>NC_081415.1:451347135-451684635 GCF_030272615.1 Cryptomeria japonica | reverse complement strand
GGATAACCATGAGAAGAGTTTAAACCTGCCCAAACAGTCACATGTATCATCACTAGTAGTAAGGGATGATGATGTGGTCATGGTGATCGATGAGGAATCAATCATGCTACATCTAGGGAAGATATGTCCCATCTATAGAATACACAACCATGTCTTGGTATGGCTTCCATATGATGTCATTAATCCCAAGTCGATCTATCACGACCCTTCAAAACATCATGTCACTAGTCCTCCACTCGTGTCACTACAATGGGTAAGTGTGTGTTCGAGGAATGTCTATAGGAATGGGGAATAAATATCCCATTGGACTTATGCAAGTGATATGCTCAAACATCCACATTTGAAATAGTGTCCAAGCGATGATGTTGTGATACTCATGGTGATCATATCTATTCAAGTCATGGTATAAGTGGGCGAGTATGCTATGTCCCCACATGAATATTGTACCCTCCTCCTCCATCTCCCTAATGTATGTGATGAGGCTCGTTAATATGTGGGAGCCAAATCCATCTATCATATCTTGAAGTACCATGATCATGATCATGATCCATCGAACAAGTGGCATCGATATGTACCCCTACTTGGGACATTGCAAGTAGATATGTCTGGTCGCATCTATGACACAATTCATGCACCACCCCTGTCTATCTCCGAGCTCCTAGGCTGATGAAGGCATATCTACTAAGACTCACCAACCCCGTATTGGTAGGTGAAGTATCTTGTACACATCAATCATTTGACTATCATCTCCCCTGTCAGAAGATGAAATGACATCATGTCAGCATCCCATCTCTTGATAAGTGCTCTCAACACTGACACATGGAATTGAAACTCTGGCATCTGGTATATCCTCTAGAGTCCTAGCCCTTGTAGTAGTCTGTGATGTCTAGTTGATAAATCATCCATGTGATCACATAATAAACTCAGTAGATATCCACTTGTAGTCTCTTGTGTTAAGGTTTCAAGCAGATCCGAAGCAAATATGAACTAACAATTATATGTAGATTTAAATACAAAAGATAAAGAAATAAAATAGGACACAGATAACACAAAGATTTAACGTGGTTCACCCAAAATGGGTTACGTCCACCATACACAGCCGTCCAGTCTTTCTTATTATCCAGCAAAAATAGTACATCAACATTACAATGCCTTAAGCATCCCAGCCACTTATAACATGCATTTTTAGGGCAACAAACAAAGTCAGCCTTTTTAGGGTTTTATTACAATGTCGGTTTTCATCAACAAAAATGGCAAAAATTTTTTTGCGGGGGCTACCGCCCCCGAACCCCCGTAGTGGTCTTCGCTCGCTTTGGGGGCTGCCACCCCCAAACCCTTGCCCAGGGCCCGACTCGGCCCTGAACCTCAACAAGGATACGTGCTAAGTGTACAATACTTTGTTGATCAATCACCACATTTCAACAATCTCCCACTTGGAGACTGATCAGGCTCCACACCGAACAATCTCCCACCTGAAGACTGAAACTACATGACACCACTGTACATGCAACATCTGCTAGAAAAAACACTAGGACTCGACTGGTATACATTCCACAATTATCAATCAAGAAGACCAATAGAAATTGATGAAGAAATCAGCTTCTCCTGTGGAACTACCTTCGTGAACATATCAGCAGGATTCTCACTTGTGTGAATCTTCTCAAGCCGTAACTGACCCTCCTCCAAAACAGTCTGGATGAAGTGGTACCTGAGCTAAATGTGCTTTGTCCTTGAATGAAAAATAGAGTTCTTCATAAGATGAATGGCACTTTGGTTATCAGTATACAATGGGCGATCCTCCTGTGTTTGACCCAATTCCGCCAGAAAACATTGTAACCAAATCATCTCCTTGCTGGCTTCTGTAGCAGCAACATACTCAGCTTCAATGGTTGAAAGTGCAACAACCTTTTGCAGCCTAGAAATCCAACTAACTGCAGTTCCCCCTATAGTAAAAACATACCCTGTAGTACTCCTCCGTGAATCAATATCACCCACCAAATCAGAGTCAACAAATCCACTTAGAGCAGCATTAGATCCTTTGAAACATAATGCCTTCGTAGTAGTTCCTTTCAAATACCAAAGAATCCATTTCACAGCATTCCAATGTTCCATACTCGGATTACTCATAAACCTGCTCACAACTCCCACTGCATGTGAAATATCTGGCCTTGTGCATACCATTGCATACATCAGACTACCAACAACTGATGAATACAGGATGTTAGACATTTTATTTACCTCTTCCTGTGCCTTTGGGCACATCTCCTTAGTCAATTTGAAATGACTAACCAAAGGTGTACTAACTGCTTTTGCATCCTGCATGTTAAATCTTCTCAACACCTTCTTTATATACTCACTTTGGGACAAATTCAAGGTTCTATTTTTCCTATCCCGTGTAATCCTCATATTGAGAATTTGCTTAGCTGCACCCAAATCCTTCATAGCAAATGACCTGACTAATTTCTGTTTAAGATCATTTATATGTTGCATGTTAGACCCAGCAACAAGCATGTCATCAACAGGATAATATAACTGCCATTATCCAATCTCTTAAAATATACACAATGATTAGAATGACATCTATGATGACCCTGTTCAGCCATGAAACTATCAAATTTTAAATACCATTGTCGGGGTGCTTGCTTTAGGCCATACCGACTTTTCTTCAACCTGCACACCAAGTTCTCCTTACCTTTGACCTCATATCCCTGTGGTTGCAAAATGTAAATTTTCTCCTCCAAATCTCCATGGAGAAAAGTTATTTTCACATCTAATTGTTCAAGATGTAAATCATCTGCAGCCACAAGACTAAGTACAGTTCTAATTGAAGTCATTTTTACAACTGGAGAAAATATTTCATCATAATCTATACCCTTTTTCTATGCAAAACCTTTTACCACAAGTCTGGCCTTATATCTTTTCTAACCTCCTTCCTCCTCCTTCAGCCGATAAACCCATTTGTTAGGCAAGGCTCTTTTTTCTATAGGTAAAGGGACTAAGTCCCAAGTCTTATTTTTCATCAAGGAGTCCATCTCCTCTTTCATGCCTAGCTCCCACTGTTGTTTGGCATCCACCTGCATTGCTTCTTCATATTCTTCTGGTTCACCAGAATCAGTTAATAATATAGAATACAAAGAAGGAGAAAATCTTTCAGGGGGTCTACTTGACCTTGTAGAACGTCTAACACTTGCAGGAGTTTGTGGAACATTCTGTTGTTGCTAAGCATCAGGTACCTGTGGCATTTCATTTTCAGGAATCTCATCCAACACCACATATTCTTGCTTGTCCTATTCATGCTTCTTTTCCTACATCTGTTCTTTATACATAACCTTCTCTTTGAATATAACATCTCTACTTCTAGTTATTTTCTTTTTTTCAAAATCCCATAACCGATAGCCATATTCATCTATCCCATATCAAATGAAGGTATATTTCTGAGATTTAGCATCAAGCTTGGTTCTATTTTCTTTATCAACATGGACAAAAGCTTCACAACCAAAGGTTTTCAGAAAAGAATAATTTACCTTTTTACCAGTCCATGCCTCCTCTGGAATACCACCATCCAAAGGGGTTGAAGGTCCTCTATTTATCAAATAGATAGCAGTATGTACAACATTTGCCCAAAAATGTAAGGGCAATCCAACATGCAATCTCATGCTCCTCGCGCGTTCCATGATAGTCCTATTCATTCTCTCTGACACACCATTTTCTTGTGGAGTTCCTGGAACTGTCGTCTGCTTTCTAATCCCATTTAAGGAGAAGTAATCTTCAAATGCCTTGCTGCAATACTCACCTCCATTATCCGATCTGAGGCACTTCAACCTTTTTCCTGTCTCATTCTCAACCAAAGCTTTCCATTTCTTAAAAGTTTCAAAAACATCTGATTTTTGCTTTAGGAAATATACCCATGTTTTTTTGGTTGAGTCATCAATAAAAATAACATAGTAACAAGAGCCACCAAGAGATGATACCTAAGCCGGTCCCCATACATCTGAATGCACAAGCTCTAACTTCTCACTCTTCTTCTCTTTCCCAACCTTGAGAAATCTGACTCTTTTCTGTTTGCCATAAACACAGTTTTCATCGAACTCTAAATCAATCTTCTTTAGTCCTGGCAATAGATTTTTGGAGTGAAGGATTTTCATCCCTTTCTCACTCATGTGCCCAAGCCTATGGTGCCACATTATCGAATCTGTTCTTGCAACATCTATTGTTGTTGTCCCTACAGTAACTTTATCTGTAGCAGCTAAGGTAGAGTAAGTGTTACCAGTACACAAATATAATGTGCCTACCTTCACACCTTTAGCTACTACTAATGATCCTTTACTGACCTTCAAGATACTGTCTGAGAAGGTAACTATGCAACCTTCACTACCTAGTTGGCCTACAGAAATTAAATTTCTTCTTAAGTTAGGAACACGTCTTACCTCCTACAGAAACCAGTCATTACCATTCTGCAACTTGATCTTTATCTTTCCTTTTCCAACAATTTGACAGGGCTCGTCATCACCCAAATATACCTGTCCAAAATCACCTTGAACATAATCTAGAAAATATTTTCTATGGGGTGTAGCATGAAATGAAGCCCCAGAATCTATTACCCAGGAATCATTAACATTATCCAAACATAAGATTAAAGCATCTTGCAAAGTATTACTTGCAATATTATCTTCCTTACTGTCATTTTCATTTTTGTCTCCTTTTTTTTTCCGAGACCAATAGTCTTTCTTTAGATGAGCAGGCTTTCCGCAATACCAGCAATCTTTCTTTCCTCTAGATTGAGAGCGTCCTTTCTTTGACTTCCCTCGTGACTTCTCATTCCAAGGGCCTTTTCCTCTTTCCTTTGATCTTCCTCTGTTCTCCACATTCAAAACACTACCCAATGACGTTGGAGTCTCACCTGTGCTTTTCCTTCGCATTTCCTCGCTTAGGATAACACCAACAATATCATCAAATACCAAAGTATTTTTACCAGAGACAGAGTTACTTATAGCCATAACCAAGCTATTCCAGCTTTCTGGAAAAGAACATAAAATCAAGAGAGCCCTAACCTCTTCTGCAAAGGTAATTTTTACCGAAGACAATTGATTGGTAATTGTATTAAATTCATTTAAGTGCTCCGCTACAGATCCTCCCTCACTCATTTTCAAATTAAACAAATGCTTTTTAAGAAATACCTTATTCGAAGCCAAGGGTTTCTCATACAACTTAGCCAATTTCTCCATCAAATCTACAACCGTTTTTGCTTTTATTATATTGAAAGCCACAGATGGTGCAAGGCACACTCGAATGGATCCTAGTGCCTTTCTATCTAAAATGTCCCATTCTTCATCTGACATTGTGATCGCTTTCTTTGCCTTTCCTTCTAATGGCCGCCACAAATCCTTTTGATACAGGTAATCCTCCATCTGCATTTTCCATAACTGATAATTCTGGTTGTTAAACTTTTCGACCTTGAATTTGGAATCCTCCATTGCTCCCACTCAAATCTGAAAGTCCTGCCAATTTACAAAAAAACCTCGCTCTGATACCAATTATTAGGGTTTCAAGCAGATCCGAAGCAAGTATGAACTAACAATTATATGTAGATTTAAATACAAAAGATAAAGAAATAAAATAGGACATAGATAACACAAAAATTTAACGTGGTTCACCCAAAATGGGTTACGTCCACCATACACAGCCGTCCAATCTTTCTTATTATCTAGCAAAAATAGTACATCAACATTACAATGCCTTAAGCATCCCAACCGCTTATAACATGCATTTTTAGGGCAACAAACAAAGTCGGCCTTTTTAGGGTTTTATTACAATGTCGGTTTTCATCAACAAAAATGACCAAAAAAAATTTCTTGGGAGCTACAGCCCCCAAACCCCCGCCCGGGGCCTGGCCCGACCCCGGACCCCGAAAAGGATACGTGCTGAGTGTACAGTACTTTGCTGATTAGTTGCCACATTTCAACATCTTGAACCTCTAGAAGTACCTACATCAACACAACTCCATCAGTTCCATATTCTAGCTCATTCTACATCATAAAATTAAAAGTTATCTTAGTCTATCTCTTTAGATAAGTCCTAAGGATGCTAGCCAACATCCCAAATACTAGCACGACTAGGTCCTTAGATACCAACATAAATTTCATCCTAGAACGAGTACATAGATCCAAGATAGATGCATGAAAGTAGGACAAATGTGCTACTAAAAAATTCAACTAGCTATAAAAAGAATGAAAATAAAAAAATAGGTTAGAAACAAAGCTTACCTCATCTGGATGATCACCCTGCTCTATGATAGTGCGCAACTCCTCAATGTACGTAGGTCATAGCTCTTGTTTGTGAGGAATTTTTATTGTGGCTCTGTAGAAATCATAGTGAAAATCCTCATGATGAATAATGAAAATGACCATTCTAGGGGCCTACCTCTCGATAGCCAAATTTCATCCAAAATTTTAAAAATTATGTGGTGATTCTAGATCATCCTCCCTATTTTTTCCCACCTGATTAGGGGATAAAATATTAGGTGGCATATACTTGCACTTTATCATCTTTTTCTTTCCAACTTGTACTAATGCCTCTTAAGCATTCTTCTCGTAGAAGTTTCTTCTGATTTTGCTGCTAACAAAATTTTGATTTAGCAATACCTATGAATTCATGTTGAACATTGTAATTTTTCACTGAGCATTGGAGGCATCATTCATGTTTGCCTGGTTGACCTCTACAGCCTCTACAATATCCTTTTTTTGAGGTAATTGATGCATTTAATGTACTACATAGATTTAATGAATATACCTTTCTGAGCTACTTTAGTGTACTTGATCACTCAAGTCTATCGGATCACTAAAGTGGGTGCAAAATATAGTGTCGCAAATTGTACCTAGTGCATTTATGACAATTTCACATCGAGCCTAGTGAATTTATGATGAAAATTCATGATCAATATTTTATCACTTTAACATCATGAATCCTAAAGCTGAATTAGCGCTAGCCATTCCTAATCCAGATTTGGTATTAACTTGGTTAGATGGGAACATAGCACACAAAAATTTTTACAGTGCACGAATTTCTTGAGAATATTATAGATTTGTTTCCCCCATATTTGGCATACATAAAATTTGAACTTCAAATCGGTCTTAGTGTCGAGTAAAGATCCAATAGGTGTTTATGCGTAAGCAGTGAGCATGTGGTCCAACGTCGTTGCCAGTCAAAATATGAAAATGGATGAATTTTGGACATTACCAATAATTGAGGGAAATCATTTGATAGACATTCCCTTAGCATCATAATGTGTCATGTGGCCAATTTTCGCATGAACCCATTTCATAGTTTGTCATATTTTAAGCTTTCAAATTTTGGTGTCTGTCGCCTAGAAATGATTAAAATCTCTCATTTTAGGATTTTTCATGAGCATTAAATAATTTTGTTTGTTCTTTTCCCTTCCATCAACACGTGTTTCAAATTTCAGGATCTAACTCCCTACCGTTTGGAAGATATGGTCATTTTTCTCAAGCTTGAGCATTAAATTTAAAATATTTAAATTATTTTTCTAATAAATAATTTTATATTTTATATTATTTTAAAATTTTCGTCATTTGAGGGAAAAATTTGTCTAAAAATGTCATGTTCATCTTTCCTTTATTCTCCTCCATGGTCGATGGTTTCTGGAGGTCAAGGTCATAGTCTTTGAAAGAAATGGTTAAAGATGCTCCATTTTCGAGCATTTTTAACCCATAATCTTAACCTTTGAGAAAAAAATGGTTAGGAATGCTTCATTTTCGAGAATTATTAACCCATATTTATAACCTCTCACAAAAAGGTTAGGAATGCTCCAAAATGGAACATCTCTAACCTTATTTCCTAACCTTGTGAGCCCGCTTTGTCAAAAAAGGTTAGAAATGCTCCGTTCTGGAGCATTCTTAACCTCCTCCATAAGAGTTATAAAAAAATATTCAAAACAACAGTATGGACATTCATCAAGGCAGCATTGGAAGACATAATTTCAGATTAAGGAAGCATTCACATGCCATGAAGTGTAAATATGTATGCAAAATGTGGAAGGCATAGACAAGCTACAAACCATTTGACGAAATGCCTCAAATTGATGTCATCGAATGGAATAAAGTGAAGAAATTGTGAAATAGAAACTAGGTGGATTTTATAAGAAATCTCTTCAAATCCATAAATTGATGATGCAATCTTGGTCCGTCTTAAGATTATCAGAACTAAATGTGGTTTGACAATGAAATTTTATCAAATGTAGTGGTTGTGGTATTGGCAAAAGATGGATTCTATTGAAAAGACTTTAGTCACTTTCAAACAGATATAATTAACCTGGTCAAAAAATGAAAGCATAAAACATTGCAGGCAAAATATTTGATAGAATACATCAAAGCAATGTCGCCTCATGGTACACAGTGATTGCAAGATTCACATACAATGGATCTGTTGAAAAAGATTTAGAAATCCTCAAACAAACGCACTTTGCGGGTGTAAAGCCGCATTTCACAATCATAACATGCACTCTTTCTCCCCGCCCACACAAAATCGAATCTTCAAAACATCGTATGGGCATTCATTAAAGTATGATGGTCGAGAGATTTTATCAGATGTTGTAGTTGCAATTGCCATGATAGACATGCATGGAAACTATCAAAGAAGAAGACGTTGAGTTGTTTAACAGATTGCCACAAAATATATGCAATGTGGAAAGTTTAGAAACAACATGTGAATTGTTTGACTAAATGCCTTAAAGAAATGTGGTCTCATTTAATGCAATGATCGTAGGGTATGCACATAACCAGTCACAACATTTATCAAAGCATTAAAGATAGAGGGATTTTGCCAGATGTTGTCATTGCAACTGCATACACGCATGATAAAGTCGTTAATTGCTTTGTAATGATGCAATTGCTGTGGTAATATGATTGCAAATCATGGGAACATAGATAATACACATGCACGTGAACTATTTGTAGAAATGCAAAATATGGAATTATAGACAATGCCCATGAAGTGTTTGACAAAATACGGTGCTACAGAACGCAGAAACATAGACCAAGCACACAAATTGTTTGTAGATTGCCTCGAAGAGATTTCATCTCAGGAATGTAATGAAATGATGGCAGTGATACACACGTACACTCATTGGAAAAGTGATAGAAACTTTAAAGTGAATGCAATTGGCAGGTATAGAGTCAAATTATTCGCCGCCACCCTCCATGCCTACACAAAATGAAAACTTTGAAACAGAGTTTGTAAATCCATCAAAGCACTAAATAAATGAGGATTGTTGTCAGATATAAAGCCATGGTCATCATACATGAAGAAAGTGAAGCATAAGACAAGACGTGCTATTCATTTTTCAGAATGCCTCGAATTCATCTCACAACATGTAGTGATTTCAAATAAATGTAATGGCATGATTCACAACTCACATTGATCGCAAGGAATAGACAAATATATTTGTTGAGAATATCTATGTGCAGAGCTTGTGGAACCATAGTCAAGGAACTTCAAGTGTCTGACAGATTGCAATACTAATTTCATGAACCTTAGCCAATATTCTCCAACCATAGTGGAACGACACACAAGAGCTAGGAGACCACGGAAATAACATCATGAACATGATAATGTCCTGATCCTGAGAAAAAGGGTACATCATAGAAAGAAAAGGAAGTGATTGTGGTAGATATGGGCCAGAGAATGCAACTTTTCCCAATATGCCAATGAATGTGGGTATGCATTGTTCACTCGATAGACATTTGGTAGATTTTTAGCCAAAAGATGAAAGAGCTATGATATAGTTGTTCAAGGCTATTGTCTCATGTATCCTATGGCTATAAACACAAGGGTACCACATGTTGTAAATCTAAATCTATGAAAGAGTCTAATAATAGAAAGAAACAAGTTGTTGAAAAAGGTACAATTGATATGGCAACGTCCTTGACAAGGGAGAGTTTTATTTCCTCGTGGTGGTTATAGCTTGTCTCACTTAAAATGTGATGTTTACATAAGAATGGGCACTTATGTCAATTGTTCTTAGGCATGTGAATATTGTAATGAAAAAATGGAGGTTAATTGTGTATAGGGATGCATTATCTCTTTTCAGAAGATTGATGAAGGTGACTACATAAGAATTGATCATATCATCATATAAGCCATCTTATTGTTCAAAGAAATATTATGTTCATGAGGGATAAGGATGTTCGAGAGCTAGATAAGATACAAAGAGGAGATAATTTTGTGACTAGAATGAAAGTGGATAGAGTTATCTCTGACAGGAATGAATGTGCATATTTCAAATAGAAGATATCCAAATAAAAAAACACCACCTTTATTTTGGAATATGTTCGATGCAAAGGATTGATGGATTACTACATCATACACACAATGTGCATGCCCAAGTGTCATAAAGAGAAATGTTGGTGATATGATTATGAGATTAGATGAAGTGGATGAAGATGTAGAAGTGCCTCAGCATAAGTCATGACTTGGTTCTTCATCGATATTACAAGTTTGAAATTGTATTTTTGTAAAAGTGACTTATGTCACTTATTGTAACCAAGGTTGGAAAGTTGACTTCTTCTGCGCATAAAAGTGTAAGTTATTAACTGATTGAAATTTATGCAGAAGAGAGTTAGTTATTAACCCAAGATTAAAGTTGGTTACAAGGTAGTTATCCTACAAGCCTATAAATACAAGGTTTTTGCATTGTAAAAGGGGGGAACTTTAATGAAAGGTGGAAAACTCAGCAAAAATTTGTAGAGGAACTAAATGAGAACTTTTAATGTTCATACCTTTGTACTAGGGTTTTTTTTTAACTTGTATATTTTCAAAAAGAATAATGAAGAATGCATTCAGTTCGTGTGTCTTGAATGTATTCATGAGTTATCGTTACTAATTTCTCGTATGTTGAATTAGTAATCCCTTATGTATTGGCGAAATCGGTTGATGGAACACATCATTTCATGGTATCTTGACTGTCATGTGCTATTGCAATCTATATTTTCATGTGTCAAGGTTTATTGTACTGCTTTCATCATCATTGTATGACTAACCTATTTGGTGGTAACCCCTTTTGTAATTGTTATCATTTATGGAATCCTACTTGGATTCATATGTCTTCTAGTAGGGTTTCTGTTATTAATCTTGTTTAAGTTTTATGCTTCCTCCTTTATGTACTTTCAGGTTAAAAGTACACAAAAATCCTAAATACCCCTATCATACAAGGGAGCTTCCCCCTCAGATGCAGAGGAAGATTGTGGTTTTACTCCAATCTCTCCAACTATTGGGACGTTTGTCACTGCTCATCGGGCAAACAGGGTCAGTTTCAGATAAACGATTGCAGTGACAAATCTGTTTACCAACAAGATCCAATTGAACATATTTCATATTAAACTTTTGTCGATGCATGTCCCTTTGCTTGAACACATTCGATGAGGTCACTCCCACCCATTTTGAGCAACACAATTCTCCTTTCTCCCTCATTTTTGCAAGAACACTCACTCTTAGCTCTCTTGCTCTCAGGTCTATAGTGAAACTCTGTCAAAATGCATACATCATCTTGCAACAACTTGGTCTTGTCTCAAAGTACAATCACATTTTTATCTTAAGAGATGGGTCTTGGATATGTAACACTCTTCTTCTCTCTTATGTCTCATATATTTCATTACAATACTATCTAGTTTTATCAAGATCTCTAAGTGCATCTATTATCTAGTTACATTTAATCTATTTATCATTTTGTCTCTTGTAATAAGGGTTTTCCTCCATTAAGTAGGGTTTGTTTCTATTACGCTATCATTTATCATTTTATCTAATCTATATATCTAGCTATCCATGGAGGTGGAAACACCAAAATGGGGTTTTGATTGAGGCAAACCCCTATATAGCCAAAACGTTTTTTTTTGTCTAAGTGTCTGTAAAGGACAAACAAGTTCAAGGAGTGTGGAGCTATTTTATAGAGTGACTTCTAGTACGCGTTGGTGTCCAAGGCTAAGGCTTTACTAGATTGATGGTAAAATATATACTTTATTATCTTTTATTTGTTGTAATCATAATATTTTTATTACTTCAATTTCTTTTGTTATTTGGTAGTTTCTATTTAGAAGTTTAGTATAGTTCCCTTTACCTTCTTTACTTTGATCTCCTTTTCTTAGTAGAGCCTAGTTAAGTGAGACAATGTTGGTCTCATTTTCTCCTTGAGATCTCAAGGGTAGTAACCAATCATCACTCATATCAAGGTGAGATTTGTAATCAAAACATGAAGTGCCAAGAATAATCACAATGATCCACACATGAAACCTAAAAGATGCATAGTTTTTAATAATATGCCATCATCCTCCTAGATCATATAATCTTAAATCTCATGGAGGAAACACTCAAACGAAGAGAGAAAACCTGTAAACCATAACTTGTCCTTCTAGTAACACATTGTTGGTAAATAGATTTGTCACTGCGGTTATTTTCTTGAAACTCAGCCTATTTGCCCAAAGAGCGGTGACAACCGTGCTAACAATTGGAGGGAATATGTTGAGGCCACAATCTTCCTCTACATTTGAGAGGGGCAGATCCCTCGTATGATAGGGTTATTTAGGATTTTTGTGTACTTTTATCCTAAAAGTACATAAAGGAGAAAACATAGAACTTAAACAATATTAATAACAGAAACCCTACTATAAGACATACGAATACCAAGTAGGATTCCATAAATGATAAAATTTACAAAAGGGGTCACCACCAAGTAGGTTAGTCATGCAATGATGATGAAAGAAGTACAATAAACCTCGACATATGAAGAGATAGGTTGTACTAGCACATGTAAGTCAAGATACCATGAAATGATGTGTTTCATCAATAGATTTCACCAATACATAAGGGGATTACTAATTCAACATATGAGAAATTAGTAACAATAACTCATGAATACATTCAAGACACACGAATTCAATGCATTATTCATTATTATTTTTAAAAATATACAAGTTCAGAAACCCCTTAGTATAAAGGTATGAACATCAAAAGTTATTACTTAGTTCCTCTACAAAATTCTGCAGAGTTTTTCCCTCTCAGAGTCCCCCCTACAAAAGAAAAAGCCTTGTATTTATAGGTTTACATTGATAACCAACCCATAACCACTTCGTGTAACTACTTGGGATAACCACCCAAGTCAACACTTAGAATAACTGCCTTTTAGAAATGAGTTAGAAACAAGTGAGGATGACTAACTTTACAAGAACTAAGTCCAAATTCTAACTTGTGGTTACACAAGTGACATAGTCACTTTTACAAATGAGATTTTGAAACTTGTCACCTTGAAGAAAGACAAGATTATTTATCTTTTTGATGTTGTTTGCAATCTTTGCTTATTTTGCCTTTGATACTTTTTGAAGACATTCTTGGAGGTGACCATTGTCTCAACTTGTCTTCTTTGTTGCATAGCAAAAATTGATGAACATTTCACCTTTCATTTCAAATCCTACATCCTTTGACATAGCTGCTAATCTTTGACTTTCCAACATGTGTAATGTCATTTCATCATGAACCTTAATAATCTTACATCAACATACACATTAGAATGCATAAATCTTGAGAGATCTTCATTAAATAACAAACCCATATCCCTCAATACATTTTATTTTTGAACCTACGCATGCACATTGTATTTGCAATGTAGTAATTCACTTAAAGTGATAAATTTTGAAGCTTTCCTTAACTCATTCCTTGTCGAGTGAAATAGTTTATCAAATGCATCAGTTGACCATGGTGAAAACAAACCAAACTTGTTATGAGTGAGGATGACGACATTTGCATTTGTTTGGAAACTTCTAAAGCCTTTTCATTAAAGTGATTCGATGTAAAAACCCATTTTCTACATATCTTTGCAATCGTTAAATTCATCGAACCAACCTTTCTAGGAGGTGACCCGTCAAAACTATCCATTCCACCTCCTGCATGCCATTTTGCCAGAGCTATTTGAATTTGGTTTTACAACTATCAATGGTTCACATGCCTTGTGTAAGCCTTTACATTTTATATGGAAGTTGAAAAGGTAACTGCAAATACAACATTGGACAAAAGTCCTCCATTTTATTTTATTTTATTCTTCGATGAATCTTCATAACCTGTCTTGAACCCGCAACCTTTCAACTATTTTATGGACATCTTGCAATCATTGAATTTCATGAGATATTGTCTCTTTGAAGTGGACTGTCAAACAAGTTGTGGGCCTTGTCCAAGCTTCCACGATCTGCATACATGTCTACTAGAGCAGTTGCAACTACAACATCTGACGAAATTCCTCTATCCTTTATGCTTTGATGAATGTCCATACCCTGATCTAAAGCTCTCATTTTCATCATGCAACTTCTGTCAAACACTTAACGTGCATTGTCTATGCTTCCACATTCATCACATTGTTTATGCTTCCATGATCTGCAACATTCTGTGAAACGATTCACATGCATGTCAGTTCTCTTCCATAGGCTGCACAAGGAAAAGTGGAGGCATGACAATTATCCAGACCAACTCGATAGCTAATAAGCATCGATCAAACACTTAGTTGATCTTCTTCATATACCGTCGAGCATTTGCGCAATACATCTACTTCATGGTTCATATGGTAGGGAATATGCAGAGCATTGTTCATTTATTGGATTATTAATACCCACCATAATAGGTCTCCATGCTAAATGTTTACTGAAGCATTTTGTAAAACAGTTAATATGCAACCGTCGAACTTGGTGAAAGCTATCACACTACTACCCATGACATATATAATCATTCACCCTATTTTTTTAATACAATCACACCTTCGATACCTAGCCACTTCTCCAGTGTATGTCATGATTGTAAATATATCATGATTTCCACATCAGCTATGGTGACTATACAACATTTTTGCTGGGTATTTTTTAAAACAACTGTTGTACAGTCAACTCCTTGGCAAGATTTAAACTTAGCCAGTCAAATATTATATGCGCTTATATCGCCTCTTGTACATATGAGCAAATATGTATGTCAACATCACTACTTTAAACTCACGATAGTTTCTTGCTTTTAAAGCTTTGTTTCAAAATTCCCAAATTGCTCCAATTCTACCAAACTCCTAGCAGCCAACATGGAGGTTAAACTTGCTCAAGGTTCAAGCATTCTTAACTTTTGGTTTGTTATATCAATTGGTTAAAATGTTCGAGTTTTGAGCATTTTTAACCAATAAATCAACCTCAAAATAGATGGGCCCACAAAGGTTGGAAAATTAGGTTAAAAATGCTCACTTTTGGAGCAATCCTAACCTCTTTTTTTTTGGTGTGAGAGGTTACAAATTTGGGTTAGGAATTCTTGAAATCGGAGCATTCTTAACCTAAACTTTCAAAGGTTATGATTTGGACTTTTGGAGTCGTGAACCATGAAGTGGGAGAAAAGGAGATGAAAGATATATGTAAATAACTTTTTACCCATTCATGATCTCAATAGGAAATATATAGAAACCTCATTTAAACTATTAAATTATTTTTCAAAAATAATTTAAATATTTCCCATTAAAATTCAATACCCAAATTTAGGAAAAACGACCATAACTTTCAATTGGTAAGGAGTTAGGCTCCGAAATTTGAAACACACCTTCAAGGTAGGAGGATGAGAATATACCATCATTTATTCCTCATTAAAATACCTTGGGTATGGGATTTTAATTGATATAAAGCAAGGGACATCAAAATTTGAAAGTTTAAAATATAGCAAACTGTGAACTGGGTTCATGCAAAAATTGGTCATATGGTATAAAATGATTCTTTAAACATGTTCAAAAAATGACTTCCCTCAATTATTTGTAATTTTAAAAACTCATCCATTTTTCATATTTTGACTGACAACGACCTTGGATCACATGCTCACTCATTACGCATAGACACATATTTGGGTCTTCATTCAACATTGAGACCAATTTGAAGTTCAAATTTTGGGTATTTAGAATGTGGGGTAACACACATCAAAGAGAAATGTTGTGTCAAGTATGATCTCATTACAACCACAAATGAAAAGACATAACACCTAACCCATTCAATCTCTTAGATCAAACAAACATGTATCAAGTAATAATGCCAACATGGTTGTAATTATCACTAACCAAGGAATTAAAACTCAATATATACATTCCCAAAATAGGAAATAAGCCCAATAAAACATCTCTTGAGATCCTCATAATCAATCATAATAATAATATATATGCACAAGGATATAACCATTCTAACCATCTCTCAAATGAATCCTCTAGAATCAACCATCTATCCATAGCTCAAGATCCATATCTATGAAAGATAAAGCACAAAACATAACTAATATGAAAGAAAAAATGTTTAATATCTCTCAAACCATAAATTGTTGAGAAGGCTAAGAGTGAGGAATGGTAATGATCCTCTGAGATAACCAAGTCATCATGAATCATTCCAAGAAAAATATCCTCTCAAGTCCATACCAAGTGAAAGCTCCTTGGTATTTGTAATAAAAATACCAAGTCTCAACACATGTCTCTAATCACAAGAGAAACCCAACATCACCTAAGTCTCCAAGGATCCATGAGCACTTGAAACCAAACAATCCATGCTATACCTCAAATGCAAAACCTACATATCAAGAAGCTCCAAGAAAACCAAACAAGATCAACTATCAATGTTCCAATTAGAGGATCAAGAATCCAAACATGACATCATGATATAGCCATTTCTTCCTGGGAGATCACATGCAATCAATACAAACATACTAGTCATAAGAGAACTTGTATCATGTCAAACTCAAATCTAGAGTCAAAAGTGTACCATGACATATTGTCAATCACACTCTAAACCAAGAATCAATATCTTCAATCACACAAAGATAAACATCTCCTAATAGTGAGCCTTCAAATGTGAAATAACCTTTCTACAACAACATTATCTAAGAGCTCCTCCAAAATATTTGCAAACACTAAAGAATATGATCGATCACTAATGGTGAATGAACATCACTTCCAACAACTCCCACTAAACCATTATACTGAGTCACACAATGTATTATGATAACCATCACCTAAATGAATATCTCGTAGGTCCAGACACATAAATGGAATATCGATAACACCAAGTAGACCCGATATATCCAAGACAATAAGATACAACTACCAATAAAACCATCAGGAGTGAATACTACACTACCAATTCATCATTATCAAAAGCTCCCATTGAAAGGTGTAACCAAACTATCATGACATTGTGATAAAGAACATTCTACAAGTCCCAACAACCAACTAACTAGGTACTCCAATAATCCATCTTCTAATATTGAAGAAAACATAAAAATGTACAAATGACCATAGAAAAGGAACTACAAAAAATTGCATCAACAATAAATAAATCTAGTAGAGATAGACAATCCACATTCTAGACATCTCACTACAATCAAATGGGTGACTAACCCACGTAATTTCATAACTTTTAGATCCAAACAATGAAACATGCAAACTCATCATCACATTAGTAACCTACAAACAAAGTTATCAAAGAAGACAATCCAATAGAACACATGAATCAAACACCAAATCAATTTCAAATATGATTTTCCAAATATGTCGACAAATAAGTAACAAGTCAAGGAGCTAATCAAGCACCCAGGAGATAAGAACAATCTCCTAACATCAAACCAAATCACCAACAAACCACCATAAGCCTAATTTGTCGTGTCAATGCATAAGTGTACTTGCATAACCATGACACATAATAAACAACAATGTAATTACACTCAACTATCACCCAAACAAAACTATAAATCTAAAATCATGTCTAATCATGCCCTCAAAATCAAAGACAACTTGTGTACCTATCATCATCAAAGGCCAAACTTTAAAAGCATTTGTAAACATGTACCAGGAAGAACCAATCTAAAAATTAATTGTGTCATCATGAATATCACATAAAACATCTACTCCTTTAAGGTTTCACCTATTGACTTATCTGGATGAAACTATAAATGCAACTCGAATCTCAAGCACCTACAAGTGATCAAACAAGTACCCAAATCTCTCTGCTTATTAAACTAAAAATATAGCAACATCAATATGAAGTACATTGGACATGCTTTCTATTGAAATGTATTTTCTGACCACACCAACACAGAATAAAGTTTTCCAATAGTCACTTTATCCTCCCTTGATCAAAATCATATGTATGCTAAGATTGTAGGAAGATCATTCATAGACTCCTAGGTTCCAACTGCGTACTAGCGACTTTCTGATGGATATAGGCTCGTTTGGCTTTGATGTTTGTTGGTAATCCAAGGTGACTTACATTTAGATCATTCTTTCACTTCTTTGTCATGGTTGGAACTTCATCATTAGATATAGCAATTATGTGATGCTTTTGCTTCAAATGAACTAAACTAGAATAAACTGAAATTAAATGGGAAAGGGTTTAGGAACACTAAGCTAAATCTAAGAACTCAATAGATAATAATAATCCAATCGAGATCAACCACGCTTTACTTCACCACTAGTAGAAAACTACGTAAAGAGGGTGCAATCTTCAGAGGTTGTGTTTGTAAGATTTTAAACCGTCAATGAACACCATCAAAGAACAATGTTCATATTGTTAGTGATTTTTCTTGCTACCTTCATTCCTGAGGAGATACACAATACCAGACTATGGGATTGGTAACCTAGAACATGTAATCAACACTATCAACAGACTGAAGACAAGAAAACATAATGAACAAGGCTATACAAGCCTTCTGCACTTTGAGCTCCACAAGACTTAGGAGGGTAATCTTATTGCAAGTCTAAAAATGATAAACTCCTATAAACTAAACAACAAACCTATTTGAAGTGGATGGTTCTTAGGTGTATAATGATGGGTGTTTTATATTTGACTTAACTACTGGATAATCCCATTTACCCTACAAGTTACCGAGAATAAAACTAACTCTACACCTACTCCTACAAACAAAAAGGAAATGATATTTGATTTTGAATACTTGGGACCAAACTAAAACATTGACCAGTGCCAAAGAGAGGGCAATAGAGTCATATGAAAAGCCCTTTATGTTGCCATGTTTCAAACATGCTCTGAAAATCATAAACATTATCTGGTAATAACAAGATTACTAAAGCATATCACACAAGTGTTCTTAACAATCCATTTGAAAACATAATCATCCCATTACATTCATGAAAGCATTTACTCTACCCTTTGAATAGAAAGTGTATACACCTAAAAATGGCTATGATTAATTAAATAAATATTTATTAATTATTTAATGGTTATTCTTCTATTAAATAAAGAAATTAAATTTTTTATTTATTTAATTTATTAAGTCTTTTTCTTCTATGTCAAATCAATTTATTAATTAATCATTTATTATTTAATTAATTTCATAATGCTTCCAAAGTCTTCCTTGATTAAAAAATTCTAAATTATTTAATTAAATATCTTTTTCACATCATCTTCTTTCCACAACATTTCATTTGCCAACTCATTTTCATATGTGGCTAAATAAATCATTTTTTCTTATTTATTAAATTAGTTGCATTTAATCTCCAACTTCTATTCCTAGTCAAATGGAGGAAAAATCTAGTTGTCCTCCTACTCCCTATATTCTCTCATTCTCTCCATTACTCCTACATATTTGCAGGAGGTTTTGTCCACCTCACCCTAGTTAATAGCCACTTGTCCTACATTTCCTAGATCATCTCCAACCATCCTACATTCTTTGGGTTTCCAACTGTGGTTAATGTGAGCATGTTTCCACTTGGACTCCTCTTCCTCCTTTTCCTCTATCCTGCATGTGTAGGAGGAGCATATTCCTCCTTTTTCTCTCACATCCTAATCAATCACTCATAGCCATTTATTTGTCAAGATTTACTCTCAACCGTTGATCCTTGCCACATAGGATTTTGCTCATGCAAAGTCTATTAAAGTTGCACTTTCACAGCAATTTGAAACTAGTTGGTATCTTACAATCACGTCATTTTAGAGCAATCATAACATTTTAGAAATTTTACAATGTGCATTTGGCTTAGCTTTGAATTTCATATAGTTGCATAATATCTTTGCGTATCATATTTAGTTTGCATCTAGAAGTCAAATACCAATGTCTGTTCATCTCTTGTCATCTTGAAAACCAGAACTTGTGCAATTTGAGAGCAACACATCAACAAGCAAGATCAAAGGTGATAGGACACAATGAGACAACACTTGGAGGTTTAATGGTTATATTTTTCTTCTTTTACTTTGTTTCACTGGTATTCTTGGATGTTCTTTAGGATTTAGAGTTTGTGGTAGCTTAGCATAGTCTTGCAAGTCTCTTTCATTCAGTTTTCTAATGTTACACAAAAAGCAATCACAATATGCAACCCACAAAAACAAATGTGCTTGAAGAATGTGAATAATACTTGATTATTTCCATTCAAAGAAGTTTACATTCAAACTTGGAGATAGTTTCTTGATAAGATAAACCAATGAAATACAGTTTAGAGACACAAAAAAATCACAAACTAATGACTAAACTCCATATATGTCACCCTAACTATGAACACTTTACAAAATTTTACAAACCTTTTTTCTTCCTTTGTAGAAATCAAAATTGGAACCCCTCAAAATGAGGAGAAAAGAAGAATAAATAGTCAAAGAAGAGATACCCTAAAATGAACCTAAGAATGACACATGGCCTCTTCTTTGCTCCTTCATCTTCAAATCTGAATTTGAAACTTATCTTTCTTTTCCTTCTTTGATTTGCATCTTTGATCTTTTGTTGGAACCTTCTTATTATACTTGGCGGCTTGAGAAAAACTCCAACAATCTCACACATATCTTCTCCCATGCTTGCAACTGAAAATTTTGTCTCATTTAGCCTCACACATTGTTATGACAAATAGTTTTGTCATTTTCTACTTCATGCAATTTGTCTTTGTCTGAAAATTCCCTTTTTGTATCTCTGCTTGTAGCCTGCATTTTCTCTTTGACCGGAAATAGAATTTTTCTCTACATCGATGGTTGTCCTGTCATTTTCTAAAAATATTCTCGTGTGAGAAAATATTTGCCTCATTGCATTATGATATCATTTACCTGTAAAGTACTCCCCTTCACTCAATACTTAACCTCATATGTAAAAATATTTAGTCTTGAAGCTCCTTATCCTTTGGAGTGAAAACACTCACTGCATGCACCCAAAATATTAATTATGGCACAATTTCATTATCTGTCATTAAATTATATGCCTATCCTTTTGTTTATTGCATTTTGTTTTGGCACTCATAACCTCTTTGTTGTATTTAGGCTTTCTTAGCGAAGCAAGAAATACCCTGGAGTAAAAATATTTTAGCCTGTGACCTTGCTATTTTTCATATATTTGACTAGAAATGCTTTTCACAAAGAAAAGTAATTTTCCCCTTTAACTAGCAGAAATGATATTTCAGATTAATACATGTTTCAACCCAAAATTATATTTTTTCTATTTTTAATTGATTCTGACCTTTTCTGCGAACACTTCACTTGATGGAGAATGTTTTGCCTTTCCAAGGTGAAATCATCTTATTTTTTGCATATTGAAAAATCTCTTTTACCACTTCTCTCCACTCTTTTGCATAAATATGAAAAATATTTACCTTGGTGAAAATAATTTACTCAATATATCTCCTTCATTTGTGAAAAATAATTTGACCAATCACCCTTTTCTTAACACCCTTTCCTTGGATGTAAAATATTACTCTAACTGCATGTTGTCATTTGGAATGAAAATAATTTTAGCATAATGGTGAGGGATGTTGATATACAATATTTTATTTCTTCATAACTTCATGGGCAAGGTGATATCGATTTACCTTATCTGCATAAAAAATATTTTTCCCTTGTTTTTTGTGCATTGAAAATTTATTTTCAAGTCAGCATATTACTCCTCCTAATGAATTTTCAAATGTTCATGCACCTAAACCTGCTTATAATCCATATACATGCCATTTTTTTTGTGCAAGGAGGTACAAGGCATTTCCAACTCTTACCCAGTCATTGAAGAACTGATACTCATTTTGTAAAGCCATAACATAATTTTGGATTATGGTAGCTTCAAGATGTTGTCAGCACAACAAGGAAATATTGCATGGCACGACCATAGATCCTGACAAACATAAGAACCTCCACAAATACATATTCAACCAACACCAAATGTGAGGTTCATAGTCATAAGAACATCCTTGTGCATATTAACCTACTCACTGCGAATCACATTCCAACCTAAGAGAAAAAACAAGCATACATTAGGTTTTGAATGGACTTTGTATTTTACAATGCTTCATCATGCAGGTATGTATGCAATCTTCCTCGAATCTAGTGTTTCCTAGGCATGGAAAGCTTACTTCACAGTGGCATGTTCGAATCATCATGCTTTTTATTTATAAATCATTGTCCTTAGCATTCTAAGAAACATCTTTTGTGATTCTAAATCAGACTCCTTTCATCGCTCTTTACTAGGCTCATCTATGGTCCTCATATTGGCAAGACGTGTTCATGGTTTTCACTGTTCAACGCAATCTCTTCCTCTCATAACATGTTGCATATCAACCAAGGTATATGTATTCCAAACTTTATTTGGCATGAAATATCTTAGAGTCTTCAAATTTGCAATCCACTTCCAGCATCGACCAAACATCTTAGTTACTTAAATGGCATCATATAATTTGTAGATAAAAGAAACACGACTCTCAAACGGGGTTAAATAAATCTACTAAAGAAACCTTTTCTATTGCACTATGATTTATATCGCCTTTTCCCTTTACCCTTTAGAGATGGGAACCAACATTGAATCCATCACACACTCATTCATTTTAACATTGTCATTATGCATTTGCTACAACCACTATGTTACTAGAGAATGATTTCTTGCCTCTCTCTATTTCACCTTTAGCGTGCTCCTTTCATATTCTCCTCAAGTTTGATTCGCTATGTACTGCACATGTGGATATCTCATTTGGCACAATTCTCCTCCTTTATCGACATAAAAGCACATACATAAATGTACAAAACCATCTCCCAAACCTATGCACCATAGAACTTGTCTAATCCATAAGCACCATCAGTTTAAGATACCATGCATCATGCAGGGGGGAACACAAAGTAAAGTCCCTTTTGATTGGTGTGGCATCACAAGTTCTTCAACCAAGAAAATGGATTGATTCCTAATAAAAAATGAAAGTGTTGCGGTTGAAAGAACAAAACCCTAGTTTTGCATGCGTTCCTACATTCATTTTGCCCTAACCCTTTTGGCTTTTTGCCTTTTGAAAAACTCCCTCGCTTATATTCCATCGCTTTGACTTGCACGATAAAGGAGAGGCCCCCACATTGCTTTTTCACATTCCCTAATTGTCTTGCGGGGTGGCAGGGGGATTCACTGCCTTTGATGAGCACAAATAATAGCTCAATTTTGTCTATGTTTTCTATACTTTTACTAGGTTTTGACAAGGGTCTAGATACTATCTAATTCCTAAAACTCTATTAAAACAATGATCCTATTATATTTTCATGAACTTGACAAAATGACATTAACTTACCATTATATATATATTCCTTTTGGTTGAAATTATGATTAATGATGAAGTGGCCATGCTATGTGATTTATCCATATTAATCTTGCATGTAGTTAGATAACTATTATTCTGATATGGAATAGATATACCTTTGTTTTGTACACGCTAATGACATGATGCAGGAGTTAATGAAGAACAAGAAATGGTCAAAGATTCATGTGGGAGTGAATTCTAGTTAGTTGGTTGAAGACAAAGTCTCAACAAGATGAGTATTGAAGGAGTCAACAATCGGTTATCTACAGCTCAGAGAGTGTAATTATGAAACTTCAGTATTCATGTTTGTAGAAGAATAAATCTAGGAGGGATAGTTTCGCTAGATTCCCTTTGTAGTTGAAATAGCTAGATTGTTTCCTATTCGAAGTGTAACTCCCTGTCCTCTTTCTTATATTGTAATAAATGGCATCCTCCTAATATTTTGGGAGTGGACCTGCCAGTAGTTAGAGTTAGTTAGGAGTTTCGTTATTATAAATAAGTTCAGATAAACCTTCTCAAGGACAGTGAACATCAGCAATGTAATTTGCAGTTTTATATTGCAGAATAGTTTTCAACAAATATTATGATGTAGCAAGTGTTTTCAAGTTATTAAGATAAAATTCTAGTTTGCAGCACTTAGTTGAGTTTCATGAAGACCTGCGAAGGGGACCCACTTAGTAAGGATTTCATACTTTTTATTTAGAAGTTATTTTATTTCAGTTTTTAGTATGCTATCCTGGCAATTGACTGTTCCTGTAGCCACTGGAAATCATCCTTTAACTATTCTTGCAGCCAAGGCAAACAGAGTAGTTTCTTGCTTGCTTTCTATGGAATGAGTTCCTATTTTTCTGAATAAAAGGTAGTTTCTATTTAGACATTTCAATTATTTACTTTCAGAAGCATTTTCTTCTTAGTAGAATGACTACAATGAGGACTTAAGTGCATATACCTTGTTGACCCATTTCAAGTATATGCCCCGAGTTGACAAAGAAATGAGCTTTCATAATGATCATGTAACTACTTAGTATGGATGTCCAATCCCTAAGTCATGACCTTAGAGTCTAGTTATTGGAACCATTAAGGGACACAAACATTTTTGGCATCGTTACCGGGGATGGTGTCAAACTAGAGAACCTTTTACAATCATATGTAGCTGTAGTTTATTTCCAGTAGTATCAGAGTTTGTTTCACATACAGTTTTCACTTTCATAGAGTAATGATCTGCTATTATTTTAGAGTTAGTACCACATGCATAGGAGAAGAGATGCCTTAGGGAGATTTCTTCCTAATGACCCTTATCTTGATAATTACTTATAATAAGCCCTTAATCAACCAGAGGAAGAAAGAAATCAAGACATAAATCATTTCGCTGATATATTTACCAATTTTAACAATCCTGAAGATCCAGCTGATCAAAATCCTTTTGACAACCCATTTGCTTTGATACCTTATCAAACAAGGATGGCTACACAAAATCAAAATAGCCAAACCTTTTTTGAATTCCCTATCAATGATCAAAATGATATGAATAATCTTAAGAATATCCTTGCTTCAGTTCTCCCTAAATTCTATGGTCTACTAACAAAGGACCCAGATACTTTTATGTTTTAATTTGATATCCTCTGTAGAAGCTATGACTACACCACAAATTATCATAGGCTAAAAATATTTCCTACTACTTTGAAAGAAGCAGCATTAAGATGGTTCATGAGTTTAGGAAGAGATGTTGTCAATAGTTGGGACATCATGCAAACAAAATTTCTTGAGAAATATAAAGAGTATTGTAGAAGTGGTAATATGAGGGGAGATGACATCTTTCAGATGCAGTAAAAGGAAGATGAGAGTTTCGAGGATTACATTTCAAGATTCTTGTTTTGTTTGCAAAAATCATCAGAGCATGCACTCAGTCAAGAATCTCAAAAGTTGCTCTTCCTCAGAGGGATCAATGAGAGTTGTATTGAAGCCTTGGACCTAATTGGAGGAGGAGATATAACTCAAGTTCCTTGGGAAGACATCAAGAAAATATGTCAAAACTACTCTAGAGCAGCTACCAAGAAAGGAAGAGGTTACCAACCTAGTATGGGTAAATCCTCCACTAATGGAGTCTCAAGGATGGAGATAACTAACTTGCTATAAAATTTCAAGCAAGACATCATAAATAATATGGCTACTCAGCCAGATGCACTTTATGTCAAAAAGAAGTATGAGGAGGCAGAGGCAATACTGGCAGAATATTGCCCTCATTGTAGTCAAAAGAGATAGGATTGTAGGTGCAAAATAGTAGCTAATATTGAAAGAAAATCAATTCCATCAGAGTTCAAGTCAATTGAAGGAGATGAAGATCAAATTTTCTACATTGTACAAAGAAGGCCATGGGTTCCAAGACAAGGTATGCCACAAGACCCACTATTTTTCAATGGTCCTTATACAAATACTTATAATCCTAATAGTCAGTGGAAGCCTTCTTACCCATAAAAATATGGAAATTTTCCTTCACAACCATGGAATAATCAAAGTACCTGGCCTAATTATTAGAATTCCCCATCTCCATGGCAACAACGTCAAGGGGGTTGGCAACCACATCAAGGCAATTGGCAGCAGGCATCTTAAGGGAGGGAAGGGAAATAATGGCCAAACTAGTCTACCGGTTACCTACAACCATCTCAAGAACCTCAACAAAAACAAGCCCTAATGCCTCCTCCTAACCCAAATGCTAGTGCACCTAGACCTACTTATTTGCCAACAGAACCTGTCCCTAATCCAAACAGTAAACCACAACAATAGCCTATTTATTCTATTGATCGAAATCAATATCCTACATATGTTGTAAGCATAAGTGATATACATCTCCGATCAGGGACAACTTTGCCAACACTTTCTTTCCCAGTAATAATTGAGTTACCTACAAAAGAAGTTGAGAAAAATAATTTGCCTAGTCCATGTACCACCCGGTTAGCCACAAAAATTTGATGAAACACCTCCATTTCCTCAAAAGTTGGAGATGGAAGTAACAAAGCAAAAGGAAAAAATAATTTTGATCTCATAGATCAGCGGAAACATGTTTGTGTCAAAATTCATTTATTTCAATCCATTAAAAATGCCCCAATCTACAACAAAGCAATCAAAGAAGCTTGTTTAAAGAAACCAAGAAGAAAGAAAAAAGATCCACAAATAGTGCATGTAGTAGGTCAACTAACTAATATCATGCTTGGGAAGGTGACTGTTCCTAAGTATTCTAACCCTAGTAGCCATGTAGTTGGAAATGTTATCAATGGAATCCACGTTCAAAATGCCCTAATTGATTTAGGTGTAGCTATCAATATGATGACAAAAGATATCATGCAACATTTAAACATTAGTACTTTAAGACCTACCCCTACCGTCCTGCAACTAGCAGATAGTTCTACTGTTAGACCTGGTGGTATGGTGGAAGACATTCTAGTCACCCTAGATTCTTGAGAATACCCAACTTATTTTATGATTCTATCTCCAAAGGCAACTGTGGGAGGATATCCCATTATTCTGGGCAGACCTTGGTTAGCTACAACAGATTCTTTTATAGGATGTAGGTTAGGAGATACAATAATTTTAGATGGCAGGACTACCAAGAAGCTTGCACTTTATCCCCCAACAAAAACTCAGCTTGACTTGACACAACCGATCTAGCCTAACATAGGGGAAGAAACAGATGAAGATAATTCAATTGCACAACATATGGTGATAGATAATGATCCCTTCTTGCAGCTTCAAGAGGAAGATGAAATACTCTCTAACATCCTTTAGAATCATTATGGAGTAGTTGAGAAACTAGATGGATGTTCATTAAGTTTTGCATGTCCATTGCAGTCAATCCTTCCTGCTCCCAATTCAGACAACTTCCCTGCAGCCAAAGATCTATTTCCTAAATTATTTTTGCATGAAGTAAAAATTCCATATCTTACTAAAGCATCTATGATTGAATTGACTAAGGAAATAGAAGTATTACCAAAAGGGTATTTGAATATTAATAACAAGCTCACTGAACATCAGAATGTGTCTTTGATAGAATTGCTTGAATCTCACAAGCAAGCATTTGCATGGGATTACCATGACATGAAGGGTTTGGATCCTAAATTGTGCACACATAGGATTTATATTAGAGAAGATTGCAAACCAATGAGACAGCCACAAAGGAGAATCAATCCTGCATTAAGAGAAATAGTTAAAGGATAACTTCAAAAGCTACTAGATGTAGGATTTATATACCCAATTTTTGATAGCCAATGGGTATCCCCTCTAGTTATAGTGCCTAAAAAGAATGGAAAATGGAGGGTCTGTGTAGATTATAGAGAACTTAATGCTGCAACCAAAAATGATCATTTTCCACTTCCTTTTATTGACCAAGTATTTGATTCTTTAGCAGGTAAGTAATACTTCTCATTCTTAGATTGTTTTAGTGGATATAACTAAATGAGAATTGCACTCGAAGACCAATAAAAACCAACGTTTACCCACCCATGGGGAACCTATGCCTACTTTGTACTCCCATTTGGATTATGTAATGCTCAAACTACTTTTCAGAGAGCAGTTATAAGCATATTCTCAAATATCTCACATGATTGCATAAAGATATACATGGATGACTTTATTGCTTATGGAGGCACATATGAGGAAGCATTAAGCCACTTGGAAAAAGTTTTGCAATGATGTGAGGATCATAATCTATCCCGTAACAGTGAAAAGTGTTTTATGATGATGCAAGAGGGAGTTGTTCTTGGCCATTTCATTTCACAAGCTGGTAACTAGGTTGACCCTACTAAAATAGAGATAATTATCAATCTCTCTAGTCTTGGTAAACAAAAAGATGTCAGAAGCTTTTTAGGACATGCATGATATTACAAGAGGTTTATGAAAGATTTCAATACAATGGCAAGACCATTGTATAATTTATTGACAAAAGATGTTGAATTCCAATGGACACCACAATGTGAGAAAGCCTCCTCTGACTTAAAAATAACACTAACCCAAGCACCTGTTCTTAAAGGACCCAATTCAGAACTTCCATTTTAAATCCATACCGATGGATCAGATCATAAAGAAGTCAGTGTAGAAATTGTTATTTACTTTATCAGTAAAAATTTGTAAGGACCAGAATTTAACTACATTGTCACAAAAAAAGAGATATCAGCAGTCATATATGCACTTAATAAATTTAGACACTACATCATTGGCTACCAAATTTTTGTTCATGAAAATCATGCATCCATTAAATACCTCATGAATAAATCCTCAATTTCAAAGAGATTAGCAAGATGAATATTATTGATGCAAGAATTTGATATTACCATTGTTGACAAACTAGGGAAAGCCAATGTAGTAGCATATTTTCTATCAATATTGAAAACAAATGAAGATCCACAAGTCATTGATGACTCATTTCTAGATGAACATTTTTTCTCTATTGTTGTCTTTCCACCTTGGTATGCTGACATAGATAACTACCTAGTTACTCACAATTTTACTCATTTCTCACCAAAAGAAAAGAGATTGCTTGTAGAAAAGAGCTTTAATTTCTCTTGGATAGCAAGGTCGTATTCTATACTGGACCAAACCAAGTAATGAGATGGTGTATCAGGGAAGATGAAACTTATGACATCCTGCATGCATGCCATGATGAGCCTTGTGGAGGACATTTTGCAGCTAAGAGGACAACCATTAAAATACTCAATATAGGATATTATTGGCCTACCCTGCACAAGGATGCCGCCAAATACACCAGAAAATGTGATAGATGCCAAAGAATGGGCAGACCAACAAGATCATATAAAATTCCATTATATCCACAGGTGGTGGTAACACCCTTTAACAAATGGGGACTTGACTTTGTAGGGCCTATTGACTATCCATCAAATAATAAGTCTTACATCTTAGTCTGTACTAACTAAGTGACAAAATGGGTTGAAGTTAAGGCCATGAAACATCCAAGGGATACCAAGGTAGCATAATTTCTTTATGAAGAAATCTTCACCTATTATGGAGTTCCGTGAGAAATAGTAACAGATCAAGGGGCTCAATTTACCTCCACTCTTGTCACAACATTGGTAAATGAATACAATATCAAGCATAGAAAATATACACCCTACCATCCACAAGCTAATGGATAGGAAGAAAACACAAACAGGGAAATTGAAGCTATTCTCACTAAAACAGTGGCTCTTTATAGAAAAGATTGGGCAACTAGACTACCTAAAGCAGTATGGGCATTCAGAACATCATGGAAAACAATAACAAGATTTACTCCTTTTGAGATGTTATATGGAAAAACAACAATGATGCCCATTGAATTTGAACATAAAACATTGCGGACAACACTTGAACTGGGGATGGACATATCTGCAACACAAAAAACAAAGAGTTTTGCAGTTAAATGCTTTGAATGACATTAGAAAATTAGCTTTACATCAAACAAAAATGCTCCAAAATCAAAGGATCAAATGGCATGATAAATATATCAGGGATTAACAATTCCAAACATGAGATTGGGAAATCCTATGTGATTCTAAATATAAGGATAATATGGGCAAATTATAGACAAGATGGCTAGGCCCATATGAAATTGCAAAAGATTTTCCTAATGGATTCGTGCAACTCGTAACTAATGACCTTGTGAAATTCAAGTTATTGGTCAATGATTATCACCTGAAGATTTATCATAAAGGATCTTCCAAATAGGAGTTCTTATAGCAATTCACTACATATTCACATTCTGAAACTCTTGTAGCTGAAGAAGGTGGACTTGATGTCCCACCTTTTCCCTAGCCATGTATGTTAGACAATTCAGATGACTGGAAGACAACTGAGAGGGGGGGCCTTGAATCAGTTTTCACAGATTACCAGAAGCATTAGAAATTAAAACTTTAATACTAGAACCCGAAACATTAATACCAAAATAGTTGATAAACCAATTAAGCATAAACAATAATCACAAAATAAATACAATCCACATGCAACCGAGATTTGTATGTGAAAAACTCAGTAAAGCGAAAAACCACGGTGGGAAGCCTACCCACAGTCAGATAATACTTTTGCAGTAAGTATGTGAATTACAATGAAGGGGCCTGCACTTGCAGGAAGGCCAACAACCTAGAGCACATTGCTCATCACAAAAGGAACCTTACTGAATACATATAAATCTATAATACAATTGGGAGAAGTGTTGAACTACAAAAGATAGCATCTCCTATGCCAGAGTATAGTTCTGGTTAAGCTCAATACCGAAGGACTAAATCCTCTTACATAAACCCAATTCAATCTCCAATGATCAACCAACTCCTCTGCCTGAATGAAATTACATTATTCGCACTTTACATTCCTTAACCATGATCTCTTATATTAACCATGATGATCTATAATGAGATCTTACGTCTATTTATACAAACATTCGACCATAAACAATCAGGTCGGCCACCAGATAATAAACTAATTACATAATTACAAACAATGATGGCCTTAGACCAAACAAGTAATATCAACACATAAGACATCCCATAAATACATCAATAGGTCCTATACACACGTTACATTAATGTCGGTCCATAACCTAGATCAACCAGGACCAAGTATAGGTCCGCATGCTTCAATAATGATCTCCAACCGCCAAGTCTCGAACATGATCACCAACAATATCCTGAAACTCCTTCAGAAGCTGCACCAAACCACTTATGCAATTCATCAAAGATCTCCATCAAAATCTCTGCCGGTGAAACCCTCGCCGGATGCAGAAACTAATCTTATAAGCAAGCAGGATAACATCTAATCACCAGACCAAAACCAACCTGACTAAATATGAATATAGGTATCATGAACAAGCCAATTCCATCACCAGACTATATTGGAGTCTACTGGATCATGTCGGATCCAAGTTAACAAGAAACCACTCATCCTACCAGGACCAGAAGGGTGTCGGTAAAGCATCCAAATGATAGTGTTGACATCAATGACAAAACATCAATGCAACACATAATCAATTCCACCAAATGGCCAACAATATCCCCCTTTGGCATTGATGGCAACACTAGATGTGAAAAACCTCTGAGTACCAAGAAATGCCAAACAAGTCTCTCCCTGTGGAAGACAACAAACAATCATCTGCATATAGATCTGAATATCAATATCTCTCCCCCTTTGAATAATATCTCTCCCTTTGACATTTTTTACTTTTTCTTCCTTTATCTTTTTCACATCACTATCTCTCTCCCTTTGACATCAATGCCAAAAATTTGACAAAAATATCAAAGTAAAAACATAAGCCTCTAAATCTCAAAGCTGACTACTCCCCCTGAGTAGTAGCATCCCACATCAGTGCCAAAATGAATACTACCTCTGATAATGCATGCTGAACTGATACCAAATTGTATCAATCAAGTCTCTACCGGAGGGGCAGAAACCCCCAATCTATCTCTCGAGTACTCAAATGCTTCCTTGGATAAAGGTTTTATTGAAAATATATGCAATCTGCTCTTTAGTGTTGACATAAACCAGTCTAACTTCATTTGCTTCCACCTTCTCCTTCAAAAATTTGTACTTGATAGATATGTTCTTTGTCTTAGAATGAAATATCAGATTCTTTGATATATCAATAGCAACAGAGTTATCACAGTGAATAACTACCGGTGCATAACAATCCACCTTTTTATCCTTCAACATTTGCTTCATCCATAAAATTTGTGTATAGTTAGTAGCTGTAGCAACATACTCAGCTTCAGGAGTAGATAAAGAAGTACATGACTGTTTCTTGCTGATCCATGAAACCAACTTCCTTCCAAGAAAGAAAGCTCCACCGAAAGTCCAGCCCAATCAGCATATGTGTATGCACATAAAGTGAAGTTATCATCCTTAGGGTACCATAAGCCATATTCTGATGTACCTTGCAAGTATCTAAAAATCCTTTTCACCGCCATGTTATGATTTTCTCTAGGATCACTCTGAAATCTTGAAACAATACAAACATCATTCATAATGTCAGGCCTAGTCTGAGTCAAATAAAGAAGACCTCCAATCATAGATTTGTATCTTGTAGGATTTACCAGTATAGAAACATATTTTCTTGATAATTTCTCACTTGTAACCTTTGGAGTACTTACCAGTTTAGAATCTCCCATACCAAATTTCTTCAACAATTCTTTAGTATATTTAGTTTGACAGATAAATATAACTTTGACAGTCTGAGTAATCTGCAAACCTAAGAAAAATTTCATCTCACCAATCATAGACATCTCAAATTCTTTCTCTATATTTTTAGAAAATTATATGCATAATTTATCTTCACCTCTAAAAATAATTTCATCAACAAATACTTCAAGAATCAGCATATCATCATCAGTGATTTTATAATATAAATTATTGTCAGCACTGCCCTTAGTAAAACCAAGCTTCAAAAGATATTTATCCAACCTTGCATACCAAGCTCTAGGTGCTTGTTTCAATCCATATAAAGCTTTCCTTAACTTGCAAACCATATCAGTATCATCTGATAGTGAAAAACCATCAGGTTGCTCAATATAAACTTCCTCATCAAGATCCCCATTCAAGAATGCACATTTAACATCCACTTGATAAACCTTGTAGTTTTTATAAGCATCATAGGCAAGAAATAATCTTACAGATTCAATCCTAGCTACCGGTGCATAAGTCTCTCCATAATCAATTCCTTCCTTCTAAGAATATCCTTTACAAACCAATCTAGCCTTATTCCTTATAACTTGACCATCCTCATTCAATACTTTCCTAAAACCCCATTTAGTTCCAATAACATTTTTATTTTTAGGCTGGAGAACCAAAGTCCATGTGTTATTTTCCTCAATCTGATCTAATTCTTCTTCCATAGCTTTTAACCAAAATTCATCTTTGCATGCCTCAATTACCAATTCTGGTTCAACTTGTGAAATTAAACATACCTCATTAGTTGTCAGTCTTCTTCTTGTCATCACTCCATTGCTCTTGTCCCCAATGATTTGATCTTCAGAATGATTCAGTCTCACATACCTAGGAGTATTTTGACTCTCTGTTCCTCTTCACTATTCTTCAGTTACTGTAGAATTCTCTGATGTTGCCGGAGTGACTAGTTCAACTCTTTGTTTCGGTAAAAGTTCTACCGGTTCATATATAATCATTTTCACTGTTGGTTCCTTCGCATAAACTCTGATTTGAATTTTGTTTAGCTCATCTAGTTTGATATTAGCGCTCTCCACAATTCTCTGCAATCTCTTGTTATAACATCTATATGCTTTGCTTTCATTAGAATAACCAAGAAATATGTCTTCATCACTTCTAGGATCAAATTTCCCAATAGTATCATATGTCCTAATATAACATTTACTACAAAAAATTCTAAAATACTTAACTGTAGGTGTATTACCAAACCATAATTCATAAGGTGTCTTACCGGTTTCTCCTTTGATATGTACTCTGTTGAATGTATAAATCATTGTACTCACTGCTTTTCCCCAATAGATATGAGTGAGATTAGCTTCCATCATCATTGTTCTAGAAGCATCCAAGATAGTTCTATTCTTCCTTTCCACAACTCCATTCTGCTGAGGTGTTCAGGGAGCAGAAAATTGTCTTCTTATACCATGCTTGTCACAAAAGCTAGTAAACTCGTTGGATGTGAATTCTCCACCATGATCTGATCCCAAACATTTAATCTTCAGTCCTATCTCAGTTTCCACTTTAGCCTTAAAGATTTTAAACTTTTCAAATGATTAAGATTTTTCTCTCAAAAAAGTAACCCACATTATTCTAGAATAATCATCAATGATTAGCATGAAATATCTATCACCATGAAAACTTTTAACTCTAGCAGGGCCACACAAATCGGTAGGAATAAGATCAAGAACATCATTTGATTTATCTTGTATACTCCTAAAAGAGGTTATGACCTATTTACCCATTTGATATTCTTTACATATCGGATTATAGGTGATAGTTCTGATACTTAATGTAAGTACAGATCCAATAGCTAACAAGATGAGAGCGGGGGGGGGCTGAATCATACAAACTTAAAAGCATATAAACATCATAACACTCATAAGACCAGATTTAACGTGGAAACCCAAATAGGGAAAAAACCACTATGGGATTTCGGACCCACTAAGAAATATACTCTTCTAGAATATGCTCGGTTAAAAGCAAATCCTGTTAAAGATTACAAACACATTGCTAGATGTGGCCCGGTTAAGAGATTTCCCTCAGATCTGTTAGGATCTTCACCTTGTTAGAAGTGACCTTGTTAAAGGATTTCAAACACTCAATCAGAATGTCACCTTGCTAGAGGGTTTTACAAATAAGACTGTTAAGTCCACTCGGTTAAGAGATTTTCTGTCACTTCACAAAATAACAGTAATAAAAATCTATCTGCAACTTCACATCTAAAATGCTAAAGCAGATTCTTATTTTCTCAATACAATATAGGACTTATCTTGTCCATCTGCTAGGCTCTATACTCTGTTATTCAAACAGGTCTTCAAGCTTCTGTGCTCGGTAATCACTATGTAGCATCCCTATGCATACACTTGCCCGCATACATTGTTTATCAACAGTTCCTTATTTATAAACAATTTGCTGACTGCTTAATCTCCTTGATCACATTTCCCATGATTAATCATAGCCATCAGACCTTCAACCTTTGACCAGGTTCAATGTATCCTTCGATCTAAAAAACATTTTACCGTGCCTTGGAACTTGCATACATTTCTTGGAACTTGTGCTAGGGTATTGTGGTTCAATCTGAGATGTAGATCTTCCTGCCGATTTTCCTTTGCCATAGATTCTTTAACAAACTTCATGCACGACATACCAATCATTTAATCATAGCCAGCTCATCAACTTCCTTCATTAAATAATGTTTTTATTCATTCAATGCATTCTGTTATTGCTCGGTTGCAACTCAGTAAATACTAAACTCCACTCGGTAGACATTCTACCTTCATTAACTGATAGCGATAACCTTAGGGTTTACCGACTAGGTTCCTTAGGGTTTACCGACTAGGTTCCTTAGGGTTTACCGACTAGGTTCATTGCTCGGTAACATAGTATAGTATTATCCTTACAATCAATAACATATGTAGGATATCAAAACAATCTAAACATCATGATCTCATCATTGTCTAACTCGGTAATAGTTTCCCATTGCATAACTTATTTGTCTCCTTATTCATCACATTCTTTCTGTGTCTTTTACCGACATCTTTATATTCATCAAATCATACTTTTTAATATATGGCAACATCATACTGAATTAGAAAATCAATTTCTTGACATCAATGACAAAATAATAATACTAAGACAGTAAACATCCTTAATCAGTTATATCCATAATCATCAACAACCTTCTCAATATCCTTATTGAAATGCCAACAATCTCGACAATCTCCCCCTTGTCTGTTATAATGCTAACAATAGGGCTTCATAATCTTAGGTGTATCTCTAACAGCCTTAGTTGAATTGATCTTCACAATGCAATAAAAATTCACATGACACAGCCTTTTATGCCATAGCCAACTCTCATCAATCTGTGTAATCAAACATGTCTTCTCACTGGAGTTTAAATGAAATATATTACCTTTTGTCTGTGTACCGGTTGCAATCTCCAAGCTAGATCTGTTAATGATTTTGCATTTTCCATCCTTGAACTATAATTGAAATCCCTTATCTACCAATTGTCCTACACTCAAAAGATTATGCTTCAAACCTTCAACATAATAAACATTGTCAGTATTGTTCTTACCATCCAATGATATAGTTCCTTTTCCTTTAATCATACATGCCTTGTCATCTCCAAATCTAACTAGTCCACCATCAAATTCTTGCAAAGATAAAAGCTTCCCTTTATCTCTAGTTATATGATGTGAACAACCATTGTCAATTACCCATTCATCCTTGTCCTCAATTTTAGCAACAAGTGCCTTCTCCTCAGGTACATTCTCTTCCAGTGCCGGATCATCTTCCTTGATAGCCAGGAATACCCATTCCTTCCCATTGCCAGATCCACTAGCAGAGTCTTTTGTCGGTTCATCATCTGAATCAGTAATGCCTTCCTCATCTGCTATGTAGCATGATTTGTCTCTATTTTGATTAAATTTATACTTGTTCTGATATCCAGAGTTAGGTTTAAATGATATTTTAACTCTTTCTTCAAATCTTGGATTTCTTTCAGGACATCTAGATGCAAAATGACCAATCTTATTACATGTATTGCATGCAAAACATTTAAAAGGTGCTTTTCCTTCACAACTACTTCCCATCAGTCCTTTTGGTACTCTTCTAGCAAATAGTGCTTCAAGTTGCTCAAACTCATCATCTACTCTCTTCATATCTTTTAATTCTTTTGCATATAAAGCTTTCCAGTCTTGCTTACTGGTTGTAGATGTAGATGCATGAAAAGAAGATTCAATCTTCACAGCTCTAGAAGGTCCAAATTCCTCAAGCTCAAAAGCAGATAGTTTCCCAACAAGGTATCTCTTTTGACAAATGTATTAGCCATTGTTCTCAATTCATTAATAGTAGTAGCCTTCATTTTCTAAGCTGGTGGTAGGGCTCTCAGGACTTTAGAAACAATTTAATCTTTGCTCAGAGTTCCACCACAACATTGAATTCCCATAAAAATCTCATTTACCCTTTCCATGAATGCAATAATCCTTTCATCTTCTTCCATCTTCAGGTTTTCATATCTCACCCGGTAACCATCAAGTTTAGAAATCTTCACTATAGGTTCACCTTCATTAAGAGTCTGCAACTTATCCCATATAGCCTTTCCAAATGATTTGTCTATTAATCCCATTATTTGTTGATCAGAAAATGCACACAAGAGGGACTCTCTTGCTCTACAATCATTCTCAAGCTCCTTGTCTAGGTTTGTCGAAGGAGTATTTCTAGATCTCGGATTAAAGGGTTTGACACCATTTTGTGTGATCTCCCAAATCTCCTTGCCAAGACATCTCAAATGAGTCTCCATCTGAATCTTCCATATTGTATAGTTTGTTCCTTCAAGCCTCAGTATATCCCTTTGAAAGATAGCTCCATAAGAACTGGATGGACTTGAACTGTTAGTCGCCATAGGATCTTCCTCAAGCGGTTAAGCTTTCTGCAGAGAGGACCAAAGCTCTGATACCAATTGTTAGACAGTTCAAATAACCAGAAGACAATTGGGAGGGGGGGGTTGAATCAGTTGTCACAGATTATCAAAAGCATTAGCAATTAAAACTTTAATACCAGAACCCAAAACATTAATACCAGAATAGAAGATAAACCAATTAAGCATAAACAATAATCATAGAATAAATACCATCCACATAACACCAAGATTTGTATGTGGAAAACCCGATAAAGGGAAAAACCACGGTGGGAAGCCTACCCATAGTTAGATAATACTTTTGCAGTAAGTATGTGAATTACAATGAAGGGGCCTACACTTGTGGGAAGGCTAACAACCTATTGCACACTGCTCATCACAAAAGAAGCCTCACTGACTACATATAAATCCATACTACAATCCGGAGAAGTGTTGAATTGCAAAAGATAACATCTCCTATGCCAGAGTACAGTTCCAGTTAAGCTCAATACCGGAGGACTAAATCCTCTTACATAAACCCAATTCGATCTCCAATGATCAACCAACTCCTCTACCTAAATGATATTACATTATTTGCACTTTACATTCCTTAACCATGACCTCTTATATTAACCATGATGATTTATAATGAGATCTTACATCTATTTATACAAACCTTTGACCATAAACAATCAGGTCGGTCACCAGATAATAAACTAATTACATAATTACAAACCATATCAGCCTTAGACCAAACAAGTAATATCAACACATAAGATATCCTAGAAATACATAAATAGGTCCTATCCACACGTTACATTAATGTCGGTCCATAACCTAGATCAACCGGGACCAAGTATAGGTCCACATGCTTCAGCAGTGATCTCCAACTGCCAAGTCTCGAACACGATCACTAAAAGCATCCTGAAACTCCATGAAAAGCTGCACCAACACCACTGATGCAATTCATCAAAGATCTCCATCAAAAGCTCAGCCGGTGAAACCCTCGTCAAAACCAGAAACCAATCTTCAAAGCAAGCAGGATAGCATCCAATCACCAAACCGAAAACAACTGACCAAATATAAGTATAGCTATCATGAACAAGCCAATTCCATCACCAAAATATACTGGAGTCTATTAGATCATGTCGAATCCAAGTTAACTAGAAACTACTCATCCTATTGGGACCAGAAGGGTGCTGGTAAAGCATCCAAATAGCTAGTGTTAACATCAATGACAAAACATCTATGCAACACATAATCAATTCCACCAAATAGCCAACAATGTCATCACATGATAATAAACACTTCCACTTTTTCTGGAAGTACATTCTTTGTCAATAAATACATCATCATTCCATCTCATGTTCTTCTCTTCCATCTTCACTTCCCTTCCTTCCATTTTGCCTTTTCAACAACTTAGTCAATTCAATATTGCTCTTACTTCCAGCATGACTGGATCTTATGCATTCTACATGCTCTAGGTACGTTCCTAACAACTTGTGTATATTATTTCTCTTAGATGCATTTATTTTACTATAGTTTAATTAATATGAATACTTCACATAGCACATACTTTCCCACTTTCCCGCATGACATGTGTGGATGCCTATCAAAATTTAGGTTGGGGGGAAAAAAAGGTATGTTGTGTCATAATGTGTCATCTACGTCATAAAAAATTTCATCTTAAAATCTTTTTGAAATATACCATTATGTCATTTATGATGGTCCATATTAAGTGACATGACTTCTCTTTAAATTTGCATGCTTAAGCCTAGCCGTATTGACCCCACCAACATTCTCAGTCATAAAAGCCTCCTATAATGAATTTTATCGTCATTATTATGTGATAAGCCAAGAAATACAAGTTAGAAGGGTTTTGTCTCGGTGGAAGGTCAGAAGTTGCAGGAAACATTTGAATTTTCAAAAATCACAGTATTTTTAAGAAGTCAGAAGGATACAACTAAAGGTCAACAATGGGAGGGTCTCTTATCAAGAATGTGCCTACAACTCATACTATTATTTTGGAGGATCAAGTTTGTGAGCCAAAATTCACACAATGTGGTTGGATGGATTATTTCCTGAAGCTTAACAGGTTTGACAATGACATTGCTTTAGAGTTTTCTCAAACCTTCTCCAATGGTGAAAGGATTGAAAGTAAATGCTATAAAAGAATGCATAACAGAGGTCTTAGGGCTACCTATGGAAGGAGAAAAATATCCTGACTCTGAAGATGCCAGGTCTACTAGGGTGGAATTCTCCAAACCTCGTGACCCTCTTCTTAATGTGGACAAACATGGGACTAGGAGACTTTCTTTGCTAGAAAAATGGAAACAAGTAGCAGTGTATGTGATCAGATATCTTACTTGTGAGGGTAGACTTACCTGCCTCCAGTTTATTCATTTTAAATTGCTAAGCCATATGAGACATTGTCAAAGGATGAATGTGCCAAATGTCTTATACAACTTGCTCTCAATTATGGCAGCTAAAACACAGAAAGGTAGGTCAAACTCTATCTCTCATCATCATTTATTAAATTACTTGTAGAAAGGTCTTTACAAGATGTCTCCCATATGACCTCGGATGAATTTGTGGCAATCAATAAATTTAAAGTAACTAATGCTAGAAGTAGGGGTCAATCAAGGGCTAGGGTAACAATGGAAACTGGTAAATCAACCCCAGGAGGTTCAACATCTAAGGTTGTCACTTCTATAGACTCTTTTGTAGTGGAACCTTCATCTAGTGATACAAGTAAATCTTCAATAGACCCCAATGTCAATATTCAAACTGAAACTCCAAAAAGGACTAGGGTTATTGTCCAAAAGGAGAAAGGTAAGGCAAAGAAAAATCAAGCAACAAGGGAAGGGACACAGAAAAAAAAAATAGGAAAGGAAACCCCGAGCCCTAGAAAAAGGAAAAATGAAGAGGGAAAGTCACTTGTTACCACTATTTAGGCTAGTACATCTGTTAAAAAACCTAAACATGCCAAATCCTCCAAAATAGATTAGAAGACACTGCAAAAAATAAGCCACGGGCTCAAAGGAAAACCTAGGAAAATTAGACATGGTGAGCTTGGGATAAGAATTCAAATTGACTCTTCAGGGTCTGAGCATTCTACTACTAGTGCAAAATAAAAGGAAGAAGAGGTGGCACAATATCATGAAATGAGAGATTTTTCTCCAGAACAACAGGGTCCAGTAATGGAGGAAGAATGACTTCAAGAAAATTTAGGTTTGAGTGGCCTTGCTGGATTAGCTGATGCAGTAGAACAAATCACCAAGCAAGAACCAAAAAAGGAAAGAGAAGAAAAATTAGTTCAGAAAAGGCCCCCTGTTGAAACAAATAGACCCACCTATTTCTCGTGGATGTTTGTACCTTTGGATCTATATAAGGATATGTTGGATAAAGAAGAAGAATGGAATAAAGAAAAACTTAAGTTGTAGGACATAATTAGTCAGAAAGACAAAGAGATTGAGAAGAAAAACAAAGAAATTGTTGCATTACAAAATAAGGTGGATAATGTTATAATCTTGATACCACAAATTGGGGGATGCAGAACACCACCCCGAGTATATACCATGCACCTTAAAGAACTCAATCTTTCTTTGAAATTGTCGAGAATTATTTTAGATTTAGATCATTCCATTGAAACACCTCAATATTTTTATCAGATGTATCACTTCTCTCCTGCAACAACTCAATTTTTTCTTTGTGAGTTTTATCTTCATAATTATGCAGTTCCTAATGACAATGATTAGAATCCTTTGTTGTATATTAGTGATATTCATATTAGAGCTCTTATGTCATAGATTCAGAATGAAAATAATTGGGGATGACAGTTTAGAGAATATAGGGAAGAGGAACTTTGGATTACCCTGTCCTTAAGGTTTGAAGCTATAAATCCAAGACTCCTTTACTTTGATTAGCAAAAGATTTTATACAGACCTGAATGCAAATCTCAAATCTTATCTTTGAGAGAAGAGATATTCCAAGAGTTTGAGCTTACAAGTTCTGCTAAAGGACAAATAGTAACAGGATATTTGGCACAAAGATGGAATAGTCTAACAGAGGAATTGCAGTAGGTAGAACCATATTCCCTCTAGAATTATTATGCAGTTGTTAGAAGAGCACCATTGTACATGCATCTGGGTCGATCAAAATAGAGTAATTGTCTTCCTCTCATTTTTTAGCTACCAATGCTCCTATGGCCAATTCCAGATTACAGGTAGTGTGGGAATATTTTTGATGAAGAAAAAAGAAAAGCCAGATGTGATAAATTGGAGAAAAAAAAAAGGGTTCTACTAGAGCCTTGCTAACAAAGGATTAGGCTAGGTTATTCCTGGTGATTACGGGTTGCAAGCTAAAATGTAGAACATTGTTCCTACTAGAGGACCAATAGGAAGATAGGTTGGGGGGAATGATGAGCAAAAATAATAGCTCAATTTTGTCTAAGTTTTCTATACTTTTACTACGTTTTGACAAGGGTCTAGATACTATCTAAGTCCTAAAACATTTAGGATAAATAGGTTTTGAGGGGACCTGAAACCCTCAGATTTTACCAAGATTTGCAACCCCCAAAACAATGCTACTAAAAGGAAAGAACATTAGAAAACCAACTTCCCAACCACAACTAGGATTGAAAAAATCAGCCCAAAAACAAGACTAAAAAAATAACCTCAATCACAAGTCACGGGTTTAACTAAGGCTCCCTTAGCCTTTAACTGATACCCTAGGTGAAACCAAGCACCCATCACCTTCAAAGAAACTAGATTACAATACATAAACATACAATTACAATCTGGACATATGGGGTTTTGAAAGGCTCCCCTAACCTTCATCATGGGTTTTGAACTGACCCCCAAAACTAGCTGAGAAGGTTTTTTCCAATCTCCCTTAACCTGTAAGATGGTCATCAGCCTGCCAACAACAAAATCTATCCTTAACCAAAAACAACAGCTAGCCAAACTGGGCCCTTGAAAATTTCTAGCATCTAGCCTACCTGTGGGTTTTGAAAGGCTCCCATAACCAAAACAAACAGAAAACATAAAAACAAGGGGATTTTGAAAGGCTCCCCTAACCTTCGAAATGGGTTTTGAAGTGGCTCCCATAACCACAAGGCTAACAATAACACCCTCAAAGCTAATGATCACCCAACACAATCAACAAAAAAACTATCCACCTCTATAAGATAGAAACCCACCTCAATAGGGGCTAAAAGGAAGGAAACCACCGTCAAAGAGAGAAAAGCACCAAACCACGAACCAAAGTCCAACAGCTAGGAAATAGTAACACAGTAAGAATCTGGACATCTGGGTTTTACGAGGGCTCCCAGAACCACAAGATGGAAAAGAGGCCAAAACTAATCCGACTCCAAGAAGCTAAGCCAAACCAAATTCTCCACTTCTATAGGAGAAAGGGAGTAGAAAATTAACACCAAGGAGAGGGAAGCAAACAACCAACCTGCCTCAACAAAAATAACAACACTAGCCATCCACGAGCACCACCCAAACTCCACCACAACACCCAACTCCACCTTAAAAGGAGAGAGGTTGTCTCCAAAACCATCCATCTTCATTTTTGAAGAAGGAAGGGCCACCTCAATAAGGTCAAGAGAAAACCCATGTTGCAGAGAGAGGGTAGTCCAAAAGATACAACAAAAAAGAACTTGGCTGGACCCAAGAAGACTACCCTTCGCCAAAACTTCACAAAAGCACCAGGACACAGAAGAAAATAGCAACAAACTCATAAGGCCTGCTAGATCAAACAAAGAAAAAAGGGAAAAGGGTACAAAATAGTGCACCTTGACCCTCAAGGCCTTCATCCATGGATTCAAAAGGACTGCCACTGCAATGAAGAACACAAAGGAGAACTCAAAAGCAAGGGTTCCACCTTGGTCCCAAAGCTTTCCCCCACTCCAAGTCAAAATAAAGGAGGGAGGAACGCAAACAACACCAACATCAACTGATGAGTCTAAAGCAAAATCCCATCTACACCTCATAGAAGCAACCACAAAATGATCAAAGCAACCCAAGTAGGGGATATCGACATCCTCCCCATGCACAACTCAAAAGAGACAAGAAACCCTAGAAGGGCACTATCGAACAACACCATCAACCTCCAACCAAAGCACACCTCCAATCTGCATGCTGAAACTAGAAAAATACCCTTCCTCCAAGCATCTGACAAAGCGTCCATTCTTATCGTATCCAAGCTTGATCGAATCCCAGTTGTAGGAGGAAGAAACAAAGAAAAAAATCTTTGAACCCACCAAAGAACAGGGTGAAAGAGATGCACCCTGCACCGCAAATGACCCTTCATCACCATTATCGTCTGAATCATAATCTTCATATTATGAGGAAACCCTAGCACATCTGCCACTCCTCCTGCCTTCACCTCTCCTCTTGCCTTCGTGCTCCATTCTCCCCAGATTTCTCTAAGTCCTAAAATTTTGTTAAAACAATGATCTTGTTAAATTTTCATGAACTTGACAAAATGACATTAACTTACCCTTATACATATTCCTTTTGGTTGAAATTATGATTAATGATGAAGTGGCCATGTTATGTGATTTATCCATATTAATATTGCATGTAGTTAGATAAATGTTATTATGATATGGAATAGATATACCTTTGTTTTATACATGCTAATTATTCAACCCAACAATAAGAATAATAACTCTAGTTGAAGTCTCAACCCGAAGTTTGGACATTCACTTGGTAAAGTCACCATTTCCATAGCTAGTGTTCATTTGATTGTCAACCCAGGAATGTAATACTTGAAATGGGTCTGCACTATATATGCACTAAGTTCCTACAATAGCTACCCTGCATTACTGTAGCAACTAACATCTATGTGGAAAAGATAAGCAAGAATTGAAACTATTGAAAGGCTACAAGAAAAATTCTGCATTAACATAAATTCATTCAAACAATACTGGATAAGTTCAATGCTACTAAACATAAATTACTCTGTTTTGGTTTGGCTACATGAACAGTTAATGGATCTATTTCCAATGACTGCAGGAACAATCAATGCAAGAATGTCTACTACAGCTAAAGAAGAAAACTAATTTTAACACAGGAACACTCACCAAGTGGGCCCCCTTGGATGAGTGATTCCAGGCTTCCCAAAAACAACTCTAAGTGCTTAGAATAACATATCTTTATTCTTTGTTCTTCAGAAGTCATTACATGATTCAACATCAAAAGAAACTCAAAACACTTGTAACTTTATTTCTAAAATCCTCTGCTCTGCTTCCTCTCTTTTTTTTCTAACTTTCGAAAAGAAATAAAGACCTTTATTTAAAAGAAAATAATTACTTCCTATTACATAGATCACGCCGATAAGAAGAGGTGGATAACTAATCAAGAAAGGAAACATATGGAGTTAAGTCACTGATAATGTGGATCTAAACCGAACCACAGTCATAACACATTGTGGCGGTATTTTCAACACTAATGTCTACTTGACTAAGACATCAGTAAACATTGCACAATTATTTTTCCTCTGTTGTTCCTTATGCTCATCAGCATTTCTGTTGATTCGATCTTTTAGTCTCCTCCTTGAATATCTCCTACTACAACTGGCGCGACAGGGAGCCTTCCCAACAACATCAATTTATTCTTGCAATCTCAAAAAGAAAGAACATACAAGAACATACACATCTATTTTAATTAATCAAAACATCTATTAATTTCACACATGATATTGCCTAAACAATCCACATGGCAACAAGAATGAATAACATGTCTGCAAGAACAAACTAGTAAAGACAAAACATGTTTTAATAGGTTCAGGCTAACATCTGAAATACATATAGTAAACTTCCAATACCTCCTTACTATTACGTAAATAAAAATATGAGAAAAACTTAAGAGTTCTTAGGATAAAAATATGCTAATGTCTCAACTCATCATGCCCCCCAACTTTAAGGTCTTGTTGATCCTCCAGCAAGAGGAAAATTCATGATTCTGGCACTAACTCTTAAGTCACCAATTGTTCCTTGACCTGTTCCTCCTGAAGGAAAATTCCAATAAAACTCCTTCATCTTTTCTAATCTAGACCATCTAGCCTCCTCTATAGCTGCTTCATAGGGGTGATTTGTTACCTTACATCCCAACAATGGCCACATAAGTATAGGGGGCTGAAAGATCAAAGGTAACTAGTCATTGGTTTTCATCCTGCCCAGTTGGATATATTTAGGGGCTCTTTGCATAGTTGGATGAAAATTTGGCAGTGAATGAGGTTCTTCTTGTTTCAATTCTTTGGGAAAATTATTCCAGTGTTGAGTTAGGCCTTCAATTGCATCTGCACTTTCATTTTGAACTAAATGCTCATATGCTTGGAATATTTCTTTCCTCATTGGCAACACTTGATTCCTCACATCTTGCCTTACCAATAGCTTATGCCATTCATAATAGAGAACTCTTGGCTCTTTTGCTTCCTTCCTCAATGGTAATGGACAATCAAATTCAACATCCCTATGTGTTCTGACCTATGCTCCCATACTGATCTCACTCTAAATCCATGACATTAAGGCTTTTATGTGGATATCACCAATGTATAACAAGGGATTCCACTCACTATCAAAAGTTGCAACATAGTTATGCAAGTAAAGCTCACATAATAAATTTTTCACAGCTGTTGGGGAAGTCTGATAGGCATCATAAAATTCCTCAGGGGTTGCCAAAGAAGGGCTAAGGTCCCTAACAATGCGATTTAATTTAAAATTTAAATACCGCTCTTTCAAATGTAGAGCATAAACTCTTGGTGGTGCCCTACATTGTATTAACTCTGGGACCATACTCGTGATTGTATCAACTTTGGCTTCTAATTCTTCAATTTTATTATCCTTTTTTTCAATTTCCATCTATTGTTTGTCAATAATCCCCTGTAATCTAGCCCTTTCTATCTCCCACTGCCTATAAAATGTTAATGCAATAGATAAATTGTTGAGGGATGATGGAGGTCTAATAGTTGTTACCTTTAGACGTGGAATTTCTTCAATAGGTTCCTCAAGCTGTCCTGCCACATATGCCAGACTTGAAAGTCTGTCAACATTATCCTCCTTCTGAATTTCAACCCCTGTTGGGCTCTCTTCTTCTGATGCTTCTACTGAAATAACCTTCGTTGCATCACCTACTGGACATACTTTTTGGGTAGTACTCCGAGTTCTTCTTGCATAAACCTTTGGAGTGGTTGCAGGAGTGGTTTCTACCTACGACTTTGCTATAGGAGTATTTCTCTTCGGTCTATTCCTCTTGGCTGCAGGGGAAACTTGAGTTTCCTACGGCTGAACCATAGGTTTATCTTCTGCATTAATTCTTTCTACTTCCTTCCCTTTTCTTTTAGAAGATGTTGATTCTCTTTGAAAAGAAGTGGAGGGTTGCTCCATGTTTGTCTCAACCATCTCTTCCTTCGTAATAGTCACAGCTCCTTCAGCGATGAGCAATTCATTCTCTGCATAAATTATGGGAGAAAAGGGTTCTCCCGTTTCCTCCTTTTCAACTGCTAACTCATCTGCAACAGGAGCATCTTCAGCCCTAAACAACAATATGTCTTCAAATACCCCCCATTCCATCTGTGAAACATCCCTAAGAGAACGTTCTACCAACAATTTTATCAAACCATGATGGCTGATAGAATGATTTCCATTCTTCCGTGTTTCTTTGGCACTTGTGGAAATGAGGTGATATAAAAATTTTGGAACATTCACTCTCCGGCCATGCCGTAAATGACTAAGCAATTTGAAATGGGGTGAATGTAAATGTGAATACCTCCCTTCGCAAGTAATGTACTTCATTACATATAAAGCCACCTAGGGCCACTCTGCTGGAAGGGAAACCCTCCTGGTTCCTTGCTTGTCCACTATTAGAGGTCCATCTATGGGGCGTGTAAATTATGCTCTGGTGCTTCTAGCATCTTTTGATTCTGGAAACAATTCGCCTTCCTACAGCAGCCCTGTAAACTCAGCTATCCGCTACTCTATAGCAATGACCCTTAATCCTTTAACAATAGCCTCCCCGTCATTGAATGAATGCATAAACTCAGAGGAAATTTCTTCATTATAATCTGTTATTTTTAGAAAGTAGACAATCCAACCATGCTGCCAGAAATAATGCTCACAAAGAGCATCCTGTAGCAACACATCATGGATTATTGGTTCATGGTGGATTTGATCTCCACCCATTTCTTAATCTGTTAATGTAGCAATCTCTGTAGCTGAGAAACGAAGAACCAAAATACTCTATAGACTTAAAATTGAAACTTCCTTACCTATCTCCAAATTTGGCGGCATCATTCATTACTTTATTATGCCAAAGAATATCTCATTAAAGGAATGATGGCAAGCAATAAAATCAAGGTACCAGAAAGGACAAGTAATTACTAATTTTGGAAACTGGACCATAAAACACCCCCCCCCCAAACTTACTTTGGCACGTGTCCACACATGTTGAAAGGATTTAGGGAAGTGTACGTGGATTTAGTAAAGACAATAATCATAATGAAATCATAAATGCCTAATTAAAATAAAATATAATATGTACACACCTGCAATTGTGTGAAAAGAATGGCGAAATGAAATGAAATGACAGATAAAGAAATGAGATGGGATGACGTGGATGGAAAAATTTATTTATGGAGAATAATATTTCCATAAGACATTGAAATATTGTTGTGAAATGACACGTGGAGAATTATGAAGTGGCAAGTATGTTCACTGCAAAGGCTGCGGGAACCTTACCTCCAATACTTTGTTCAATTGCAGAAGGAACTTTCCCAATTGTTGCAGGAACTCCTCTTTGTTGGCAAGCTTATGATAAAGATGCAATATGTGACCATTTACCAAAAGCTTGAACCAAACCGGGTCAATTGTGGCCAAACAAACAACTCCATTGTTGAAAACATCATCTATCTCATATGGACCTAACCATTTGGTTTGCAGCTTTCCCATAGTATCTTTATATCTTGAGTCATACAATAGTGCCCAATCACCTGCTTTGAACTTTTTCTCTTGGATGAATTTATCATGCCACTAGGCTCTCTAATTTTGTATCAGTTCTATCTGTTGGACAACCATTTTTCTCCATTCATCCAAAGAATTCAATTGTTGAATATGATCTTTTTGTGCTTCAGAAAGTGTTATATTTAATTGCAAAGTTGTCCTTAGAGTTTTATGCTCAAACTGAATAGGCAACATTGCTGCTTTTCCATACACCATCTCAAAAGGTGTAAAACCAATCGATGTCTTCCAAGTTGTTCTATATGCCCAAATTGCTTCTGAAAGTTTCTGAGACTAGTCTTTTTTATGAACAGCTACTGTCTTGGTAAGAATAGCCTCTAGCTCCCTATTTGTGACCTCTACTTATCCATTAGCTTGTGGATGATATGGGGTAGATTTTTTGTGTCTTATATTGTATTCATTAACCAAGGCTGCAATCAATGTTGAAGTAAATTGTGGTCCTTGGTCTGATACAATTTCCCTTGGTACTTCATATCTTGAAAATTTATCCTCATAAAGGAACTCAACCACCTTATTATCTCTTGCATGTGTCATGGTGCGAGCTTCCATCCATTTGGTTACATAATTAGTACATACTAAAATGTAAGATTTTCCATTAGAAGGGGGATCAATTGGGCCAACAAAATCTAATCCCCATTTATCAAACGGTGCAACCAATATTTGTGGATACAATGGCATCTCATCAGATTTAGTAGGTCTCCCCATGTGCCGGCATCTGTCACATTTTCTTGTATACTATGATGCATCCTTATATAATGTTGGCCAATAATATCCTGTATTTATTATTTTGAGTGTTGTTCTTTTAGCATAAAAATGTCCTCCACACCGCTTATCATGACATGCATGCAGGATATCACATGTTTCATCTTCTCTTACACATTTTCTCATGAATTGGTTAGGTACAGTATAAAACAAACAATCAACAATCCATGAGAAGTTAAAGCTTTTCTCAACTAGCAACCTTCTTTCTTTAGGAGAGAAATGAAGTGGCATTTTAGCAACAGCTAAATAATTGGCAATATTAGCATACCAGGAAGTGTGGGCTTGTATAAGGAATATATGTTCATCCGGAAAAGCATCATCTATGGCTATAGGATCTTTCTGCAACTGAAGCCTTGAAAGATAATCTGCAACCATATTGGACTTTCCTGGTTTATCAATAACTTTGATATCAAATTCCTGCATCAATAATAACCAACGAGCTAATCTACCGGTAATTGAAGGGTTATTCATGAGATATCTGATTACAGTATGATCAGTATGCACAAATATGGGATACCCTATTATATAGTGCCTGAATTTGTTGAGTGCATATATAACTGCTAACATTTCTTTTTCAGTGACTGTGTAATTTAACTCAAGCCCCTGCAAGTTCTTGCTAATATAATATATTGCACTCTCCAAGTTATCAACCTTCTATCCTAAGACTACACCTATTGCATAATCAGATGCATATGTATGAATTTGAAATGGTAAAGACCAATTCAGACCTTTAAGAAGTGGTGCTTGGGTCAAAGCGTGCTTGAGATTTAAGAAAGCTTCATTGCATGAAGAAGTCCATTTAAATTCCATATCCTTGGTAAGTAGAGAATATAAGGGACTTGCAATTTTGCTGAAATCTTTGATAAACCTTCTATAATATCCAACATGACCAAGAAAACTTCTGACATCTTTTTGCTTTACTGGTGCATTGATATTTTGAATAACTTCAATTTTTGCTAGGTCAACCTGTATTCCTTTTATACAGATATGATGACCAAGGACTATACCTTCTTGCATCATAATGAAGCACTTCTCATTGTTTAATGACAAACTATAGTCTTCACACCATTGCAAAACTTTCTTCAGGTTCTCTAATGCTTCTTCAAATTCAGAACCATAAGTTGTAAAGTCATCCATATAAATTTCCATGATGTCTTGGGAAATATCTGAAAATATGCTTATCATTGCTCTTTGAAAAGTGGCTGGAGCATTACATAATCCAAAAGGAAGAACAAAATATGTATATGTTCCCCAAGGACAAGTAAATGTAGTCTTTTCTTGGTCCTCTGGGGCAATGTGAATCTGGTTGTAGCCACTGAATCCATCAAGAAATAAAAAGTATCTCTTCCTAGCCAAAGAGTCTAATACCTGATCCACAAATGGCAATGGAAAATGATCTTTTCTTGTTGCTAAGTTCAAAGCACTATAATCAACACATACTCTCCATTTTCCTCCTTTCTTAGGAACTATTACCAAAGGTGAAACCCATTGACTATCAGAGATAGGATAGATAAACCTAGCTTTTAACAACTTCTGGAATTCCTCTTTAACTATTTCTTTTAATGTAGGATTGATTCTTCTTTGTGGTTGTCTAAGTGGGCTATAATCTTCTTTTATGTAGATACGGTGGGTACAAACTGTGGGATTGATTCCATGCATGTCCTTGTAATCCCATGCAACGACATGTTTATGACATTTAAGCAAGTCCATGAGAGCTACTTTTTGAGTATTTGCAAGATCACTATTGATATTCAAATATTTATTCAAATCAAATTCTATTTTGATAGTAAGATCAATATGGGATATATCATAAAAATGAGAAGTACAAAATTCATGTGGCAACAAAGTATGCAATATATCAGTGGTTGTAGGAAAGTCTAAATTTGCAATAATTGGTACCAACTCAGGCAATTGTTGTTCTTGTTTTAACTCATTTGTCAAAATTTTATAAAGAATTGAGTCTTCATCATGGAATTGCATGAATGGTCCTCTATTAATCATCATAAGGTGATTAATAAAATCAACTCCCTCAAATTCTTCTCCTAAAGTAGGCCAAACGGATTGTTGTTGATCAAACTGGGGCTGAGCAGGAGAATAAAAAGCTAATGTTTTTGTAGAGTTCCCATCTGAAATAGTCATATCCCCTAATCTACATCCAATATATGCATCAGTCGTGGCAAGCCAAGGTCTTCCCAAAATCATTGGATATCCTCCTAATGTCGCCTTTGGAGACTGGATCATAAAGTCTGCAGGGTATTCCCAAGAATCCAAAGTAACAACCACATCTTCAATCATACCATCAAGTCGAACGTTGTCAGCAAGCTATAGGACTGTAGTGTAGGTCTGAGACTATTAATTTCAAGTTGCTGCATTACTTCTCTTATCATCACATTAATGGATGTCGCTAAATCAACCAAAACATTCTTTATCTGAGTGTCATTAATGACTATATTCACAATAGGACTGCTAGGATCAAAATATTTAGGAATTGAAACCTTTCCTAGCATAATATTTGCCAGTTGATCCATCACATGCACTGTTTGTGGATCTTTCTTCTTCCTACCAGGTTTTTTTAGACATGCCTCCTTAAGTGCCTTACTGTATATAGGAACATCTTTTATTGCTTGTAATAATGGAATTTTAATACATACATGTTTTAGTTGATCTATGATATAAAAACCTTTCTCTTGTTCTGTAAGAACTTCTTTTTCTTGCAATCTCTAGGGAAATGGGGGTAGTCTCTATTTCTAAGGTATTGTGGTTGTTGGACTAGAGCTTTCTTGTTCTTCTTGCATTTCAGTTATAAATGGAGGAGATGGATTAGGCAGAGTTGTCTCGGATCTGAGGTGAATATCACTTATAGATAGAGAATAGGCTGGGTATTGATTAGGGTTAGCTAAATAAACTTGTTGTTGATGCTGAGATTTAATATTAGGATTTGGCATTGGCTGAGTGGGCAACTACGTTGGTTTAGGTGGAACAATAGTGGCTACAAGGGGAGACATTATTGGAGGTGGTTGTGGCTGTTGACTAGGCTATTGATATCCAGAAGATTGATTAGTCCATGTTTGACTCCCCCTCCATATAGGAGTAGGTTGCCAATTCCCTTGAAATTGGTGCCCTTGTGCCTGAGGTGGAGACCAATTTCCCTGTGGTTGCTACCACTATGGAATTTGACTAGAAAAATGTTGCCCTTGGCATTGAGGACTGTACCAGTTTGGATAACTACCAAAATTTTGAGCATATGGTGATTGCCATTGATTATTTGGTACATAAGAATTTCCACTATAACGAGAAAAAGAAAGTGGATCCGGAGGCATACCTTGTCTTTGGAAATTTGGCCTTCTTTGAGAAACATAGAAAACTTGTTCATCCTCACCTTGTATTGGCTTGAAGTCAGGAACCTCAATATTTGCAACCATTTTACATCTATAGTCTTGTTTTCTTTGTCCACAATGAGGGCAAAATTCTGCAAGAAATGCATCAGCTTCTTCATGCTTCTTCTTAACTGAGAGTGTATCCAACTGAGTAGCCATATTGTTTATGATGTCCTCCTTAAAGTCCTTCAACAAATGGCTAAGTTCCATTCTAGAAACTCTAGTACTAGATGTTGATGAAGGAACTCTTGGCTTGAAATGCTTGGTTTTTTTAGAAGCTGATCTAGAATACTTCTTACAAATTTGTCCTATTTCATTCCATGTAGATTGTGTAATGTCACCTCCTCCCATAAGATCCAAAGCATAAGTGCATTCATCACCGATTCCTCTTAAAAATATCATCTTGAGGGAATCTTCATTTAGAGTGTTATGCTTGGACTTTTTGACACTAAACAGAAACCTTTCCAAGTAATCCTCACGACTCTCATCTTCTTTCTGTGTCATTCTAAAAATATCATACCCATGGTGATCAGTGCCTCTACAATAGTCTTTATACTTTACAAGAAACAATCGTTTCATCTCATCCCATGTATTGACTGTGCTACTACCCAAGCTCATAAACCATCTTAAAGATGATTCTTTCAAAGTGGCAAGAAATATTTTGAGTCTATGGGCATCTGTAGTATAATCAAAACTCCTACAGAGAACATCAAACTCAAACAAAAATATGTCTGGATCCTCTGTCACTAATCCATAGAATTTAGGGAGGGAAGAAGCTGGAATGTTCTTGAGATTAGCATTATCATGTTGATCAGATATGGGAAACTCAAATGTTGGGTCCAAAGGTGGGGTTGGATTATTCCCACCAGGAGGTGGATTTCCTTACATTGGACTTGTGGGGGGAGTTACCAAATAAAATTATTCTTCTGGCGGTCCAAAAAAGAAATGAAGGTTGCCTTCAGAAAATTAAGATTCGGGGTGGTTCAAGTTGTCTGGGGTTTGATAAAGTTCAACAAAAGGATTTATATCTGGGGAATTAATTTATGCATGATTAGGATGACTAGGTAGAAATCTACCTAGAACATCTCTTCTTCGCCTATGCATGCAGGTTCATAAATTTTTTCGAACAATCAGGTATGCCAAAAAAATAATTAATTGAAAACTGAAGAGACAATAACCATAACAAGTTCTTAGTTTGACACCATCCCCGACAACGGTGCAAAAAATATTCAACCCAACAATAAGAATAATAACTCTTGTTGAAGTCTCAACCCAAAGTTTGGACATTCACTTGGTAAAGTCACTATTTCCATAGCTAGTATTCATTTGATTATCAACCCAGGGACGTAATACTTGAAATGGGTTTGCACTATATATGCACTAAGTTCCTGCAATAGCTACCCTGCATTACTGCAGCAACTAACAACTATGCAAAAAAGATAAGCAAGAATTGAAACTATTGAAAGGCTATAGGAAAACTTCTGCATTAACATAAATTCATTCAAGCAATACTGGCTAAGTTCAATGTTGCTTAATAGAAATTACTCTGTTTTGGTTTGGTTGTAGGAATAGTCAATGCAAGAACGTCTACTACAACTAAAGAAGAAAACTAATTTTAACAAAGGCACAAGAACACTCACCAAGTGGGACCCCTTGGATGAGTGATTCCAGGCTTCCCAAAAACAACTCTAAGTGCTCAGAATAACATATCTTTATTCATTGTTCTTCGGAAGTCATTACATGATTCAACATCAAAAGAAACTCAAAACACTTGTAACTTTATTTCTAAAATCCTCTGTTCTGCTTCCTCTCTCTCTTTTTTTAACTTTCGAAAAGAGATAAAGACCTTTATTTAAAAGAAAACAATTACTTCCTATTAAAAAGATCACACTAATAAGAGGCGAATAACTAATCAAGAAAGGAAATAGTTGGAGTTAAGTCATTGATAATGTGGATCTAAACCAAACCACAATCATAACACATTGTAGCGGTATTTTTAACACTAATGTCTACTTGAGTAAGACATCAGTAAAAATTGCGCAATTATTTTTCCTCTACCGTTCCTTACGCTCATCAACATTTCTGTTGATTCGATCTTTTAGTCTCGTCCTTGAATATCTCCTAATGCAACTAGCGCGACAGGAGGGCCTTCCCAGCAACATCAATTTATTCCTGCAATCTCAAAAAGAAAGAACATACAAGAACATACACATCTATTTTAATTAATCAAAACGTTTATTAATTTCACACATGATATTTCCTAAACAATCCGCATGGCAACAGGAATGAATAACATGGCTGCAGGAACAAAGGGGCAAAGACAAAACATGTTTTAATAGGTTCGGACTAACATTTGAAATACATATAGTAAACTTTTGATACCTCCTTACTATTATGTAAATCAAAATATGAGAAAAACTTAAGAGTTCTGAGGATAAAAATATGCTAATGTCTCAACTCATCACTAATGACATGATGTGAGAGTTAATGAAGAATAGGAAATGGTCAAAGATTCACAATGTGGGAGTTAATGCTAGTTAGTTGGGAAGACAAAGTCACAACAAGATGAGTATTGAAGAAGTCAATAGTCAGTTATCTACAGCTCAGAGAGTGTAATTATGAAACTTTGATATTCATGTTTGTAGGAGAATAAATCTAGGAGGGATAGTTATGCTATATTTTCTCTGTAGTTGAAACAACTAGACTGTTTCCTATTCAGAGTGTAACTCCTCATCCTCTTTCTTATATTATAATAAATGACATCCTCCTAATGTTTTGGGAGTGGACCTGCTAGTAGTTAGAGTTTTCGATTAGGGGAAAAACAGGTTTTGAAGGGACCCGAAACCCTTTAAAAACAAAATATGATAGGATCTGAAATCCTCAACTAGAAATATGTCCGAAAAAAAAGGAACAGGAAAGCACTAGACAACCATGGGTAAAAAGGACACCCATAACCAAAAACAACAAAGTTGCAAAAAGAACAACCTGCAACCAACCAAAAACCCTCCCCAATCCAAGAACCATCAAGATTTACATTTAGAATTGCTCTTATGGGATTGGAAAGTCATGTCAAAAAAAGGTTTAAAGGACTTATCTTTTTTGCCTTTAATAGAAATCCATCCCTCTTCCACTTGCCCTGCCTTAACATGCTAATCTAGCGCACCAAAATCCTATGAGTGAGAATCAACAACCATTGTCTTAGCCTCACCAGAACCATAAAACAAGAAAGGAAAAACCTCAGTATCACCAGTCCACCTCAGCCTGACAGACACAACCTCACTAGAACCAGTAGATGGTGAAACCCCAACATCAGCAGGCAAATCCGCAGACTTGGTAAAAACAGGAGTGCAAGCCAAATCATTATCACCAGAAGAAGCCTCCCAAGTCTCCTTCATATTGGAAATATCAGGAAACACATGCACATTATCAACAACCCCACCAAGAGAGACAACCAGAGGGGATGCCTCAAAATCATGTGGATCCAAAGCAGCCACCTCAGAAAACTCCTAGATTGATCTGGAATCTTTGACACTGTATAATGTTGTACCGATGTACCTTTCCACCATGTAGCCTTAGTTGCCTTTTCTCAAACCCACAATGCTCAACAACATGCCTAGTTTTAAAACATCTTCTACAACGAAAGGGAATCCCTTCATAGTCCAAAGATTGGACCCAAGAACCCTTTGAAGAATTAAGTAAAATTTCAGCAAGCAGCCCATTTGAGATATCCAGATGAACAAATATGCGGACAAATGTAGAGTGGAAGATATCAAAGGATTCAACTTCCACAATCATAAAGTCACCAATGACATCTCCCACTTCCTCTAAAAGAGAATCATTCTATAAATGAAGTGGGAGTTTAGGAAGTCGAACCCAGGTTGGAATCTTATTAAACATTTCAGTAGAAGGGTTAAAATCAGAGTGCCAGGGCTTAATCATCAACAAAAAATTATCCTCCCAGCTAAAAAAATGATCATATAAAATTTTGTTTCTATCTTGGGCATTATCAAAATTTGCAATGAAAAACCCCTTAGCCATGGGGAAAATATGAACTTTACTCATGATAAGAGGCTCCTAGTGTTTAGATATCCAAGCCTGCAGCTTAAGAAGAGAAGACCAAAACCTCCTAAAACAACAAATCACACCATGTAAAGAAAGGATAGAAGCATTATAAACAATTTCCTTTGTCATATCATCTTTCAGGTTGATGGATGTGGCCTTGATAACTAGAATGAACCCACCAAATGGTCTAGGTCGTGGCTTCCAAGTCACACCAGGCTGCACACCAGCAACACTAGGACAAAAGGACACTGGGGAGGATCCCATCATACCTAAAACCCCAGTAGAAGCATCCAAGGGCCGAGAGGCATCAAACTCACCTCTGGACCAAAGACTCCATACCAGGCACCGACCGAGCATCACCCTGCACAACCAACACAACAACACAGGAGACACAAGTAGAGGAGGGAGAGTTTGAATTTTTTTGGGCGGGAGACATCGCGGCCCTATTGACTATTAAAAGTTTCTAGTAGTTAGAGTTAGTTAGGAGTTTCCTTATTATAAATAAGTTCAGATATCCCTTCTTAGGGCTAGTGAACATGAGTTGTTGTAATTTTTAGTCTTATATTGCAGAACAATTTTCAACAAATATTATGTAGTAAGTGTTTTCAAGTTAATAAAATCAAATTCCAGTTTGTAGCACTTAGTTGAGTTTCGTGAAGACTTTCTAAGGGGGCCCACTTAGTAAGGATTCCATACTTTTTATTTAGTAGTTATTTTCTTTCAGTATTTAGTTTGTTGTCCTGGAAATTAACTATTCCTACAGCCATTGAAAATCATCCTGTGATTGTTCTTGCAACCAAGACAGACATAGTAGTTTCCTGCTTGCTTGCTATGGATTGAGTTTCTATTTTTCTGAAGTAAAGGTAGTTTCTATTCAGACATTTCAGTTATTTACTTTCAGAAGCATTTTCTTCTTAGTAGAATGACTACAATGAGGACTTTAGTGCATATACTTTGCTAACCCATTTCAAGTAAATACCTTGGGTTGACAAAGAAATGATATTTCATGATGATCATGTAACTACTTAGTATGGATGTGCAATCCCTAAGTCATGACCTTAGAGTCTAATTATTGGAACCATTAAGGGAGATAAACAACATTCCCTATGGGTCCATGCCCCATTTGTCTTTTCTAAAGCTACCACGTGGGGTGGAGGGAATAATAATTCCCTTCGTGGCTACCCCGCGTTGCATATTCCTTGCCTTCATTCACCTAGTGGGGTGGAAAAAATACAAGACCTTAAAAGGCCTTTCAATACTTTCATGGGCCCCACCATATCTTTAACAATTATTACAATATATGCATTGAGACTTAAATCACTTATTCAAATGATTTACTTATGCTTTATTATATCCTTAATTAAATTATTATAAAATGGTTTAATTAATATTCTCTTGAGAAGCCAAATATTTAAATCAATAAAATTATTTAAATAATTTCAATTATGGTTTGACCAGCCTTTACAATCCAAAATAATTTGTGTATAATGTTATTTAAATCAAGGCAATTTGAATAACATGCATTTTAAAGTTGGATATTAATTGATCTCACGAGGTCATAACCTTAGCTGGGTCCCTTGTGGGGCAGACTTTAAAAAAAACATTTTTGAATAACCGACCTTGGAAGATGCTTTGAAACCCTGTCTGGATACATCCTGGATTCAAAAACTTGAGTAGATAATCATTTAATTTTGATGTTTGGCACCTCTGAGTTTTGATCCAAACAACCTGAGTAGCCTTCAAAACTAGCTTAAAAAACTAACGAAATCACCTCCCTAAATCCTAGAAACTGACACACATGGAGAATGTCATATAGAGAATCTAGAATGCCAAATGGTTTCTCATGATGATATCTGAGGTGAAATAATTTAATATTTGAAGTTGCCTACTTAGTCTTTTCTGAAAGTGCTGATTTTCAACCTCTGCAAAGTCCATCTGGAATTGGCTTTGAAAAAATACCAAATGAAGTGTTGGGGTGCTACAAATTGGCAAAGTGGTAGATAAACATGTAGAGAATCATGGGGAAAATTATCCTTAGCATAAAAATCAATAGGTTATGAAATAAAAATCAGAATGCAGGGTACTTCAGTAGATTTTGCACTGTCCAATCTACAAATCTGAACAAATTGCAAACGGATTTGACCTGGAAAACATGTCAAATGAATTCATGGAGCTCTCAAAACTGATATGGGAATTAATTAAGATGCAAACAATCACAACAAATTATTGGTCTGACATGACACTCAACTGGCAACAAAATGCAACTCTCCAAAGATGGCTACTCAGAAAAGTTTAACTGTTGCAATCAACAAACCTACCTCATGATCCCAAAACAAGGACATCAAAAACTCATCAATTCTGATCCAAGGAGGCTGCAAATAGTCATATTCCATCTCTGATAGGAGGTCAACCATTTCCCAAAGTGTTTTTTCATGACAATCAATGGGTGTGAATAGACAAACGCACACAGTGGGCTACTTGGAAAGATTTTGCAGGGGTACTCCTGAGTGTCACAAGCAAAATTTCAATATGGGCCCTCAAGATTTAGCCAAATTTTGGAGGTCCCAATAAATCCAACAATTTAGATTAAGAACACACATATAAGAGCTCAGTCCAACCTTGCACTATGGATAGAAATCATCTATCAACAAAAGGTATGAGCAAACGATCTCACCATAAAACACTGCAATCAACTTCATTCATCTAAATTCTTGAAACAAATCTAAACTAATTGAGGAAGGTGAAACCATCCAAGCCACAAAATAACACAAGGCAAATCCATCAATGGACAATGCATCACTATTTTATGTCAATAACTTATTGCAACAATTTCATACAATCTCCCTTGATCAACGACTAAGATTAAACATGCAAAACCTTAATTAGGGTTTGACCAAAGATTCCCAACCATTACGCCAAGTAGTGGGAATAATAATTAATGAGGCATCATGTCCACTACCTATTCATTCCCTTTTGCTCTAGAAATGGCATCCATAAGCATTAAATGCACCAATTTATCCAAAATCGCCTAACATGCATTAAATGCAATACTATCTCCTTAAATATGTCAGCTGACATGTAATTAATTAGCCACTACTTGGCATCATGGTTGGGAATATTTGGTTTTAGGGTTTTGCATGTTTAATCTTAGTTGTTGATCAGCTTGTAATCTTGGTCGTCCATTTTGTTCCTTGAGGCCTATAAAAGGGGGTCACCCCTTCATTCGCAAAGTATGGGAGATTTGTGTGAAATTGTTGCGATAAGTTATTGAGATAATAACAATGATACATCATTTTCTTATGGTGTTAACTTGTGTTATTTTGTGGCTTGCATGGTTTCACCTTCCTCAATTAGTTTAGATTTGTTTCAAGCATTTAGATGAACAAAGTTGATTGCAATGTTTTATGGTGAGATCGTTTGCTTGTACCTTTTGTTGATAGATGATTTCTATCCACAGTGCAAGGTTGGACTGAGCTCTTATATGTGTGTTTTTAATCTAAATTGTTGGATGAACATTGTTCTCTAAAGGTGTTCATTGATGGTTTAAAATCTTACAAACACAACCTTTAAAGATTGCACCCTCTTTTATGTAGTTGTCTACTAGTGACAAAGTAAAGTGTGGTTGATCTCGCCTAGATCATTGTTATATATTGAGTTCTTAGATTTAGCTTAGTCTTCCTAAACCCTCTCCCCTTTAATTTTAGTTCATTCCATTTTAGTTCATTTGAAGCAGAAGCATCACAAAATTGCTATATTCGATGATGAAGTTCCAATCATAGTAAAGAAGTGAAAGAATGATGCATACGTCAGTCCTCTTGGATTACCAGCAAACATCAAAGCCAAACGAGCCTATATCTGTCAGAAAGTTGCTATTACATAGTTGGAACCTTGGAGTCAATGTATGATCTTCCTGCAATCTTAGCATACATATGATTTTGATCAAGAGAGGATAAAGTTACCATCAGAAAACTTTATTATGTGTTGGCGTTGTTACAAAACACCAACCAACAAAATTGGCACTAGAAGGAGAGTTGAATATCAAATCATTCATTTTCATAAAATAAATTCAAGATGGCCAAAACCAATATGAGCTTTCAAGTGCTCAATCAAAGATATTTTAGATCTCTTATATGTCAAAAAATCCAAAAAAAATTAAAAAGAAGATTTCCCAATGGATGGGTGACTATTTCATATTTCTTGTTGTCAAGACTGTCTCCTTGTGGACATCGCTCAGATTCAAGAAGATTTGAATGCACAAATGCACCCCAAGAATTTGTCCCAATTTACCTTACTAGGGAGGTGTCGAATTCATGAAACCACTAAGCATAATGAGATGAATTGTTGGACATTCTTGTCGAGGATAGAACATGTCTTACAAGAAAATCTTCTTTTGGGATGTTCCTGTTGTGATGTATTCACACATCGCCCCATTGCAAATGGGGATCCCATTTTTTTAATTTTTTTCTAGGTTTGATGTCTTAGCTTAGTTGTTGGTTGTTATCTAGTCTTTGCTATTAACCTTTTGCATGTAGTGTCTCAAAATCTGTTCAAGTCTCTCTCTTGAGATGAAGTGAGGTTCAACATTTCCTTGGCCTTCCAAAGACTTTGACTTGCTTCTCCCAGCACTGTTAGTGGGTGCCCAAACTCAATCACACTCATTTCCACCCCTCACCATTTCACCTTTCCATTTCCTTCCATTTCCACCTTCCCTCTATCACTCCCATCTCCTTCCATCTCCTTCCATTTCTTTCCATGCACCCTCACCTTCACCCTCACCCACACCTACACCTACATTTCCACCTACCTCTACTTTCATCCACATTCTCTAGACCTCTCTTTATTTCCCTACTCAATACCTCTCCCTTTCTTTCACCCATCCACTATCTTACTCCCCCACCTTTCCATTTCTCCTATCATATCCTAAAACTTCATTCACTATCCCCATATACCCCATCCTAACCTCCTTACCCATCTACCTATCCTCATCTACTACCTTTATTCCCATAAACTCACCTATCCCAACCCACATTTCATAGCCTTTACCTCCCTTATTTCCCTAAGATTACCTCTACTTCACACCCATTAACCATCCCATTATATCCCACACCCCTTTACCCTTCCATTACCCAATTTTACCTCCCACTCCACTTTACTCCCCAACATCTCCTAACTCCTCCCACATCCTAAACCTCCTTACCCCATGTATCTCCTACCTTAATCATCCATACCCCTTATGTCTCCCTTTACCCAAACATCCTCTCCTTCCCTTCCTCACGTGGCATTCCTCCTACCACTCTTCCCTTCCCCACAGAACTTCACATTTCTTTATCCATCCTTGCTAGATCACCTTTTGGGCCCCACACGGTCTAAAATGGATAATTAAATAGATTTTTTTAAGGACTCTTTGCTAGGACCCACTAACTTTTGGCTTGGGAATTTAGAATGGTTTTTTTTTGCATTGCATGGGCCTCACCAAAATTTTGAAATGAAAGAAAAGTTTTTTTTTCAAGGAATTTTAAATAAGAGGGAGAGCACCCACCTCACTCTACCCCTTCATCCCTTCCACCTTATCCCCTATGTGGCACTTCTTTACCACACCACCCCATCTTATTTGCCACGATATCCTCTTTTCTATTACACCTTTCCACTCCCTTTTCACACCCATGGCATATTTGAGCTCCACTAAAACTTTAGGATGGAGAATATAAAGCACATTTCATTGTAAATTTAATCCAAATCTCCAAGTTCACAATGGAAGATTCACTTCAAAGGTGGTGAAATAATTTTTTGAGGACATTTAATGAGGATCGCCCAACCGGTGCATATAACAACAATTGTGATATTGATCAAATTATGATCATTTTGAGGTAGCAATCTTGATCTTTTGCTTCAATGCATTCACCTTGGCATTATAATCATCAAAGATCACCCCAAAGGCAATTTGATTCACTCACCGATATATGATCAAGGAGATTTCATTTTGAACTCAAGCTTGAAGGACCACGATATTTGTTAGCTTGATGATGATTGTAATGAATGACTTCATATGTTGTCATTGATGGAACATGTATACACACATATGTTCACATTGTCTACCGGTATTACTTCTAAAGTTACTTGTATTGCAACCGGTATTGGAAGTTTAGTTTTTGATGGTTTAGAGAGTGTCAAACTGATACATGGAGACAACCGGTATATGCAGGAAATGACTTGACACCAACTTGAAGATCCAGCGGAGATCATCAAAGAAGCAATGAAGGACAATCGATTTACATGTTGAAATGGTTAACTCTAACCGGTATTGGTGTTCCAACCGGTATTCATTGATCATGTGATGAGTTATCCTAACCGACAAATTTGGCTGTAATTTGTGATGAGTTATGTTTGATTGTCTAGATACACTGCACCTAGGATATTGTGATATGATTTCCAAAGCCGACATAAAATATAAATGTCTATATAATGACATTATGATGAACTATTTTGAGATATATGATATGAGATGATTTGATACAAAGATAGAAGTGTTAAGTTATTGAAGGCATTGCAGAGTATGTTGGTGATGCAGTTTTGAGTGTGCAATAGAGGATCTATTCAAGCAAGTTGTGCTACTTCTAGATCACGCCACATGTTGTTTTCTAATCACTACAACAGTCAAATCCCCTAATTGAGTAAGCTCTAACAAGCTTCATTGTACAAATACTTTAACAAGGTGATCCATTAGTTTGGATTATGAAATCCTCTATCAAGGTTACTCCTAATAGGGTACTACCTTTAATAGGGTATAGCTCCTAACAGAGCTTTGGGATCTTTAACAGGATTTGCTCCTAGCAGAGCACTTTTGTAGACCTTAACCGGTCAGTTACCTATTACTACATATAGTTAACTTGTGAGTCCCATCTCACCATGGTTTTTCCCATTTGGGTTTTCCACATATAAATACTTGTGTTACGGTGGATGTTTTACTTATTGTGGATGCTTTAATATCATTTTGGATTGCATGGATAGCGTTGAGTAAAATTATTAAGTATATCTATTGGTCAGTGTTTAAAGTAGTATTGTTTTTGTTGTCACTGATTCACCCCCCTCTTAGTGCTTTATAAGTCTATCAATATTGAGTTTTGATACTCTAAGAGTGATTGAAAGGGAAGTGAATTTGTCACTCTTCAACAAGTTTGACCTCCAAGATAGCAATATAAAGTTTCGATCGAAGACTTAAATTGTTTCAGTGATTGTCCAATTCCAATCAAGGTGTCTTCATCTGTAATGATTTTGTGCCTTTGAAAGGGTGACATACCAAGCCAGCTAGTTGACAAATCTTTGCAATGTTTTAATTTCACCGATCATGTTTTGGTTTGCAATGGTCTCTTGAAATGTCACCCCGATCATGAATTAGCAAAGCTATCTCAAATTTCCACCATAGAGAAAAGATGGCAAAGTCCTTCCAAATTTATGACCTTGATGTTATGTTGCAAAGCCTCTTAGAAAGCCGATTACATCAAGATATACAAACATAAAGCAATCTGACTAATCACACCATCAATTGTAAAAGAGGGAAATAAATTTGCTCATATCATCAACTACAAAGCAACATCAAATGGCCACCCAAGTTAGAGAATGCAAAGAGACTCCAAAAGACCGCCTAGCATCCTTGAAATGAAAACGAAGTTAAAAAATCTGCCCAATGTAGTTAAAAGTCTGACTAAGTGGAGAGGTGCAAAAGGAGTGAATTTGGTCCTCAATATATGTTACAAAGGTCCCTTAATCTAGCCTATCATGTTTGCAAAGCTGCCTAAGTTAGCTGATCAAATGGAGATATGCAAAGACTTTTAAATTAGTTGATCAAAGTGTTAAGTTGCAAAGGTGGCTAAGAAATCTGATCAAGGAATGACATGACAAAACCCCCCTCAAAAATCTGATTTATTGTTGACATGGAAAAGGGGTCTCAAATTCTTGCCTTGATGTTAAGTGGCAAAGCTTCCTTCAAAAAGTTTCCCTCATCAAAATCGACAAAGGATCTTCAAAACTACGTTTAGATATGTTATCCAGAAAAGGTTTCATCAAAAGTTGCCTTGATGTGAAACAGTGAAGCTCCCTCAAGAGCTGATCAAGTGTTTGAATGGAAGAGCTTTCATCAAAAGCCACCTTAATGTGAAATGATAAAGCTCCCTCCAAAAACCAATCAAGTGTTTGAATGGAAAAGCTCTCATCAAAAACCGCCTTGATGTTGTAATGGTAAAGGTACTCTCAAAATCAGATCACATCAAAATCGACAAATCTCCCCAAAAAACCCGCCTAGATGTGCATAGGGAAAAGGTCTTATAAAAATCCACCAGGGTGTAAAGTGGCAAAGGTATTTCAAAAATCCGATCACATCAATGATGGCAAAGGTGTTGTAAAACTAAAGGGTCAAATCATTAACAAAATAAGAAGTCGACTTTCAAGTGTAAAGTGCCCAACAAAATAAATGCAAATTTAAATGTTTTTTTTAAACTTGAACAAGTCAGCCTAAGGGGTTTGAGATAAAGAGACACCTCTTCATTGCCTCTAACACCTATATAAGAAGTTTCTTATTTTAATTCAAAGGGTATCACTCAAAGCAATCTTCTCAACAATTTCAAGAAGATAGTGAACTTCATAAGACAATATTCAAAATATAATCAAGAAGGGAAAATTCACCTACAAGCAGCTCTGCAAATCAGGGAGATCAACAAATTTAAGGTGAATTTTCTAATTTATAGCACCAAGGAAGGTGAATTATTTCCACAACAACGATGGTGATTTCAAACACACATTTATAAGAAGGGTGAAATCAATTGAATATTCAAATTTGTACCTCTAAAAATCATGATTTTCTCTGTGCAACAACGATTTTAATAAAAGAGTTTGATCATTACATTGATCAAACATTCACCTACAAGGGAGGAAAATTCACCTTCAAGTAGCAATTTTGATAGATTTAATCATTTCATTGATCAAATACTCATTTACAAGGAGAGTGGAATTGATTTGAAGATCAATATTCTGATTTGAAGAACATTTTTAGATCAAAATCTGAATGTGATTAACCCTACATCTGCATATAAAAGGTGGAATGAGATCTCCAAACATATGACTCAAACCTTGGAGCACTTCAAAGTCAAATATGGGAGTGAAAGATAGAATCACTATTTTATCATTATTTTGAAGACATGGCAAATTTTAGGTTCCTATCCATGTGTGTTTAATACTATCTTTGTTTATTTTGTAGGTAACAAAGGATGAAGATACAAACTTCAAACAACATCAAGAACAATGCAAGAGCATGGAGGAATATTTAGGATATCGCAAAGATGAAAGACTTGGATTCAATAAGAAGACAATATCAAAATAAGGATCATGCTATAAAGTGGTGATTAAGTAAGGAATCAAGGACAGTTCAACATCAAGATCAAGTTCGAGACTTGCAATACAAAGATCTGAGTCAAGGTTTTGGAGCATGAAAATGATAACTTACATGATGAAAGAATGTTTTACAATCTTGAATTCTCTTCAGGAATCCAAGAATAAAAGCCAGTACGTTGAGGATTCTAATCCCACCAGGTGCACAATTCATCAAATGTATCATGAACAAGAAAGGATCAATCAAGGTCATCACACAAAGCCTATATTGAACATGATCAAGGAAGCAGATAGTTTCAAAAGAGTTAATCAATTTTTGTTAGATTTATCAAGCCTACAAGTGTAAGATGAGATGGTGTCCTAGTCATCATCCCAATCATTACTCCAACTAAAAGAATTCTACATCAACATGTCCAGATGCAACGAATCGAGCTCATCCATGGGGGCACAATATTCGATGTACCCACCCCCACTATTTATTGGTCAAAGAAATCAAGATGGACATGTGTCCAAATTATTGTAATGATATTATTGGCTAGAAGGAAGTTTGTTATAACAAACCCTAATTAGGGTTTTCATCTTGTGATCTTGGCCATCGATCTCAAATCAATCTAAGTTTTTGAATTGTAATGAGCTATCTATATTAGGCTCAATATTCTCATTTGTAAAGGCTAATAGCAAATAATGAATATTTAATAGCAATAGAATAGTGTGTAGTCCAAGGATATGTAGATTAAGAAGATCGAATAGGAGTTAGATTAGGAGAAGGAAGAATTGTTGTCAAGACTTGTAAATAAGATACTATTTTCATTGAAGTTATGGTGAAATGTGTTATTTCAACAAGTCCCATGGTTTCTACTTCTCATTTGCTTTCATGTTGTTTAGATTGAATGGAGGAATTTATTGAATGCATTTGCGTGGAACCCATTTAGTCCATACCACTAGCCTCTTGTTGATTGTAAGTGTGCCTTGTGTGGTCAACTGGAATGATATGAGCTTAACTTCAAATTATTATATATCCATTGGATGAACTCACAATGCTAGTTCCCACTTTTTGGTACATCCTGATTTTTTGTTGAAATCATACATTTTTTAGAAAATATAATGATTTAATCTTTAAGAGGTCCCATTTGAAGTAATTAGTTGAAGAGATTTAGATCAAAGACTCTTAGATCAAAATTTCTTGGATAGAACCTCTCTACTTCTAAATCATAATTGCAATGGACTCTCCTTTGCACCTATCAAATGCTGATAAAAAACCAATTTTACATTAGCTTTTGGGGGGTCAAATGAATTCATTTTGAATTTTAAAAAAATAAATTATTTAGTCCTTATTATAAGTTTTCCAAATAGTATAATTTTTAATATGTTTAATTTCATTAATATATTTTTATTTTATTTCTTATGTTTCTAGGTTTTTCACCGAACATGAACTTCTTTGTTCAATGCATTGGGAAAAATAGTAAACTAATTCAAAAAAATTCTAAAAAAATATCTATGCACTAGATATTTATGTCTTCTTTGTAACAAAAAAGATAAAATTGAATTTTGATATATATATAGAACAAGTTATGTTTTCAAACGTACACCTATATCTAAATTATAATTAGTCGGACTTCAAAACTTAATAAAATGAAAAATATTCAACATGTCACTATCAAACCAACTACATACCCTGGTTATTGATGTTACAAGCCAAAATTTAAAATAATTAAGTTTTTATCATTTATAGAAAAAAGTTATGTGTTTTGGGATGCACATCACTCTTAAAAAAAGTTGTTTGCTGTCAAAAACTACTTTTTGAGGGAGATGGAAAAATCAATAAAATTCCATTAAAAAAAAATGAAAAAATATATATTTAGAATCTAAAAAACAAGATTTTACAAATCACTAGTATACATCATCTTCAAATTCTTAACGGTTTAAAAGTTATAGGTGTCAGAAAGTGAAGGTTTTTTTTCAAAATGTTCATCTAAGTGTCAAAGTTGGTCAAAAATTGGGAACCATTATTGTGAGTTCACCCCATTGTTTATGTATTAACTTGAATGATAATCAATGCTTGATGGTAATGATTTGAACTTCTTTGAATTGCACCTTAGAATATTGCACTAAGCTTGTGTTGAATCGTTTAATTTGATGGTGAGACCTTGTCTAGTAGGATTCCATCTAATCATTCATCCATCTTCTTGCAGTGTTCTAGGCTTTAGGATAAATTCCTCAACCCTTTCCTTTTACTTTTTTTTTTCAACTCAAGCTAGTTTAGGAGAAAAAGCATCATAAGATTGTAACATTAGATGATCAAATTCTAGTGATTCAAGAATTCAACAATTCAACGTAAGTCCCCTTGTGAGTCCAGCATAATCACATTAACCATTGAGCTTATCCACATGTTGTGACCTGACATTCATGAACCTTGGAGTTGTCTCAAGTGATCCTTAAGCGAATCTTTAACATTTGAGAGACTTTGATCAAGAGAGAATAAGATACTTTTGGGTATTTTATTCAATGTTCGCATGTGCATGAAAAACACATCAACAGATCCCAAGCTAGAATTGTGCATAAATCCTAACGATGAGGTCAATGGAAGTGATCCTTTCTCAAGATTCAAGTTGAGAAGTCAAAATAAAATAGAATTGGGTATTGAACGACTTGAAAGTGTGTTGCTTCCTTGTTGGTGTCAGATTCACAATGCACCACATTCAGAATTCACTTGTACTATATACGACGAGGCCATCAACCAAGCTATATGTCAATTTGGATTACCTAAACTACCAAGGGAATGCATCTGGAACAAACATCTTATTCCTTCATCAAAAGAACAAAGCATTGCAATATCATCAAGTTGTGAAGGAATAAAATTAGAAGAAAATAGTGCAATTGAATCAAGCATTCATTTATTCCTACATAACAACAAAGGAAGTAGCCATTGGAGTGAAGATAAAGGAAGTAATGGAATACATCCAAGCAAGGACAATCACCCAAGGGGATTGTCAATATATGGAAGAGAATGAATATAAAAAATTACAAGTTATTGAAGATCATCAAGAACTAGAAATGGATGACTTAGCTTAAATTAGAGATGATGTGAGAGATTTCCAAAGTTCATTCATCGAAGGAGGAAAACATGAAGAGGGAAGTGGTTCCAGTGAACTTTAAGAAGGAATAGTCCTTGATGAAGAAGTTTATTCGTGCATGCTCAAGATGGAAGAAATGATAAGAAATCTAAGGCAAGAAGGAATATTTGATGATCAATGGGTCACCAAGATGGAAGAAGAATATGATGAGCAATTTGCATTGGTGCTCGACCCACTATTCAGAATCTAGGGAGAATTGCTAAGGGAAATTGAATAAGATGAAATGTTGACTGATGAGTAAGTTACCACAATGGAAGAAGAATATGATGAACAATTTGGGTTGGGGCTAGACCCATTACTAAAGATTTAAAAGGAGCCGATGGTTGAAATAAATCGCGTTTCCAAATTTCCATTTGAATTCAGTTTTAACAATGTGCCCACTGAGGATTGGAATTTTGAGTTGCATGTTGCAGATGCAAGTGGGACGATACAACACCAGCTTCAACCTCCTGATGAAGTAGTGGATGAAACACAAGAATTCTTGCCCACGTACGAGGACCACTAGGTTATCTCTTTCCTTACTCCTGATTTTGAAAGCTATGGATTTGATTACATAAATTTAGGAAGAACAACTTGTTTATGGATTAAGCGTGGCTCAGATGAGTTTCCCCAGTTGCTAATCTTTACTAAAGTTTTGGTTGAGTTTAAGATATGTATTATGAAAGATTACTTTTTTTAAGTTTAAAGATGAATTTGCAAGGCTTCGAACCATGACTAATTCCATGTTGCTCCTACACATCTTGAGACATCATGTTAGGAGTTGCATATATTTAGGTCTTGTGAGTATTGTCCATTCAAAATTTGTGTTCTTGTCTAGAGTAGGTTTTCGGTTATTAGTTGTCATTGTCGTTTAGTTTAGGTTTCCTTTGGGGCATTCCATTTCTAAGAAAGGCATTGTTATCTTAAGCCCTCTCAAGTGTTCATACTTAGTTGTGTTAACTCATTTCTTGGAGAATCATTCATGAAATCCTTCACACTTAATCAATTTATCTAAGTCATTGAGGTTTCCTTTGAAGAAGTCATGGCTAGTGAAAAATCCTAAATCTTGCTTAAACGACATTGTAATTCTCAAATCCATTGTGAGCTTCATTGTTTATGATCCAACTGTGAAATTGAAAAAAGAAGAAGAAAATAAATAGAAAGAAAATAAGAATGAGAAATGAAAAGAAATATCAAATTCATTGGCTTTGGAAATTTGTGAATATCTCCATCGGGGCTATGGACTAGACGATTGACTAGCAGTGGACCAATGTTCATGGGAATTACAACGGAAACCTTGTCGAGGATATGGATGCCTAACCGATAGTGAGGAAATATATAGGATGCTTTTGGAGTTAAGATAATTACAAAGCTCACCACATTGGATTCTAGCAGCATTAATGGTCGTATGAGCTGAAATGAATTCAATTGCACACACTTGGGTAATCTGAGATTGAGTGATTTGATCCAATCTGAGATTTTGCTTCCTTTTCATGTATGGTTTCTAGTCATTTGATAGTTTAGATGGAAATTTTTGATGATTTTGGGTATGGATTGGGTTTTTATCTTTGAAATGTTCAGGAACACTTATTCGAATTGGCGTTAGATGTTGTGACAATTTCACACATTGCCCCATTGCAAATGGGGACCCCCTAAATTTTTGGTCCTCTTGGTCTTTTGGTTGTGGTTCTTTGGGTCTTTTTACTGCAGTCTTGTCGATCTCCCCAAGTTTCCAAGTGTTTTGGTAAACTCTAATCAAGTCAACAACTATTTTGAGAGAATTTGACTAAGTTAGGAGCTTGTTTTGTCCATTTTAGGTTTTTTGCCCTTCAAAATTAGATTTGGGGTTATTTTCTTAGGTTTTAGGAAAATTTGAACATTTCAATGAATCCAAAACCCTTCAAGGAAGCTACCTGTGAAATTTGAGCGAATTTTGAGCACTTACTATTTTTAGTAAGTTTCACTGCATCCCAAATTGGCTTAATTTTGTGTTTAAACAAATTTACTAATTTTTAGTAAGTGTTACCCTAACTCGATTTGCCCTGATTTAATGTTTGGAAGTACTTACTATTTTAGTAAGTCTATTTTTGGAAAGTCTATCTCAAGGAGTTGGCAGGACACTGATGGCTGAACAAGCCTAAATATCTAAGTTCTAAATCCAGAAAAGTTGAAAAAGTAGGCATATGATCATAAATTTGGTTGTCTGGAATTATTTCCTCAAGTGGAAAAGGAATGAAACTCTATTCTAAGGCATGAAAGAATTCCTCCTCCACCCAGAAATGGTGTTCAAGGAAGGTTGGAGGGTGCAAATAGCAAGTCGAGGAGGAAGTTTCCTCTTGGAGGAAATTCCTCCATCACCCCAAGAATACGCCCAAGTAAGAGGTATGGGTGTCAAAACTTAGTCAAGGAGGAATTTCCCGTTTCTTGGAAATTCCTTCAGTCCTCCCAATATGTGCTTAAGGATAGAGTTGGGTGCCAAAACAATGCTGAGGAGGAATTTTCCTCTTGAAGGAAATTCCTCCACTACACCAAAAATGAGCTCGAGGACAAAGTTGGGTGCCAAAACCATGCTGAGGAATTTTCCTCTTGAAGGAAATTTCTCCACTACACCAAAAATGTGCTCTATGATAGGTGGAGAGCACCAAAATCCAAAGAAGGAGGAATTTCCAATTTTCATAAAATTCCTTCACCTCATAAAAAATGTACCCAAGGAAGATGAAGAGCGCCAGAATCTAGTCAAGGAGGATTTTCCTCCCAAACCAGAATTCCTTCACCATAGTAGAATTGCACCCAAGTGAGATTTTTTTAGAATTCTTGGAAACGATGAAAAATTGGCTATGTTGGAAATTCCTTCCTTCAGGACAAAATTCTTGGAAACAATGAAAAATTGGCTAAGTGTTGGAAATTCCTTCCTTCAGGACAAAATTCGTGGAAACAATGAAAAATTGGCTATGTGTTGGAAATTCCTTCCTTCAAGACAAAATTCTTGAAAACAATGAAAAATTAGCTAAGTGTTGGAAATTCCTTCCTTCTAGACAAAATTCTTGAAAACAATGAAAAATTGGCTATGTTGGAAATTCTTTCCTTCAAGACAAAATTCTTGGAAACAATGAAAAATTGGCTAAGTGTGAGAATTTTCTCTCTCTAGGACTCAGGACGGGATAAAGTTCCCCAGACATGAAAGAAGTGGCCAGTTGATTAAAAAATCTCCCTATAGGACAAAGTGTGCACAAGAACACATAAATTTTCCTTCGGGACAAAAATCTCTCTAGAAAGACTTTCTCTCTCCTAGAATTCCAGACGTACATGATTTCTTCATAAGTGGAAAAAATGGTTAAAATTCTTCTAAAGTAGCATTAAGATGGAAAAAAAATTTTGTCCTAAGTGTGAAGAGGACCTTTCACTATTGGAATTCAAATTGGAGACTGTGCCAAGTGTCTTCTTAGGAGAGCTAGAAGTCGTCATCACCAGATTCATCACATTTGCCATAAATGAATGGGATAATGGTCGTCCAATTTTGGATGAGAATCTATTAATTGCATGAAGGAATGGTGGCGCATTAATTACTAGGGAATGTTTGACCAAGTAGTGGCTAATTAATTACATGGCAATTGGCATATTTAAGGGCATAGTGGTGCATTTTATGTATGTTGGGCGATTTTGGATGTAGTGGTGCATTTAATGCATTATGGACACCATTTCTAGAGAAAAATGAAATGAATAGGTAGTGGACGTGATTTCTCATTAATGATTATTCCCTCATCTTGGTTGGGAATCTCTGGTCAAATCCTAATTAGGTTTTTGCATGTTTAATCTTAGCCATTGATCGACTTGTAATCTTGGTCATCCATTTTCTTCCTAGAGGCCTATAAAAGGGGGTCACCCCTTCATTTGTAAAGAAAGGGAGATTTGTATGAAATTGTTGCAATAAGTTATTTAGATAATAATGGTGATACATTGTTCTATGATGGTGTTCACTTGTGTTATTCTGTGGCTTCCATGGTTTCACCTTCCTCAATTAGTTTAGATTTGTTTCAAGCATTTGGATGAACGAAATTGATTGCAATATTTTATGGTGAGATCGCTTACTCATACCTTTTGTTGATAGATGATTTCTATCCATAATGCAAGGTTGGACTAAGCTCTTATATGTGTGTTAATATAAATTTTTGGATGAACATTGTTCTCTGATGATGTTCATTGATGGTTTAAAATATTACAAACACAACCTCTGAAGATTACACCCTCTTTACGTAGTTGTCTACTAGTGGTGAAGTAAAGTGTGGTTGATCTCGCCTAGATCATTGTTATCTAATGAGTTCTTAGATTTAGCTTAGTTTTCCTAAACCCTTTCCCCTTTAATTTTAGTTCATTCTAGTTTAGTTCGTTTGAAGCAAAAGCATCACAAAATTCCTATATCCTATGATGACGTCCCAACCATGACAAACAAGTGAAAGAATGATCCAAATGTAAGTCCCCTTGGATTACCAGCAAACATTAAAGCCAAACGAGCCTATATCCATCAAAAAGTTGCTAGTATGCAAATGGAACCTTGGAATCAATGTATGATCTTCCTGCAATCTTAGGATACATATGATTTTGATCAAGAGAGGATAAAGTAACAGTTGGAAAACTTTATTCTGTGTTGATCTGGTCACGAAACACTCATCAACATTTTCCAATGCCTATTTGAAATTGAAAAATTAATTCTATATGCAAAATTTATGCTCAAAACCATGAAAAAAAGCATCTAACTTCTAGGCCCCCAAAACTGATGAAAATAGAAAAATTAGGGAACCAAATTTGTACCACGCTATGGGCTTAGAGAGAGTTTTCTATTAAAAAAAACTGATTCCTTGGGTGAAAGTTATGCTTGTTTGAAAAAAATGCCAATTTTGCTTATATGATAATTAGGCCAGTGGCCCTTTGGTATTTGGCTAATAGCACCTAGGTAGTGCATTGTTAGTGACAAGTGGAGCGGGAAAAATTCAATCACATGTAAAATCGAGTTAAATTTTCAATTTTAAAAGTTAAAAAATAATATTGGCGGTGAAAAATATTTAATATATTTGGGCGGTTTATAAAAAAATTAATGCAGAGGTATAAATTTTTAAATATGGGTAGTGGTGTGGCTGGCCTTGCCAACTAGTGGCCAACAAGGTGTACAACCCCATTGTCGTCGGTGGTAGGGACCATAGTTACAAGTGCAGGGTTTCTATGAATCTCCTTGCTACACATTAATAGATTTTTATTATATATATGCTGAAGTGTAGGTTGACACAAAATTTTAAAGGAAAAAACCTTAATAGAAAAGAATGAATATAGTTTCCGCAACTAAACTGCCCATAGAATTGTAGGTTCCTATGAAATTTTTTTATTTTATTTTTTATGTCATCATGATGCCTTGGGTGGCTATACAACTCGACTTTGGGTAAATTTTCTTTTTTCTTTTTTCTTCAACTTTTCAAAAATAGGTCAAATTTTATATCAATTTTTGTTTCTTGACCACCTTGGCTCCAATGATGAGGCCCTTTTTGTTCTAGAGGGTCATCTAAAAAACTTTCCCCCATAAAACTCTCATCTAAAAGCACATCCAAGATACCCTTTTGACCCAACATTTTTTAAACCTCAAATTTGCAACAACTTATTATAACAAAAAATCCAAAACCATCAAATCTACGATAAAACTACTTGCAAATGTGTTTTGTATCTTGCATTGTCCCAAATATTTTTTGTATAGCCATAACTTCAACTTTGTACTTGATCCACTCAAGCTAGGGTTATGACTCAAAAACTTGGGACCTTAGATCTCCCACAACCATGAAAGCTCTAATTTCACTTGTTATGAAAAAATACATGAATACTCAATTTATTTAATTCATTTCCTACATAACCTATGAGAGAAAGGTAGTCATATAAGCTCACAAAATAACCATTGTACATAGATGAAAGATAAGCTACAAGATAACACAAGATATACCCTAGAAAAATCCTAAAGAGGGAAAAATATAGCCTCTAAAAGCGTCCATAATCCATCTATTATTCAACTATAAAAAAATACATGCACTTATAGAGTTACAACAAATACTTCTAAAATGTCAAACCTCTCCCATGCATCCTCCATGCATCCAAGCATGCATCCACACATCCCATACCTTTCTTCGCATATGTACTTCTCATAAAGAATTAATATTATGACAACCCACTCACCCAACCAAACTTAACCACTCAACATGAGCTTGTTGTATAGACTCAAGCTCACACAAATAAGACCAAGTGGAAAACTAAATTACCATGTGACTTGAAACTATGAAGTCACAAAACTATTGACCCCTCATTTAATATCGGGTACTAAGTTTTCTCTTTATTAAATATATTTATTCAAATAACATATTTATCCTATGTGTCCCACACATAAAATAATAATCTAATGTTACAATACAACTTACAAGTGCTTCCAAATAATTACCTAGTGTGGTCTAACAAAATCACCTAGATGAATCACAATTTAATCATTATTTAATTATATTATAATAAATCAATTTATGCAATGGTGTACACCATAAAATCCATACATAGATAACTATACATCTCATAGATTAATAAGACAAGTGTGAACATATTTAAGAGAATTTGTACAATAGCATATGGAGAAGTTGAGATCTTTATCAATCTAGTAGGTGAAGGTGGTAGAAGAGCTATCGATATTGAAGTGGAGGAGAAGCATCTATAGATGTTTGTATGTCATTGTAGAATATTTGAACTTTCTTAATAACTTGTTCTTCTTCAAAATAATCATCATACCAAGGATTTTTATAATCATCAAGGGGAAGAAGTACATGTCCATAGAGGGATCATCTAGGAATGGAGGTTCATTAGGATCTCAATACATTTCACATACTATAGTCGAAAGACCATGAAGGCACTTAATGTGTGATAAAAACCATGCTGTGTAATTGCCAACACTGAGATTAAATTATTCTAAGATATTATTGTTTCTTTTTCATCATATTTCTATAAGTTTGTACCTAGTTCAAGAATAAGCCTATATATATGTGGTAAGTTATGAATCCATTGATAATGCTTTAGAATGTCATCTCTCTAGGACTTGTAGTTTCCTTGAAAGTTTTGATAGATGTATTATTTTTATAACTATTAGCAACTTAAATATACTTCCTCCTTAGAACGATTGGAATTTTACACAAGTTCATTAATTATAAAATACATGTGTGTAAGCTATCCCAAGACTAGTATATGAAATGACACTTTATAATTTAACTACGTGTGGATTAACAATCTTCTCAAATATCTCAATTTTAGCATTATTATTAAGTAATGCGTGTTTACAATTTAGTGTAATTGTATTTTCTAGGTTTTTAAAGAGTCCAAGAAAATGACTAAATTCTATAAATACAAATGCAAATATAATGAGAAAAAATGAATAACAATGCTACAAAGTTCCTTTATGCAAATTATGTCCCTTTAAAGGTCTCAAAATAGGAAATGTGTAGCATAAAGTATGAGAAAACTCATTTTCTATAAAAACCAAGCATCAAAAGAAAATTAGTTATATGACTACAAAGAACTTGCAAGAAAATGATTGAATCACCTATTGTAAAGGAACATTGGAAAACTCCCCATGGGGAAACCCTAGAATATAATTAAAACAACATGAGGTTGATTTATGATTTGGAGTTGAGATGAAGTGATTTGACCAAAATAACACCTTCATGAATACTAGCATGCCTAAGTAATCCTCAAGGATAACCCTAATATAAGAACTAAAATAAAATGTACCTAGGACTAAATATAAAATTTGTGCGTGGATGGTTTGAAAGGGCTCCTTAATATGTTTCCAACATCACAAGCATCACAAAAATTATAGATTGTGGCAATAAATTATGAGATCAAATCCTACAATATGGATCTAACTCAAATAGTAATCAATGGAACCAAATAGTAAAATTTGAAATACAACCTACTTCATTATGAAGTACACTAAGCCAAATTTTTTAAGTATCTTGTTTTTGAAAAACACTGGCAAAAAGTAATGGCTACTTGAAAAAAATTCCCAATTAGGGCATTAGGGGCTAATTTTGTGCCCTTAGGCACCCATACAATTTTGATTTAATGCTAGTATTTTTTTAAAATTAACATCATTAGTGGTAAAAGCACCACTAGGGTAGAGCATTTGGGGGCGGTGAGCCAAAGGTAACACCACTTGGGGCATAACCCTTGCTCAATACACATAGTCAAGACTTTTAAGAAAATCTAACTAGGCGCTAACAAAAAAAAAAATTGTTGGTGATAAATAAATCAAAATTTAAACATTAAAAAAATGATTCATATTTGACACAAGGTTTGTACAATATGACATAGACCAATATGTAGAGAAATCACATGGATTACACTAATAAGGGAATATACCACTATAGATTCTAAATTTTTGTATAGAATATTTAATCGATACATATATTATATCAATTATTAAAACCAATGATTGTATGGAGCCATACAATACTCTGCACGAGCATACAAATTCCATATGACAACAAAGTTGTAAAATAACCTTTGATGCCGCCAAACAAAAATCTTATATTTTGACAATTTGATAGTTGGTCTTAACATTTTGGGGCCTTTCAGATGTGATGGAAGGGTTTATTTAGGCCAAAGTGCTCCAAATATTCAACTACCTCTTAGATCTAGCAACCTTCACCTAACTTGAAACCCTTGTAGATCTAGCCCACGATGTTGGATTTTGACAAAAGAAAAGTTAAATCTGACTTGAAATTTGATGTCTTAGATTAAATCATGATACCCTTTAGTCCCAAAATACATCCAAAAAGTAGCTCAAGCCAAATTTCCTCCCTTAGATTCGGGAAGGATTTCATAGAATTGGAGCTTTGATACCATGTAGGAGTGGATTGTGAACCCCCTACACTTTAGGATTGCCTACAAAAAAAAGATAACCTTCCACAAGAGAAAATGACAAGACTAGATTTCTTGATTATGGATGCAAGATTGAATATAAAAATGTACATAGGATACGTTACTTATAAAGACAATTTTATGGTATAGGATTAGACAAGATCACATTTGAAGAGAAAAAGCCATGATTATGCTATGTGACTTTGATAAAGAGATTGATCTAAAGAAGCATGATTGGTATGTCTTCTCTATTGATAGATCTGATTCAACACAAATGAATTGGATATATTAAAATACATACAATGAATACTTATAAAAGCATAAATATAAAACCCTAGATCTTAACCCTAGACGAGGATTAATTTCGATCATAACAAGTGTCATCATCCTACTCTATGAGACAAAATGACCTATAATTAGCTCAATATAAATATATAAAGAACTCCTAAGTTTAGCTTAAATTTAATAAAGTAATAGGGGACCTAGGTAACTAATGATGATACCCCAATTTGATCTACCCCCTCGTGTGGCTACTCTAGGTATGAGTCCATATAGGTAAGGCAAAAGGTCTAGCAACCTTGTTCAAGAAACTACTACCATCCTAGTAAGGATCTCATGGGAGGCTATTGAACCATATTAGGAATCCATAGGGGAGATGCTACACACGTTCAAATAGTCAATATAGATAAGAAAAAAGGTCTATCCACCTAAGATGTGTTAGGATGCCATTTCACCAAGACTCGTTATTGTCCTCTTCTAGGGTGAAAACAAAAGTATGAATAGAAAAACCTATGGTAGATCCTCAAATGAAAAAAATAGAGACCAATAATCTTGGTTCATATAAAAGATCAAATTTAAAGTTATCTCATGCAAACAATTTCTTTTCATGTGCCAAACATCCAAGTAATTGACTAGAATGTGAAATCATAAAAAAAATGAATAAAATATACTTGGGGTAGATTCTAGAAAAAGTACATGAATCAATTTGAAGTTATCTAAAATACATTTCCAACATCACAAGAATGACGGAAATTGGAGATCATGACAAAAAGTGATCTTGGAAGCATAAAATAAAATGAACCAACAAAATAATTTAAATATGATACCTACACCACTATAAAGTGCTCAAAATTAGCTTTTTGATGTTATCTTGTTTTCTCAATTTTGACTACGTATGCCCAAGTTATGGCAAAAAGAAAAAAATAGCTACATTAGGGCCTAAAGGGGGGCTTACTAGGTGGTACAAGGGCTAATGCCAATGTGATATCATGTTTATTTTAGCATCATTATCATCGAAAAAGTGCTCTCAATCCTAAAAATATTCTTCTTAATGATAAAAAAATCTATTTATTAGAATATGCTTTGGTCCCTCAAAATATTCACTATATCACTAAGGTTTTATCAAAAAAAAATTGAGCTGAATATTTTAAAACACTAGAATTGGTCGTTGATATATACTTGCACCTCATGGAATCATTTTCCTATTTGTTTGAATGCCTTCCAAATGATTTTAGAAGGTGTCTATCTTTTAAGAGTTTCATTGACCTCAACATTTGAAAGTCACCATTAAGAGTTTGAGGAACGTTGGTGCTAGGAAGGTGGCTTGGAGAGGTGTGGTCATAATGGGACAAATGTTGTTGGGGAGATAGGGATGTCAATGGTATGGAAGACTATGTCACTATTGTAATAAATTCATCGAGATTCACTGATAGTAAAATTAGAGAGATTCGGGAAGGTAAAAATGGTACCCTGTGTAGTACCAAACTGCAATGTTTTTTTTTTTTGTTTTTTTTTTATTGATTATTTTGAGAATTGTTTTTTGGAAAAGGAGAGAAAAATTAATCTTTTTTTAGAACCTTGTGTACTTGAGAAAATTGAGAAGCGATAATGGTAGTAGGACAACATAGATTCCTATGCAGGGGTCCTACTAAGCAATTGTTTTACTATTTTTTGCAACTTTTTCAATTATTGTGAATCGATAGGTGTTCCTTATATTTTTGGTCATTCTAGATCCAACGGTGATGCCTATTTCATTTCAAAATGAGTCAATTTGCCTCTCAAGGCCAAATCTCTCAAAAAATAGACATGAAGTCATAAACTTGGTGCTTTGATACCATGTTGGAGTTGATTGCATGAATCCCATAGCTTCTAGAAATCATCTGTAACCAAAGTGCTTATCTCATTTGAAGAGAAAAATACATGATTATGATATGAAACCTTGAGAGAGAGATTGATCCAAAGAAGCATGATTGATATGCCTTCTATATTTATAGATATGAATGAATACAATTGAACTTTTATCTATTACAATGAATGCAATAAATGCTTATAAAGGCATAAAGATAAAACCTTAGATCTAAACCCTAGGTGAGGATTAAGTTAGATCATGACAAGTGTTGTCATCTTCGTCTATGAGACAACATGAGATTTAGTTAGCTTAATATAAATAGAGAAAACCATTCCAAAGTTTAGCATAAGTGTAATTAAATAATAGAAGAACTAAGTAATTAATGATTGAATAATTAATTACTAAGGTGATTCCTAACTACTCTAACAATCATGTCATGTACATCTTAATCTTATGTTATGAGATAACCAACTTGATCGTTATTAAATGACCTAGGACAAGAAGTAAATGCCAAAATAAGATATAAGAAGATATAATTTGACAATTAAGACTTCTAGAAGGATTCCTGGGACATAAGTAAACTTAACATATAAATAGGACCTACTAGTGAACTAGTTAGGTAGAACACCTCATTCATACCAACACTATCTATTATTGATTTTGTCTTGAGTGACATTATGAAGCCATCAACATGAGGAAGAACAAGGTTTTGTAGCTTAATTTACTACTTAGTTTACCAAGATGGGGGCCAAAGTAATACTTTTGTTAAGGCATTTCATTTTTTATTTTTTTTTAGTTTTGTGAGTGTACATAGTTCCTTGCTCTAAATTGGGTTTGAGAATTTTTATGGTATTTTTAAGGTATGGAAATGGAATTGGGTAGGACATAAGGCCAAGATCCTCTTTCACACCAACAATGAAATATAAAATCACCTAGAGGAGTGCTCATATTTGACTATTGTTTGTAAAAGAGAGTCAAATGACACTTCTAGGGTTTCTATTCCTTTGCTGCTTTAGAAAGTGAATGGACTATAGAGATATGTTGAAATAATACAAAACTAAGACTAAAGTATGAAGTAAATGAGCACTTATGTTGATGTAATTGATTGATAAGAACATAGAAATGTTGTAACAGACACAAAAATGGATGGGAAATTTGACAATGCACTTGTTACTGCAATCTGAAGCTAAATTTGGAGGACCGGGGCGCTCAAAACGCCCTAGTCTTCTGAATATAAACCACTATCTAGAAATTTGTAACCTGAAGCCATTTCGGAGCCACTTGTGAAATATGGTGAAAAAGTTTGAGGATAGGGAATTCCCTAGTGCCTTGGTCCGGACAAGGAAGTTCCCAGCACCCTGGTCCGAACAGGAATGCCCCAACCACCATGGTCTTGGGAAACTAGGTCCAAATTCTAGGAACGTGTCTGCACCAGCTTCTTGATGTTGTTTTGAGCTTCCTGACTCTATTGGGTACTTGTAGCTGCACCTGCGAGATGGAAAATGGTAGGTTGGTGGATATATAGGGGTTTGCCTTGGTCAACCACCTATTTGGGTGTTTTCTACCTCCATAAATAGCCGATATTGAAATTGGAATAATGTGTGTGCTCGTGAATCTTAAGTGTGTCTAAGATTTCTATGAGCTAAAGTGTCTAATATGCATACTAGAGTCCTACTCAAATGTGTTGGAGAAAAAACCCTAAATGATAATATGATTGAATTGAAAATGCTTTAAGTAGCACAATTAGAATGTAGATATGAAGCAATAGTGTGAATTTGAAACTGAATATGATGTAGATATGAAGCTCAATGGTAGAAACATAAGAACAACATGAAATTGTACCAAATCCCTTAGGAAGAGGTACACACTAATCATCAATTGGTGATTCCCTATCATCCTCCAATGTCTCTTGAAGCTTCCATGGAATGAATGTTGATGAAGAATTGATTGATTTGCAGATCTGAGACTCCTTTAAAGCAACACTTTCACTTTATTAAGATAACTTCAATTGCATGATTGTTGCTCTCCAAAAATGCCCTAAAGTTATCACAAATGAGGAATTAAATTGCCTTATATATGAAATCTTAGATTTGGATTTGAAGAAAATTCGACTTAAATTTTCTATTTTTTCACATGGAGCGAGATTTGGATTGATTAGGACCATCAAATTATCCTCCCAAATTTCAAGGGAAAAAGTGTGGGACTAAGGAGGTGTGACCATCCTAGTCCCAACAACTTTATCCCTAATTTTTAAGGATGCAAGATAATGGGGTTCTAATGCTAATTCCAGCTCGGTGGCTCAAACTATGATGTATAGATACACAAAATATGTTTTGGAAGTTGCAATTGGGGTAGGATTAAATATAAATAAGGATAAATGATAAAAGGGCACACGTAGAATCAAGGGCCCAATTTATAGAGTGTGATGTCATTTGAATTAATAAAGGACTCAAATTTTAATTAATTTATTAAAATGCATATAGAAGTCCTATAATGCATAGTATAATAACACATACTAAAATGAGTGCTAACTAAGCATGGAATTTGACACGGTAATCAAAGATGTACAATTTGCGACGCTGCAATAATGAAAATGATATGATTTATTGTTTGATTTTCTTTTCTTTTAAGTGATGGTAGAAGAAACAACACATGAGGGATTTGAAAAGAAGAGACAAAATTTGAGACAAAGATCTAAGTTGGAAAGTAGTTAGTGTAATATGAGATCATCAAATGTAGTTGAAATTTATCGACTATATAGTTAAGGATAGATGATGGCTCTAATAGAGGGGGCCTTAGGCTATTGTATTAGGCTTTCATTTGGTCATGGTCTAAGTTATATTGTGTCTATTTTATTGCATAAGTAGATTAGATTTCTCTTTGCACCAAGATGTCCTTATGATATCCTTTTAGTAGGTTTTATGCTCTTGGAGAATACTTTGAGAATGTATGACAACAATTTTATTTAATTGTCTATGACATTAGAATATAATTAAGACCTCTTAGATTTTATTAAGTTTTTTATGATTAATTCTTTTTTATTTAGCATGATATCTTCAATAGATTAGTTTGCATGTCTTATAAGTTTTGAGAATAAATAGAAATATCACTTAAAACCCTTCTTATCCTACTGGTGGTTATCTAGCCATATATTCAACACACCATACAAATGGCTTTAAAAAAAAGAAGAAGCTACGAGTCTCTTTCCAATTATGTGCTAAATATATGGAAAGATAGGCATCGCCTCTTATTCTTGTTCAAAACCTTTTCTTTTGGTATATTTGTTTTTATAACTGTTGATAAAAAGTGGTGAATGGAGAAGTAAAAGATTCAAGCAAGTTATTATTTACTTAATAGAATTTGTGGTTGCAATATTGCCATTCAATTTGATTTTCTCAGTCTAATTTTTATTTATTTTTATATTTTTTTTGCTAAAATATTTCTCAACACTTGTGTTTTCACTTGAAAGAGAGGTCACAAGTTCAAATCCCTCAGGGGGTAAGGTATGTACGCCTTGTTTGTAGTACAGTTAAGCGCCTTTTACAAGGAGTACAGGGTAGTCCCATATTAGTATAAGCCATTTGTAGATCCATATAGATTGTTTGTTATTGTGAATTATAAGAGAATCTTTCTATCTTTCTTTCTTATATCGTAAATAATAATTATGATCTAGGGAAACGTACCAGTAATGGTCATAGCTACCTTTGCGCATCCACATATCCTAAACAGTACGTCAGATTTCAAAGTTTTATTTGTTGTTGTTGTCTTCGTATGTGACTTAACTGCTTATAGCTATTCTATTTAAAATTAACATTCTTTAAAAGACGATTTGAAAACATGGTATTTCTTGAGGTAAGATTATCCCATCAAGAATATTCTAAAAGATCGAGCAAGCAAGGGCACAAAGTAGGTATCCCTTCTAAAAAATAATTCTCATGTTCATGGATGTTTCTTTGTTTAGGTGGGCAATTAGGGGTTATAAAACACTACAAAATGGATCTCTTGTGTATCTTTTCTTTTCTTTTCTTTTACTAAGAATGTTTCTTAGTTTAGGTGAACACTTCAAAATTACAAACATTCCTAAAATATGAAATGCTATATCCAATTTGTTAAAGGCATTTTTTAAAATATTCATTTTATTTTAACTATAATAAAACAAATGGTACACTTCTACACATTTATTCTTCTAATCATTAATAATGTCGGTAATGTAACTAAGATATTTGTTGGTTGTCTAGAGATTCATAACTTAACCTTCTAATTATTTCAAGGACTTCTACAAAGATGTCTCAAAATATGAAGACTTTTATATAAAATTTATATCTGGGTAGTAATGACACACGTTGTGAAATTAGTTATGCACACAAGGGTCAAAAAGTACACATTTCAAAATGTCACCCAATACCTACTTAAATATGTTCCAATAATTGTCCACTCAAAATTGCGGACGTGTCTATTTTGGCTCCAAAAGTGACCTGTCATACCAATGGCATGCATCGACATACATGTTCGAGACATGCATACCATGCCGATTTGGCACAGCCGCCAGACGCATGGAAAATGACGTGGAGTTGTCCTGAACTCGGCTGTTTCAAACGTCAGGGCCCACGCGAAACTACGTGGACATGCCGGAGGATGGTGGATCTTGGGTCGCGGCTCGCATCGGTGTGTTGTGCCTAACACGCACATTAAAAGCCATGAAAAACAAACAACCAGCAGCAAGTGTAGATGACCACGTTCAGATGCCAAAACAGCGGGAAAAAGAGGGTGCAGGCTTCCAAACCGTGGTGGCTCCCTCCAAAACCTCTCGTACATGCTACTGACAGGTGGTGTCCTTACTCCTTAGTCAATCGCAGTCGTTCAGTGAAAAATCGACCATGTAGAATGCGCCACTAACACGCATGTTAGGAAAACTGTAGTATGCCTTGTACCGTTTCAGCAGAATACCGACGCCATTTTCTATGGCCTCATGAGGAAAAAATCGCAACCGTTCATTGAAAAATGGACGATGTAGAATGCGGACATGCCACTCCCCACTAACACGCATGTTAGGTGAACCGTACGATGCGTCCTCCCGCCATTTTTTGCGTTATGTGGAAAAAAGGAAGAATAAAGGGATTAATGTGCGATTAAAGAAAGTGTCCAAAGCCCTCATTATTGAAGTCTTATGCTGTTTTTGAAGGCAAAGAAGGGTTTCAAGAAGGAGGCAGCAAGGAGTTACTTTTCAAGGGCAGCCTGCGTTCATTTCTGAAGGTTGTCAGGTATGTTGAGTAGCCATTTTTTTTCTGGTTGTATACAGTGGGAAAATTTGCATGTTTTGGTTTATATGTAGCGCGAAAATTTTATTGTTTTGTTTTGCTTTGGTTATTCTTGTTTTGCTCTAGTTTGAAATTATTCGCATTAGGGTTAGATATCAGGGTGGACGCGTGCTTGCTGGCTCCAAAAAGTTGTGGTAAAACACACGACAAAAACACGTGTTAGTCTCTCTATACTGTCATTTTGGTGGGTGATTGGTGTTAGGTTGCCTGCATCTATTTGGTTTGTTATTTCTGGGCGAAGCTATATGGACTTTCTTTTCACTACAACCTTCACATTTAGCGACATTTCCACTATTGCGCTTTTCGGTATGAGTCTTACCGATAGCCTCATCGATTATCGGCAAGACAATATTATGCTTTTGCCACTTCTCTGACGTAACTGTCATTGCCTTATTAATTTAATCGATGAGAGTAATGCCGATAGGTCCAACCTTGGATTTCCATGCGTTGTTATCGGTTTTGTTGCTTCTCTGATGGATTTCCATGCGTTGTTAGTCGCGCAATAGCCACAGCCTTGCGGACTTCGTCGTACGCATTGAGTAACATGCGATTTACTAACACGTGTGTTAGTCCTTGGACGATAACAATTAACATGCGTGTTAGTCCTTGGACGATTAACACTAATATTCAAATTATCTTCAAATGATTCAAATGAATATGTAGAAATACCCATATAAATTTGTAGATAATTTCACAGAAGATTTTTTGTCGTCTTTTTTTAATATGATTTACTATTTATTACATAAATAGTCTAAAATAACAAAAAAAATGTTTGTTTTGGAGCTGTGGTCGAACGCGTCTATCCTGGCTCAAAAAAGACAATACGGATTGACTAACATGCATTTTAGTCTCACGTGCATGTATTCTGGTTCAAAAACGAAGTACGGATTGACTAACACGGGGGTTAGTAGAGCATTTTACACCGTCGATTTTGCAATTAACGACTGCGATTGAGTAACCTATTGCTAACACGTTGTTTTTCGCTGAAGCTATTCTGGCTCCAAAAAAGACCTTTTGTACAGTGTGTCAGTGACAGGTTAGTCAATCGCAACCATTTATTACAAAATCAATGGTGTAACACGCACGACTAACACGCATGTTAGTCAATCCGTATTGTCGTTTTGGAGCCAGAATAGACGGGTCCCTGTACGAAAGGTCCGCTTTGGAGCGGGAGCACCTATTGTACAGCATGTTAGCGTTATGTTAATCAATCACTGCCCATTCATTGCAAAATTGACGGTGTAAAATGTGCGACTAACAGGCGTGTTAGTCATTGCATACTACCATTTTGGAGTGGTCATGGGCGAAAGTGCATACTTGCCTTGTTAATCGAAGAAACTTTTGCTTAGCTGCGTGCATCATATGAATCCAAGGTCTTCATAGGATAGCATGATATGGAAATGTGTAAGTGTACAAAAACATCCACAGACTATTGTGCAGAAACTTAGATTGTAGAATAACATGGAACATGTGGTAGATGAACTTAGTTATTAGAAAGCACTAAAAAATTAAGGCATAGGTTGATAAAAATTGAAATAATTTATAGACGTCGTTGTTAGTTTGACAGATTTGTATGTCCATTTTGGAATCACTGGTATCTCGATTTGAAATATGGAGGCCAACTTTTCTTTAGAAATAAGCAAAACATAGGTCGCATTTTGGGGACGAATAAGCAATGATAGGTTGATGAACCTGTTTATCTATGAAGACACTGCATTCCTGTCCATGGTGAAGTTGATCCTTGGGCCTGAGTACGTAGATGATGGATGGAAGTACAGAATGAATGCGAACATAGTGTCTCTGTTTATGGCATGGTGTCTAGAGCTCCGACCTGTTCTGAAAGTCAGAGAAATCATGAACAAGTGTGTGAAGAAGGAATGGCTAGGTGGAATGGAAGCTTTATTAGGTTTGGCACGAGACATGGACGGCTTTGAAAGTGTGGGTGGAGCGTGGATTCACATGAGTGAATTCACTCCTCCCTTGCGACCGTTCTTTCTCTGGAGTGCCACATTCGATAAAGAGGCCAGAAGAAGTGTATCACGGGCTGGGATGTATGATATTGTGCAATACCTTGAGACAGTCGATGTCTGGGAAGCGCATGTGGAGATGGCAAAATGGGGACCTTGGTTGGAATATAGATCACCTGTGTAACGAACGGTTCTTGCACGCACAAAACGATGGGGTCGACCTTGTGGAAGAACAACTAAGAAGGGTCATGTGCTAAAGTTCGGTGAAGGCTCCAGCAGGGAGACATAAATTAACCAATTTAGGAACATGGAAGTGCTGGGAGGGCACGGTCACTGTTCACATGGCATAGTGAGATGGCACATTCAACCTTTTTTGAAGCAATGACTGTGTTTTTTTTTTAAAAAAATTTAATGTGTTATGTATGGATCGTTATGTATACCGTCCACCGACTTTGATGGTCTAGTCGGCTAGCCATCAAGGTTTATCTTTTAGAATGTAAATATTTTCAAAATTAATATAAAATATAGCTTTACCATACAAAAAAAAAAATTGTTGACACCAACTGGTACTCTTATCTTCTCTGTTTTAAAATTGTTGTTAACATTTCATTATATATTGTGAAAAAACAAATGTTTTTTATTGTATGTGCATGAAATTGTTGTATAACATCAAAGTCAAGCATTTCAATATATATGACTACAAACTAAATTAAATTCTTTTAGCACAATTGAGTTTCTATTCTGGTCATTTTGGTCATTCTCAGAGCATTTTATATGCCATTTTGGTCATAACCAACTCTTTATCGGTTGCCTAACCACCGATTTGCTAAAAAAAATGCAAAGTTTCTCAAAAAGTTGCAAAAAGTTGTCAAGCAACAATGACAACTTTTGCTCAAATGTGCATTTTTGCCTTTTATGCATTTTTACTTATACTGAACCTCCTAGCATGACTTCCTAGCATTAAACCGATATGCCTAAATGCCTAATGAGGCTTTAGAAGTCATTTCAGATCATAATGCAAATTTATGTTATTTTGGGCTTACAAGGGCTCATAGGCCAGATTTGAGAAAAGTAACAACCAAGGGGACAATCATCCTTGAAATGACTATCAAACACACATGTGGAGCTCTGAGTATTCCTTTATTCAAACACCTAATCCACAATATGGACCATCACCTCAAAATGTGGAAAATGCATAAAAAATGGTAAATAGTTTCCTAACACCTCACTTGGTATGATGAATCTCCTTAGCATGGTCTTAATTTTCCTATCTCTTCCATTTGGTGGAACAAGTTGTTGGTGCCCAAAACCACAAATTGGAAAACAAAAAGACTCACCAAACCCTCAAGTAGTCCAATCGACCTTGGGCAACGAACACGGATGGTCGAAGACCAATTCCCTCTTCACTTTAGACTCCACTAAACACAGGTGGGTGTGCATCTTCATCTCAAGCACAAAAGAGGTTATTTATAGTGGATTTAAACTTTACTAAGATAGTTCTTCACAAGATAATTTCCTGTTGCTGCTGACCGCTTTTATTTGAATGCTTTTAAAAATTGAAAATTGAATGAAAAGAAAATTGTGTACGAAGATTGTTATATTTTGGAAATAATATGGTTTCAGGACATTCAAGAAATATGCAATAGAATAATTCAAAAGGTTTCAGAAGAATACTTCTCTCTCAAGGACCTAATGCATATTAAATCAAGATCTCAAAGAATTAACAACAGAGCAGTTTCTCTATCTCAGGATATAATGATACTTTGTGGACAAATAACATTATCAACTCAAGAGACAATAACAATAATCACTATAATGGTTCAGTATGTCTCACATAAACAATAAGAACCCAATCTCACATTTAATGTAACAGAATGTGATTCACATTACAACAAATTCTTAAACAAATTTATCAAGAGGCAAAGCATGTTTCATCAACAAAGAAAGTAATCAGTACATTTGAAGTAGAAACAGTGAATCTTGTATATTAATGTCTGAGAAATGACAGTACACATAAGCTACACTTGGAGATACTTCATTGCAATTTGCTTACACAAAATGACACTTCTACTTCCTATAAAATTTCCTAATACATATGACTTTCAGTCCTTACAACAATGATGTTCCAAAACCCCCCAAAAAAAAACTCCCTTTGTTATGCAAGATGACTCAATACAAATACAAATGCTCAAAGACAGGAATGAATGGATACACCCTTTCATTATCTTAACAACTAACTGAATAGAAATTAAAATGCCTAAACAAGATATCAATTACATTACATAAACTAAAACACCACACTAGGAATTTCGATCCAGCCGCCGTCCACATTATTTAATATGCCCCAAGTAGGTCGGATCCTTATATGTTGTAGCATTGAAGACGGCATCCTTGGTTGCATTCTCAATCGCATAAATTTTTTCCAATTGATCGGTCGTGTCATTCATGTCAAGAAAATCTACTCTGGAAATGGCTTGGGTTGCATTAAGCATATACTTGCACTCAGAGATCCATATAGTTTTGTCTTTGATCACACCTGCATCATCTACCAGACTGGGAACCCCATGCTCAACAATCTGCTGGCATTCATCAAATTCAGACTTCAATGCCTCTGTAACTCCGTCATGTGTAACAAGAAGACCCTGCACCTTCTTTTTTACTTTCTCTTTGGTCATTGCATCCTGTAACATCATGTCGAGTCTATCTCGAATTCTGGTGTGTGAAATCATATTGTCCATGTTCCTCTGATATTCACCCCAGAATTTGTTCAATGATTTCTCCATATTGTCATACCTCCTACTTAGCAACATGGAAGCGGTATCGGCCCTAATGCTCTTCATCTGTTTTTTCAACTTGTTATGTTCATAAGATAGCTTTTCAAATTTTTTTTCCATTGGCCTCCTGAATCTGTAATTTGGGGAACAGGGTGCCCACTCCTCTTAAGGGTCTCTTCATACAAAGCCTTATACTTATTCTTCTCTTCTATCTCATGTTTCATTTGGGCCTTATTAAATTTTGAAATATTGATACCCATGTCAGTTGTGACTATAGGATCTACTTCTCCAACCTTCAAGGTCATCATGTGACCAAAAGCTTTATCTACATCAATTATTTTTAGCCTCTTATTAGGATGATATAAGGCCCACAATAAAATTTCTTCCTCCTTTGGATCATATCTTGATCCAATAAAAATATCTTGCACTCCTTGGATGTTTAACTTCATATCCTTATTATCTGAATGTAACAAAGAATCAAAAATAAATGAAGCACTTAGGTCCCATCCTGGAAACACAATTATTCCTGCCTCTACTAGCAATTGTCTGCCCCTTTGCAAGGTCATAGTCTCAACTTCTGTGTCAATGTCTTTCTTCAACCTCATCATCATTTCTGCTTCATTCTCAGGGGACTGCTATGGTTATAGGCTATAGGATATTCTATTCCAGTCGAATGAACAGTGTGCCATCTATAGCAGTGCATACAGCATATAAGATGATTGCTGAGAATGAAAATTATGACCTATGTGAGGCCATAAGGAGTCAATTGATGTTGAATCTACAGTCAATCAAGAAGGACAACAATCAAAAGTTCAAATTTGGTCAGTTATTGATTGGTTTATTCTTTTAATTTTAGAATTTCCTACTGAGAATCGATGATATTGAATGGTCTAAAGACCTATCGGTAACTACTCAGATCAAGAATAGAAACAAGGCTATTAAGAACATTTTCTCTGCTGCAATGAACAATTATTTCAATTAATTTTAGAAGAGAATAAGTATGAGGGTACGAGTACTTGGGGATGTGGTGAAAAAATTTGCTAAGAACATCATTTTCACAGTCGCCACTGATTTTTGTCTGATGGAATCTATTGAACCAAGAGAAGATGAAATGGAAGACATGAGCTATGAAGTCAATTATGAATTATTGATTAGTTGTGTCAATAACCTGTTGGCATCTCCAGTGGACAAGAAGAAGAAAAGACTGGATACTATTGAAGACCAAACGACAAAAGTTGAAACTGGTAGTGTTCCAACCAGTAGTGGTAAAGGAAAGGAGACAAAGACTGAGCAAGCACGTCTGGTGTCAACAAGTACTAGAGTGATAGGAAGTGTCCAAGTTAAAAAGGAACTGGCACCTAAGGTATACATAAAGAAGCAGACTGCAACAAAGAAGAGAGGTTGGCAACTGATTCTACAAGTAGAATCTAATGATACTGACACTGAGGAAGAACCAAAGAAGGTAAAGGCAACTGGCAAGAAGTCCAAACTAATTGAAGCCACCTCTCAATAGACTATTCCCATTAAAGCTTTGTCTTACAAGCCTATGACTGATTTTGAGAGAATGGAAAAGACATTGGGAAGGAACAGATTTGAAAACGTTAAAGAATGTTTTGATTCATTTGATGAAGATTAGAAGGAACAAATTGTTGGCAAATGCACACTCCAATGAGACATTGTAGGTGATTGAAGGTTTTGTCATTGATGGCAACCTTACAATCCTATGACACCGGTAAGGCAATCCACTGACACCAGCAAAGCACTGCTTCCCTCAATTTCTTACCCTTGAAATAGTATAGGAATGATTTGAATTCCTTAGACTTAATGAACTGATCATTAGATACAAAAGAAACATGTTTTGCCATTCTTTCATCTGTCTCTGCATTTAGAGCAACAATAAGCATATCCTCTTCCTTTGAATCCTTCTCCTTCTCAGGGGCATGGAGCTTGGAGACTACTTCATTCTCCCCTAAATCACTTTGGGTTGGTTCTCCCTTCATGTTTTCTAGTCTCTGCCTTCTTTCCTCTAGCTTCTTCTCCAAGGTCTCCATAACTCCTACAAGCTCTTCCACCTCCTTATTCCTACACATGTCTTCAAATTCATCCTCATCATGTAGGTAGTCTCCCAAATTCTGTCTTTTCCTGGTTGAATGAATGTAACCCTCAGGATCATAGCATGCTCTAGATAGGTGCTAAAACAAATTGTATTCATCCATACTCTTCCTATCAATGGCCTCGTATTGCCTAGTTGATACAATTTTAAAATCCTGAAACTTAAGTGTGCCAGGGAAGAAAGCTTGCTTGTGTGCTCCTCTGAAATGTTTGGCATTAGACACACTTAACTACCTTACAATTTCCAAGAAGGCAATCCTGTCTGGTGCAGGCTTAGGGAGAACATATGGATAACCCTCAAATCCATAGCATCAAACAAAATTGAAGTTTTGTCATGAGTACCAATCACCCCAGTTGTGATTGACCTTTGGATTTTGGTGCTCGTGAGGCCTAAGAAACTTCTTAACCTCCTGCAAAAATGATCCTTGTCAAGGCTTACCAAAGAGAAAGAAAACTAGTTTGACAAAGAGCTCCTCAAATTTGAGGTAATGAGAACTTGCAAACCTGTAATCCCAAAGGGAAACCCATAATTGCACTGGTTGCTCCTTTCCATCTTTCCCAACTGTATTCACATTCAATTCTTCCAGCCATAACCCTCTAAGTCTCCCATAAAATAAAATGATGTGCATTAACAGTGAGTAGAGCTTGAAATATTTGTCTGGATTGTCTTTCAGGTTTAAGAAACCTTCATGCAATCTATCTACCAGGTAACAAGTGAAGTCAAATTCCCTAGGCTCATGCCTCTGAAATTCTGCTGCTATAAAAAGTGGTCCTATGTTTGCCACATCAGGAGCTTCAACTCCTCCCACTTGACCACAAGCCATATATGTATATTGCAGATACTTCTTAAAAATAGTCATGTCATATGGAGGACCTTCTTCCTCTGTTATCCTCCCCTTCTCTTCTTTATTGACAACGAGGTTCAAGCCCTGGTATGTAGTGTCCATCTTCCTATACTCTTCTTCCAAATCTACAAAAGATAAAGGCAATTCCGCCTCCAAATCTACTGCAAAAACTTCTTGAATTGTAGCCTTTGCAAAATGCACTAGAGTAGTCCCATCAGGAAACATATTGCATTGCTTGTTTGCATTATAATTTCTTACTAAAAGCTTCAACAAATCAATGTTCACAAACACATTGGGTACTACAAGTTTACCGAGACCCCTTTTCCATGGGTTTGAAATTGGTGTGGGCTCATCCCTGCGGAAGTAATGGAAAAGGAACAACTCGTGCCCTCGCATTGTGGTAAATATATCCCCAATCTCTTTGTATATTTCCTCTAACTGCTCGCACATAGGCAAATTTGTCTTAGCTCTGCGTGACCTATCTCCTGGAGATCTCATTTGGTCTATCATGTCCTGATTCAGCTTTCTACCCGATTTCTTTGTTGCGATACTAGATACTTCGACAGCTTTTCGCTTCCCTTTTGAGCTTGACCCCTCCATTTCTACAAATTATTTCACTCTATAGTCAGTAACTCAGAAATTTTTTATTTTCTCAGTAAGCACTTAATATCTTTCTGCAATTACTTCATGAGAAATGCTGCTCTACAATACCGGCTATTTGGGATAGATTTGAAATCTTTGTAATTGATTATTGCAATCTTTGACATATTTGCTTCGTGCGGCAACGAATGTACTCAATTTATGCATTTAATGGAAACTATGTTGTCACGGTCAGTTCTTCTCATTACAAAAACCAATGGCTAATCGACGACACTCCTCCCGATGATTCAAATGTTTGGTGTCGGTTGTTATTACTTTACCACTTTTTGCTTTATGATCGGAACAAACTATCCCGACCCACTTATCGGGTCTCGGAATAGCTATTTTTTTCTTTATCCCGATGGTTCATTTCATTGCGATGGGCATCACTTTAGTCTCGTCTTTGCCTTTTGTTTTAACGCTCCATCGACATAACTCTCTCTGATGCATTCGCCTTTGGTTTCCTTTTACTTAAGTATTGGGTGTGGGCATAGTTTATTTCTTGTCCCTCCGATACCTCGATGATCTCAATATACCAATCTGTGTTCCGACTAAGACCACCGCATTATCGGCACAACTTATCCTAACAAACTCCTTGTTATTACTGTTTTGACTTTTGGGTGATTTTGTTCCATAGTCTGCTAAAATCTGCAAAATTGTGCTTAGCAGTTCATCTTGCCTCTGAGTTGTTGGTCTGAGGCCGTGGCTATTCTAGCTTCAAAATAGACCTATCGTACATCGTGTTAGTGAGAGGTTAGTCAATCGCAACCATTAACTACAAAATCAGAGGTGTAAAACGCGCGACTAACACGCGTGTTAGTCAATCCATACTATCTGTTTGAAGGTTTAGGGTTTTTGAAATTTACCCTTTTTATGTCTTGGAATCCCCGCGTTCTATTTCTATGTTACTTTTCCACTTAAGTGGAAGGGTCGGTCCATTGTGAAGGGGTCCCCCCTTTACTTTTTGCCTTAGGCGGGTCTCTATTAATGTTTTATTTTGTGCCCTTTTCCTAAGTTTTTAGTTCTTTGTCAGGTCCCGTAAAAACCAAGTTCTGGTAGATCCGACGGTGTGCGTGAATTCGCAAAGAAAAATAGCCTGAACTTTACCTTTCACGAAGCAGCGAAAACAGTGGCGGGTCCGAAAGGTAAGTGGATCCCTTGGTTAAAAACCACGCATGTCAAAGACGATCTAATGGTTGGCGTTGTTTTGCATGAAAGAAATGTGCGGAGTTTACCTTTCACGAAACAGCGAAAAGATTGGCGGGCCCGACTGGTGGGTTAAAGAATGAAGGTTAACGGATGATATCTTCCGGTTGATCCAACGGCCTGCGTTGTTTCGTAAAGGAAAGATGCTTGGATTTTATCTTTCGTGAAGCAGCGAAAGGGAAGTGGGCCCAATGTGAGGATGACATGGAAAGTAAAGAAGGTGCATCTTGAAAAGGATCCGATGGTCTACGTTATTTCATTGGGCGAAATAGCATGGAGTTTATCATTCGCGAAGCAGCGAAAGGATGGTGGACCCAACAGATAGACTAGTCCTGGTTTTTAAAGGCCGATCAACTTGGAGTTGATCAGATGGCCCGCATTGATTCATAGCCAGAAGCAACATGAAATTTACCTTTCACGAAATGGCGAAATGTGCTGGCGGTTACATGGCGGATGATGTGGTAGAATAGTTGGATGTCGGAAATCAATAAGGCAAAAGGTAATTTTTCATGGTTAAGTAAAACACATGGCAGTCCTGGACGAATAAATGGCTGACACATAAGAGCTATCTACCGACAATCAATAAGGCAAGTTAAAGGTTGCACATCTCGAAAGAGATCCAACGATGAGCGTTGTTTCACAGCCCGAAGATGCAAGGTTTTTAAACTTCGCGAAACAGCGAAAACCATTAACGGTGAGGACTTCATAAGGTTAGTGAAAAGGATTAGCGGTCACCGTGGAGAGTAAAGATTGAGCGAATGCGCGGTTTTTAATCTTCACGAAACAACGAAAATCTAGGACAATGAGATTTCCTTTGTGGTCCGTTGGAGATTTTTTTAAAATTCAATTGCGAATTGATTGCCGAAGCATGTGGATTAATGTCGCAATTCAATGCTTTGTTGCCCTATTAAGCCTCACATCAACGAAATTTTAGTATCATTTCAAGGAATTTTGCAGAGGAACCATTGCACAGAGCGAGTTTCTTCAGGCAACAAGTAAGTTTTGCACTCATTTTGAAAGTTACAGTTCGAATTGGTTTCATCGGGTGTTTAAATTCTCAGAGGTTTGTTGGAGTTTTAAATTGAAATACCTATAATTCAAGATGGCACTATGAAGAGATTTCACAGGGAAAGTGAATTATCAGGATAGAGCTATATGTGATGATTTCTTGGAACAATTAACCATGTCTACAAATGTCGCTGCAAAGATCAAAGAATTAGTGCCCAAGGCCCCCCGTTTGATAATTGGAGATGGTTTGTATGACAAAGGGAACTGGTTGAGGGATTCACAGATAGGGATATCAGGGCTGGGAATTTTCAAGGTGGGTTTTGGCCAAAGACATTCCTCTGCTCCAATGAACAGTATGTGGGAATTAGATGCGGGAAAGCTCATAGTCCCTGGGGTTTTTATGGATGTAGATTTATTAACCCAGGTTGCAAATAATTATGACCCTGTTGCTAAATGTGTGAGAAATGTGAATGGGGGAGCATTAATTGAGATTAACGATGATGAGTTTAGGAAGGTGTTTAAGCTTAGTGAGGTATCAAACTACTTAGAGCCAATCAATTTTGATACACTTGTACAGGTCTACAATGTGCAGAGAGATCACCTCAGGAATGACCCTTTGAAAGAATTTTTTGTCAAAATAGGAGGGTTAACTGTTGTAGGCCCTAGTACCATGGAACGCTTCTCTCTGAATTTGTTTACTTTGAGGGCTAAAGGCATGTATTGGTCACTTTGTCAGATTTTTGGGGAAGATGCTAAAACCACTAGGCCAACTCACTATATGCTAATGATAGCACAGATCTTAAACCCCTCTCTAGCAGTAACTTTTGATTATGCACCTTATTTCACTGATGTAATCCATGCAGGGCTGATAGGGATTAAAAATGGTAAGGTAGATAGACCTTTTGGGTGGTACTCTCTTCTCATGCATATGTTTTTGTTTAAAGGTGCTGATTACTTCGCTAATGAAATGGATCTAGTTAAGGAAAAGGATGGTGAAGAGATGCATGTGCAATTATGGAGCACAATTTTGTCTTGGGATAGAGAGGATGCTAGTTACTTGAAGTTTGAAGATGCTTTGCATCTAGGCTTAGGATTCTCTTGTGCCAACAAAACCCTAGGATCCCTAAGGCCTTCCTAGAGTTCCTTAGGCCTAAAGAATTTGCTGAAGGTATCAAGATTGTGCACAACTGGGGTGATTTATATTTATACCCTGTCTCTGCGGTGTTTAGAGTTTTTGAATTCAGAGGAACTCCATATTTGCTTCCTTATCAAGTCCCATTGAAGATAGGAATTGCAGAGATCCTAAGGCAAATCAAGGGTGTCCAAGAGACAGAGTTAACAAATAGGGGAAAAGGGACCATTTTCTCTACCATCACCATTGCTCATCAATTTGTAATTACCAAGGGTGGCTGGAAACACTTTGATGATTTATTTCAACCATATAGGTTGCCTACTGCAGTATCAGGATTTGTTGACCCTGAAGATTTCTTCAATGGTATGTTCAGAAATAGAGCAGTATGTAAAGGTAGACCACACCAGTTCCATTTTCCTGAGGATCTGATCAGAAATGAATTCAATCTAGATGAGCAAGAATTGAGAAAATAAAAATGGGTAGCATACAAGAAGGCTCTTGATTTTATTCACCAATTTGATGATGGTTATGATCCTCTATCTAGTTTTACTCCCTTTGAGGAGAAAATTAAATTCTTAATTCTTTATTTTGAACACCTAATGCAGACATTGAAGGAGAAGAGGAAGGTTATAATGAGGAACGATCCTGAAAGGGATAAGTTGATTTTAACCAAGCCTTCCTTTTCCAAGGCCATCCCTTCGAGTGATTATGTGATGCATAAGAAGCCAAGGTATAGTGTGCTAGTGCTGGTAACTGGTGAGCCCTCTACTTCAAAAGAAAAGAGAGCAATAGAAGATGTCACTGACATCCAAAAATCCCCTAAAAGGCAAAGGGTAGGCAAAGAGGTGCAAATAGGTGAACCTCTGTACTCTCCCTCCTAATCCCCTATCCATGTGGGAGATGAACAACCAATGACAGAGAAATTGTTGCAGTTAGGAAGTCTCGAGGAGATTGCCTACAATTATGAGGAAACACAAGAGGGAATGCCTGAAGAGCCACCGAGTGCTGAGATGAATCTGACTGCAAATGAGTTCAAAGGAAAGGAGCTAGACCCTGCTATCAAACAAGCTAGTGAGGAGTTCCTGGCTAATAATGATTTTGTTACAACATGGTCCTTTATGCAATTTGTTTGGAAACAAAACATTGAGCAATTTAAGGCAAGATGTGAGAAGAAAAAGAATGAGCGACCCCAAAAAGATGCAAATACAGTGGAGGAAGAGGTGAAGCAAGAAATGATGGTAGAATTAAAAGCCATTACTCTTGAAAAGGGGAGAGAAATGGTGGCAAAGGCTGGTGTTTTAATCCTTTTGAATGGGACATAGCAGATGTCTTAGTGCTTGAAGCAGTAAGGAAAGAAACCAAGCCTCTAGAAGGAGTGACATTCAGTAAGGATAATGCTGCTTTGGTTATGTGGTCCATAAAGAGGGATGAGAGCAGAAGGAGGAAGGACACCTCATAATCCAGCTACCTAGGAGGTATGATAGTGAAGAGAGTCCAGGACACTGGAGTGGTGGAAGCTGCCAACACAATTCTAGAAACTGCAAAATTCAGTGTGGCAGTGGTTGAGAAAGAAGCTAAGGAGAGAGTTGATCTCCAGGTAAAACTGGAAACAATTTCAAAGGCTTATAATGAGGCCAAAGGAGAGATAGCCAACCGAGATACCATCATTGCTAGTTTACAAAGTCAATTGGCAGGGTAGTACCAAAAAGGTGAGTCCTCTATTTTAATGATTACATCTTCTCCAACAAGACCCCCACCCACCAGTCCTATCATTGAGTTTCCCCCTTCTCCTATGACCTCTGGTTTCCAAGCAACTGAAACCATAGAAGATGAGATGGAAAAGTTTAAATAGGTCCAGGCCTTACTTGCAAGCAACTATGAAGAAAAGGTCAGAGGTACAATTTTGAAATTTCCTGACTCAGTTAGAGCCTCTATTGTATACATTTACATGAAAAGAATTTTGAATATTTTGACTGATTTGAAAGAAGATAAGGCCACTTTAGAGCCAATTCTGAATAAGTGGATGCCTAGGGGAGTGGAGTTGGAACTTATGTGTTCATCTCATGTAGAGGTAGAGGTTGATGTCAATATCAAATCCACTTGTGAGTTAATAAAAGGGATGATTGGATTAGCAAAAGAAAGGGCAGGTGTGAAGAGAAAAGCCCACATATATAGAAAATATTATTCTGATCATAAGTATGAATTGTTTCCTGGGGGTTTTGTTGGTCCAAATCAACTGAAAGAGGAAAAGGCATGGCTTGATGATTTGGGGTATAACTTGTCTGAGAGGGTAAATGAGGTCATTAATATAGATGACACGTCTTTATTTATTAAGACAATTGAGAAGATTGAGAAAGCAAAGTCACATTATGGTTTTCTAGAGATAGAGGTTGGGCAATTGAGAATCATATGGAAAAGGCTAAATAAGATGAAAAAGAAGATTGTTAGCTTCTCCTGGCCAAGTGATGAAGTGTTCCAAGAGTGGAAAAACAAATATGCAGTACAAGAAGAGGAAGTCCCACAACAGTTAGAAGATGCTGCAGCGGAACAACAAACTTAAAAGGCCATTAGGAAATAAAATGATTGTATATTTATTTCCTTTTCAGCGGGAATCATGGTTGTAACAAACTTTTCCTAGGGAATTTTGAAGCTTGTTTGCATCCATATTGTTATAAATGGATACCAGGAGTTAGAAAAAATCATCACAAGAATTTGTAAAGAAACTCTGCTGAAATATATCTAGGGTGTTTTTGGTTCTCTCTGGAATTACCTTGAGTCATGAAAAATTTTCAAAATAAATATAAATATACAGATCAAAGTTTCAGGCCTAAATCTTCTTTGTCTTCTGGTGTGCATTCATTAGTTCATTTCTTTGAATTTGATAAACGGTTTTAGTTTAAAGGGAAAGAACCCATATATATGTCAGGCATGTATGGGGTTCATGAAAGTTGAAGTGATGAAATGTATGAGAATGTTTAGTTTTGAAACTCTTTCTTGATTTAGGTGACTCTGTAGCCTGGATAAGGCACTGATATTAGTTAAGGAATTATTTTTTATCTTTCTTGGGATAAAATACTGAAAATGAGCATAAGTTTTCTGTAATGTTTCAGTTTTATTGAGGTGATGAAGTCCATAGGTTTTTAGCATTGGTTTACTGTGAATCTCAATTTTAAAGTGTGAAAGTATTCACAAAAGGTATACCCACCTGAGCTTTGGATATGTTTGAAGTGTAGAAGGTTTTGTTGAAACCTTGTTATATGTTAGTCTGGAATTCTATTTTCTTGGTGTCCTCTTTATATACAAACAGAGTTATTAAATTTTCTTACAGGGAGGAATAGGAAGGAATGAGAATTTGAGAACAACACTCCTCGCACTTACCATGGTCCTATTGGGTCTCGACATAACATAAAAGTTCTTCTTCTGACGTCTCGATGAATCCTCATTTGATGATCTCTTTATCAGTATAAATCACACCGATACTCCAACCAAAGCTTCTATCTTCATCGGGGGTCAGAATAGCCCTTTTTTATTCCTTCTGAAATCTCGATGAATTCCCGATGCATTTTTGTGTTATATGCTTTCGAGTTCTTTTATCGATATAGGTAATACCGATGGCTCGGCCTTTCAATTCTCCATATCATCGAGGATTGGTCTAGAAATTTTTGCACTACTCCGATATGGTTCTTGTATATGGTGAAAATGGATAGCAATAAACAACAATATTGAAAGACTAAAGTGGATTCAACCACCAAACCCTAGCCTAACAATGAACAAAGATCCACCATAACATATGAAGATAACCTAAGACAATGCAAAATAACTCAAAAATCACAAAGATTATACCATCACATGTCCACTAGGGTTTTGATCTCCATTCTTCCTATCTCCATTGATCTTGTTTGATATGCTTGCTCTCAGATTTTTGTGTGCACAAGAGCTCAATAAAGAACGGAATGTGGTTGCAAGTAAACTTGTAATGTAGCCAAGTACTCCAAAATTAGTCATTAATCATTAGGGTATGTCATTAGGGTTTGGTAATGAAGAAAGCATCTCCTTAAATAGAAGACACAATAGAAAATGGAGGGTTAAGATTGAGAGGTGTAAAAAGAGAGGTCGGCTAGGATTAGAGGGTAGGTATAAGAAATACCAAAATAATGAAAGAGGTAGGTAGTGTATGAATTAAGAGATGAATGACATGTGTCATGTGTAGAAAAGGTTAATGAATTAATTAAATAAATAAAGATTTATTTAATTAATAGAAGAAGTAGGACAATTAAATAAATAAAATATTTATTTAATTTAGGAAAGGGATAATTTAAATAAATAAATGTATTTATTTAAATGAGAAATAAGGCTAGAAGAGGATAAATGAATTAATTAAATAAATAAAGATTTATTTAATTAATAGAAGAATTAGGCTTAGATAATTAAATAAATAAAATATTTATTTAATTAGACATGACAATTTTGGGTGTCTACATTTTGCCCCTCTTTGAGACAATGCGGCTTGTCGCGTTGTTTCAAAGAAGATAAGATGAACTGATACAGAGTTGCCCCAAAATAAGGAATTATATGCCCCCTCGAGAGATTGGATGAAAAAGTCTGGAAAGAGCGCAGACAATCTCTCGATAAGAAAAATGGGATAGAAGGGGTTGAGCGAATAGAGTGACAGAGTCACGGGATAAAGAAGACGGACTCGGGAAAATGCAAGCGAGGGCTAGGCTAGGCTATAAGATAGACCACGGGGGAAAATACATCCTCATTGTCATCCACACCCATAGAAGATCACAGTGCAGAGCGAGAAAAGAGCAGCAGCAGTCAGCAGCGATGGCATTCGTTCATAGATTCGACCGTGTCCGCCGATTCCAGCGACCAGCCGATGCAGGAGAGCCGGTAAGTACCCGAAAACCTCCTCGTACTTTCACACATTTCAAGTTTTGTCATTAATGCATGCTAGGTAGCAATAAATGCGCTAGGAATAGGATAGTTTAAAAGTGTAAAAATGCGCAACCGCGTCTGTGTCAGCGCCAGGCGCGTCTGTGTCGGGTCCAGGCGCGTCTGTGCCTGGAACCGCGTTTGTGTTGAATGCGGACGCGTTTGTGAAATGTAGTAGCGTCTGTGCTTTTGAATAGCGTTTATGTCATGCAGGGACGTCTGTGTTCCCTGGTCGCGTTTGTGTTTAGAAAGCGCGTCTGTGTTGCAGAGGCGCGTTTATGCAGTCTATAAGCGCGTTTATGAGTTAAAAGCGCGTGTGTGTTGAAAAAGTGCGTTTGTGTGTTTAAATGCATGGTTTTAGTCCTTTAGGTCAAATCGGCAGTTCTGTGATGAACATACGCTGTCGATTGGATAAGCTGCTGAGAGGATACACTCAAGCAGGTCCTCTAGGAAGATTAGGATAGATCAAGGCACTTTGTGATGAACAGGGAGCACCAGGATATGCAGCACTTTGTGATGAACAGGGAGTGCGAATGTGAGTGACACTTTGTGATGAACAGGGAATGTCACACACGTAGTACTTTGTGATGAACAGGGAGCACTACTAGGATAAATAGCAACACTTTGTGATGAACAGTGAGTGTCACTAGGGTAAATAGCCATATGCATTTAGGTAGCAAGTAGCATTTTGTGATAAACAGTGAATGCCACGATAACTGACAAGATTGATTTGCTTGACTGCAGGAGTATTTGCCGATGTTGGAGTCACGGGAGAGATTCCCATCGACTCAGAGGTTGCGACCAGAGTTGTCTATCCAGGACATGATTTCCATTGAGGAGATGGGTCTCACATATATGCTCTATGTGCCCGAGTTTCGGGCAAACATGGGGTTGCTGACTGCACTGGCCGAGAGATGGCACTTAGAGACATGCACGTTTCACCTGCCGATGGGTGAGATGACCGTGACACTGGAGGATGTATACAGGATATTACATGTTCCTATTGATGGAGAGTTGATCCCCTACGACCGTGACGGTGACAGGGAGGCCTTGAGACGGGTCTTTCAGGATCCTGAGTTGGAGATGCGAGCAGGCCATGTAGCCTGGGACACCATGACTGCCACAGGATTGGCATTGCCAGCAGTTGTTGGGGGAGGGGATGCAGGTAGGGGCCGGCGGAGGCGGAGGGGAGTGGTGGGAGAGAGACGGGTAGCACCTCGGAGGGAGGGAGGTCAGGAGAGAGCAGCTCCAGTGGTGAGAGGACGGGGTGGGCTGCCCCTACAGGTGCCAGCAGCACAGGGTCCCAGAGAGGGACAGAGACAGGTGCAGCCAGAGGGACAGAGACAGGTACAGCCACAGGTACCTATACAGGCACAGGGACAGGTGCAGGCAGAGGCACAGGGACAGGCACCTGTAGAGGAGGAGCCACAGGCAGGGACGGAGAGTGGAGACTCCGAGGAGGATGAGGTGGTGAGGCTGCGGGAGATCTGCCAGGGCCAGGCAGATGAGATTGAGGATTTGGTTCGAGAGAGGAACCACCTCAGGATCAGGGTCCGAGATACAGAGCGGGAGAGGGATCAGGCCATCCAGAGATATACCGAGGCCGAGACAGCTCTGAGGGCAGGTAGGCGGGCAGCAGAGGATGCAGGGGCAGGCTACGCCTATGTTTTGCGAGCTGGAGAGGAGATCGCCTACTGGAGGGATCTATATTATGCAGCCGTGCCAGCAGAGCAGCGGGCTAGGAGCTTCCAGAGGTCGTCGCGCACAGCGACGGCTACGGGAGGGAGCCGCAGGAGACAGGCATCCAGCGGTGGGGTTATGGGGCCTCCACCACCACCAGAGGGACAGGGGGATCCTGGGGCGGGTCCATCTATAGCTCAGACTCCGTCGAGGCGAGGCGGCTCCGAGGGAGGGAGTTCCTCATAGCTATAGTGGGCTCCCATTGTATCAGTAGATGTATCATTGTTGTATTGTAGACACCTGCGGGTGATTCTTTTGTAGCCATATGATTCTTTTGACATCATTGTATTATGACACATTTGATTATATATATGAGATGATTCATCTTTTGCGGCAGCTATATGCATGTGTACCTTATGTGATGAGATGTTCTTATGTGATGTATGTTGTATGATATGGATGCTTATATGATGCCATGCAATATACTTTTGTTCTTTTATGTTGTATATGTGATGCATGATGCGAATGAAAATGTATGTGATGCAAATGATTATTTACATAATGAAAATGTGAGATGTGCTAACATGTGTTGTATGCAGGATGTGATGCAATTATAATATCTATATGTATGAAATGCTTATATGTGGTGATGCAGGTGCAACTATATGAAATGCAAATGTTTTTGGTGTGTCATTATACTCAGTCATGTGATAGCGGGCTACGCGGACTCGAGAAGGACAATGAAAGTCAATCAAGAAAGGGGGATGGAAGACAGAAGATATGAACGTGAAAGAGCTTCTTGTGCGTTATCATCATTGAGCTTTATTATGGCAGAATAGGTTATGACAATCGAGGCATATGTTCGGCCCAGAAAGTCATTGTACCTGTTTGCATGGAGATAAGACAGTCACAAACAAGGAATGCCCCAGTTCACACTAGACTCACAGTGTCCTCATATCCTTGGACAAGTCATAGCATTACTAAAAGACAATCCACAGACAGCAAATGCAAATAAGTGACGATACCCCATCCTCGCCTTTCTAGTCAAAGACATCCTGGAGATAGAATCTCTAGTCAAAGACATCCCGGAAAAGCTAAAAGACATGTCACCAAAAAGATAAAACCAAAAGAAAACCAAGACTCGACACCCACATCCACTGTAGTCCTCAAGTTTGTGTCTCTTGTCACTTGTTTAAGTCAAATTTTGATTGTGGTCACAATGTTCACTTTCACAAAAAGGATAGATAGCACTGAACCATATGTTGTCTGAGTCTGTTAAAAGATTTGATTTTGTTGAAGCCCATTGTTGCTGCTGTGTCTCCTTGGAAACTGACTGAATCCATGAAACTGATACCTTATTGTGGAGAAGATGGAACTTTTATTGTGGATTGTGCGCGGATAGACTGAAGAAAGCTAGAAGAAACTGTACTCCTCGAAACATGTGATGTTCTCAGTTCCACACCCATTACTAGACGTAGGAATTGGCCGTAGTCACAGATAGGATCTGATTTATTATGGATGGAAAAGGGAGTGAAAGGGGAGGGTTATGGATGGCTAACCAATCTTGGGTAGATCAATAACAAGCCATGATGGGAATGGGTACGTTTATTATGAGTGAATAGGTTGTGAGTGTGTGCAAAGTGAAAGGATGAAAGGGAATCCTGAAGGAGGGAGGAGCAAAGTCCCTACGCATGGCGCTGGTGACCCAGTTTTCACCATGGTACTTGCCCAGGGCGCCACCGAAGTGGTTTTCACCGTTGGACGAAATTATTTCTCTTTACTTTTTTGGATTTTGCAATTTTTTTGTTGTCACAAGGCGCCTGTTTGCCAGGTTTTCACCAAGTAACGATTTTTTTGTTTTATAAATTTTTTTGTATTTTTGAAATTTTTTGATTTTTTTTGTATTTTTGCATTAGGATCCTCCAAAGATTCCCCTTCTGTAGTTGAGAGTTGATATGCCCCAGATCCATATACTGCTGTGATGATGTAAGGACCAAGCCAGTTGGGTTCAAATTTGCCCTTCTTTTCTCTATCTTGCTGATTCTTGGGGTTCTCTCTGAGGACTAAGTCACCTACCTCAAATGTGCGAGGCTTGACCTTGTGATTGTAACTGCGACTCATTCGTTGTTGGTAAGCCTTGAGATGATTAAAAGCAGTGTGTCGTCGTTCCTCCAGCAGTTCTAGTTCTTGTAAGCGAGAGACCCTGTAGTCTTCATCGTTGATTATGTTTCTCAAGGAGACCCGTAAAGAAGGTAACTCGACCTCAATAGGCAAGATGGCTTCAGCACCGTAGACAAGTGAGTAAGGTGTAGCTCCTGTAGGTGTGCGGACACTGGTACGATAGGCCCAAAGTGCGGGATTGAGTTGGACATGCCAGTTACGGCCAGCGTCGTCGACTGTCTTTTTAAGTATTTTGAGAATTGTTTTGTTAGACGCCTCAGCTTGGCCATTACCTTGGGGGTAATATGGTGTGGAGAAACGATAAGAGATATGGAATCGCTCACAGAGTTCACGAACATCCTGATTCTTGAAAGGACGCCCGTTGTCGGTAATAATGGAAGTAGGAATCCCGTATCGGCAAATGATGTAGTTCAGAATGAAAGTAGCGATTTGTTTCCCAGTAACTTGCGTGAGAGGCACGGCTTCAATCCACTTTGTGAAATACTCTGTGGCTGTGATAATGAATTTATGTCCGTTGGAAGAAGGAGGGTGAATCTTGCCTATGAGATCGAGTCCCCACTGACAAAAGGGCCAAGGAGATGCAAGTGGCTGTAGTTCTTGTGCTGGTGCGTGTATGAGGTCTCCATGAATTTGACACTGCTTACACTTCTTGACAAACTGATATGCATCTTTTTCTATGGTAGGCCAGTAGTATCCAGTCCTGATGAGTTTCTTGGCCAAGGTTGGACCACTAGTATGCGGACCACATATCCCTTCGTGTACTTCTCGTAACACAATCTGAGCTTCGTCACTCTCTAAACATCTAAGGAGGGTGCCATCTAGACCTCGTCGGTATAGGATATCAGCTAGGATAACGTATCGGGAGGATTGGCGAATGAAAGTGCGGCGTTGGTTGTTCGATAGATCGGGAGGTAAGATGTTGTCGCGAAGGTATGTGAATATGGAACCATATAACTGGGATTCAGGACCAACAACACATATCATTTCCGTAAGAGTGATCTCATATGACGGAATCAGCAGGTTGTCAACCAGGAACTCATAATAGGTCTCATTTTGTGGTAGGTCAATGAGTGAAGCAATTGTAGCCATGGCATCAGCAGCGCGATTCTGTTCTCTTGGTATCTGCTCAAACTCTATCTTTGCAAAGTGTTGTTTCAGATCATCTACCAGTTGTTTGTAAGGCATTAGCTTTTCATCTTTTGTTTGATAATCATCAGTTGCTTGACGGATGACAAGTTGAGAATCGCCAAAAACACGAAGTTCCTGGATCTTCCACTGAACTGCAATTCTTAACCCCGTTGTTAATGCCTCGTATTCCGCTATATTGTTGGTGCAAGGAAATGATAAGCGGTATGACTTTGGTATAGAATCGCCTTGGGGAGTTATAAAGAGTATACCCGCTCCTGCCCCGTGCTGTGTGTATGAGCCATCAAAGTATAGTTGCCATGGCTTTGCAGGTGATATTGTTAGAATGGACTCATCTGGAAATTCTGACTGTAAAGGAACATCATCTATCATGGGAGCATCTGCCAGTTGATCTGCGATGGCTTGTCCTTTGATTGCTTTTCTGTCCACGTATTCAATGTCGAATTCACTCAAAATCATTACCCACTTGGCCAGTCGCCCAGTAAGTGTAGCTTTGTTGAGCATATATTTTAGTGGATCAATTCTGGCAATCAACTTGGTCTTGTGAGTGAGCATATAATGTCGTAATTTTTGTGAAGCGAAGACCACAGCGAGACATGCACGCTCAATTGGTGTGTAGTTGAGCTCATATCCCACCAATGTGCGACTGATATAGTAGACTGCTTTTTCCTTGCCGTCAGGTATTTGTTGTGCTAGTAGTGCCCCCAGTGCTGTTGGAGTAGCTGATATGTAAAGTAGCAATGGTTGATTCGGAATTGGTGACATCAAAACTGGCGGGTTCAAAAGATAGTCTTTAAGTGCCTGAAAAGCCTGTTGACAGTTCTCGTCCCATTTGAACTTAATGTTTTTGTGTAGCAGGTGCTGGAAAGGATTACACTTATCTGCAAGTTGTGCTATGAATCTTCGTATGGACTGGAGTCTCCCTTGTAAAGACCGAAGTTGACTGATATTCTTGGGTGGCGGCATGTCCAAGATAGCCTTGACTTTTGCTGGATCCGCTTCTATTCCTCTTTTAGACACAATGAATCCTAGGAGCTTCCCGGAGGTTACTCCAAAGACACATTTCTTTGGGTTTAATCTTACCTTGTATTTTTCCAGCCTATCAAAAGCAACTGAAAGTATGTCCAAGTGTGTATTTCTGTCTATTGATTTAACCAAAAGGTCGTCGACATAATCTTCCACCTTTACATGCATGAGATCATGGAAGATAGTAGTCATGGCTCGTTGATATGTGGCACCTGCATTTTTCAGCCCAAAGGGCATGACATTCCAGCAGAAGGTTCCCCATGGACAAGTGAATGATGTTTTATGTTGATCTTCAGGTGCAATCCTGATCTGATTATATCCAGAGAATCCGTCCATTAAAGATAATATCTCATGGCCTGCTGTGAGATCAACAATTAAATCAATGTTTGGTAATGGGAAATCGTCCTTCGGACAAGCCTTGTTGATATCCCTGAAGTCTGTACATATTCGGATGCTGCGATCTGGTTTGCTAACAGGTACTAAGTTGGAAATCCATTCAGGATAATCAATTGGGCGTATGAATCCGACATCTAGTAATTTCTCCAGCTCTGCCTTGACTAGCAATGCCACCTGTGGATGCATTTTTCTCAATTTCTGTTTTACTGGTTTTGCCCCCGGTTTGACTGTTAAATGATGCATTACTAAGTCGGGGTCTAGTCCAGGCATATCAGCATAAGACCATGCGAAGTTGACTTGTCGTTCCTTAAAGAAGCTTATGAACCTTGCTTTCTCGGCCTCTGTCAATGATTGAGCCAAAAATATGTTGTGTGGAACCTCTGTTGTACCAATGTTTGTCTTTATAGTCTCCTCTACCAACATGGATGATTTTTCCTCGTATGATGCTGGGAGAATGTCAAGCCTTCCATCTTCGGGCGCCTCAGAGAGGTTTTCACCCTCAGATACGTCCTTTCTTTTTACTTTTTTAGAGTCAGATAGTGCCACAGTGTGGTTTTCGCCATAAGACCCTTGTTTTGTCTTTATTTTCACATTTTTGCGACTAGAAGGCCCGACACCCTCACCAAAGTATGCCATGTTATTTAGCTCTATGGCGTATCCTGCTTTATGGTCTCCAAGAGGAAGATCTTCGCGAATGCCAAGATAATCAACAATAGCCTCGTCATTTTGAAATGTATCAAACTGTGGTGGTCCATCCTGATCCCAGTCAATGAGTTGGGGGTGAACGAGGGGAAGGTATTTAGTGTTTTTAGAGTCCGCAAGGCTAATAGTGAAGATGTGGTTATATTCAGGTATGTCAAGGTAGTCATCGAGGTCGTCAATGGCACTCTCCTCATCAGTTTCGATCGTGAGTGAGTCCAAATTATCATCACTAGTAGCACCCTCAGGGACAGGTGTCCTCATCCTATGTGATCCTGACCTAGGGCCTTGAAACGAAGCTTGTGCGGGATCCTTATGGGTCGGTTCTTGACCAACTCTGAATTTCTTGTAAAACTCCTCCTCCTCTGTAGGTTCATCTGGCTCTCTAAATGTCTCATTAAGTTCATAATCGCTGGAGGATTTGTCTGAACCCCATTCCCACTCATTGGAGTCTGTGGAATAATTATCCTCTTGTTGAACTTCAGCCACTTTGACTCGCCATATCTGTTTTGTTCTCTTGTGTTGAATCTTGGGGTTTAGAAAACCAAGCCCCTTAGAGCGTTCCCTTCTTGTAGTTAGCTCAGGTTGTAGAGGCTCCATGACACCTTCTTTGCGTAGTCCGAGAGGACTTTTTCCATCATACCCGAATCTCTGCAGAATTTTGAAACCTTTACCATAGTTTTCACAGGGTATTATAATTTGATCATGTGTATCATCTTCAGCGTCCTTATATAGCATTTTATATAAACTTTCTTCCTCTAGTTCACCCCATTTTTGAAAGACGGTAGGATCCCATTTGAGGAGCATGATGGAGATTTGCTTATTAGGATGTGGTCTCCCATATTCCTTGGGGGAGTTCATGACTTGTCGTAAGAACATTGTTTGATTCAGAGTGTATTCTCCCATGCCTTTGTCTTGAAACCTGGCTCTAAGTTCACCTTGTTTGGATGTCGAGGGCTTTAATGACTCAGGATCAATATATGCTGAAGAAGGAGTAGCCTCACGATTGCTGGGAATGATAATCTCAGTATGTGATCTCAAGTTATTGCAATATATGAATGGATTTGGATCACCATTGACCGTTACCTCGACTCCATTATGAGGAAATTTTATGCACTGATGGTATGTTGATGGGACCGCTCTCATTTCATGAATCCATGGACGTCCTAGCAATATGTTATACGTGAGGTCTAGATCCAGGACTTGACAAATCACGTCCTTTGTTACTGGCCCTATTCTGAGTGGTAAGATGACCGTGCCCTTGGACGAGCGCTCTTCATCATCATAAGCCTTAATAGTGATTTGGTTTGTAGCATTCACAGCTTTGTCAGAATATCCCAATTGTCTGATGGTGCTCAATGTACAAATATTAAGACCTGCTCCTCCATCTATCAGGACTCGTTTTATTCGGTGTTTATGTATGAAGGCTTCAATATGTAGAGGTGCATTGTGAGGCTGACTTATGGAGGCGTCATCGGCTTCTGTAAATGTGAGGGAGTGTGGAACGGATAGGTATCCCACCATGGCTTGAAACTGATCCACGTTTAGATCCGTAGGGACAGCAGTATCTCTCAAGGTTTTGTCAAGGACAGCTTTATGTGCAGGAGATATACGTAAGAGCTCAAGAATAGAGATGAGTGCGGGTGTTTTCCCTAATTGCTCTACAAGATCGTACTCAGGCTTAGTTGACGGAAGATTGGTATTCTTAGAAGAGGTTCCTGGCAATGTGATCTTACCTCGACGGGTTGTAACATGACATTCAGAGGTAGCTTCGGATGAAGATCCCACACCTTTTAGGACAATTTTAGGTCGCTGAGGAGGATTCTCAGGATTTTTATTTTTGATAGTAATGGTAGAAATATGATTGTCCATTGAGATGTGATTAATAGTGGAATCATAATTGTAAGATGTTCTAGTGTAATTGGCTTGATCATCTGTGACTTTGCCTTTTCCCTTGTCATGTTTTGGGAATGGTTCCTTAAACACCTCATGCTCTTGGTTAGATGAATGTCCCTCAATCTCAATATCTCCTCTGTCAATGAGATCTTGTACAATGTTTTTCAATCGATGGCAATTACTTGTCTTGTGACCCTTGCTCTTATGAAATTCACAATATTCATCATCATTCCACCAATTCGGTTTTACCTTTGGTTCATATGGAGGAAAATCTGGGACCGTGATCACTTTGTTTGCTACAAGCTTTTTGAATACTGATTCAAGTGGTTCTCCCAATGGAGTGTACTTCCTTCGTGGTCTAGCAGCCGTTTGATTGTTCACTTGATTGTTGGTAGAATTTGATCCAGAAAAGATGAACTTTGGTCTCACTGTGTTAGCATCAACAACACCATCATTAATTGTGTTCTTGTTCTTGTTCCAAAACTTTGGTTTGTCCTTTCCTTTGAAGTCCTCTTTGTTTTCTTTGAATAGTTTGATAACTCCTTGTTCAATTAAGACTCTTTCTGTTGCTAGGCCCTTTTCAATGACATCCTTGAATGTAGACAAACAAGCTTTTCTGAGATCATAACCAATAGCCTTGTTAACATTTTGTGTGAACATTTCCACCATTTGTTTTTGCGGGATTTCACAAGAGCATCTGCTAGCTAAGTTTCTCCATCTTTGCAAAAATGACGCAAAAGATTCTCCTTCTTTTTGTTTCGTATTGCACAAGGTAGTAACTGAGACATCTGTTTCAATGTTGTAAGAGAAATGTTGAATGAATGCCTCTGCCAAGTCGCCCCATGACTTAATACCGGGAGGTAATTGAGAAAACCATTCCATCGCTTGATCTCCTAAGCTCTGTGGGAACAACCTCATTAAGTATGTTTCTTCTGCCGCTACCTCAATGCAAGCTGTGAAGAATTGTCTTATGTGTGCCTTGGGATCTCCTCTCCCTCTATATTTGTCAAATTTCAGTGTTGCAAAGTGCGGAGGAAACGGAGGCATTGGAATGCTCTTATCAAAGGGATAAGGGCATATATCTCTCATAGTATATGTGGGTTTTGATGTGCCCATGTCTTCCACTTTCTTTTGTAGATCTCTAATTTGTTGCTCCAAATTATTTTTGGGAGGAGATGGATTTCTTGTAGCATATCCCATGTTTGAAACACCCATTTGAGGAGGAGCTTGTTGCATGTATGGATGATACTGATCGTAGACATGTCCATATGGAGGTCTATATTGTTGCGACATGTATGGAGCACTTGGAATAATTTCTTGTTGAGGGACCCCATATCTGTTTTGTGTGTATAAACCATATTCAATAGGCCTTTCATTTTCCATTGTGTTGCCCCCAATTTTGGCATGAGGTCTCCTTGTGTCAAAATTTTGAGGAAGTCCTTGAGTATCCATTTGTCTTGGTTGACCCATATCTTGAACATGTGTTTGAACATAAGGCCTCCATGATGGTCTTTGAGTGTAAGTATCATGCATTTGAGCTTGTGTATGTGGGATTGCTGGTTTCTGAAGCAAAACTGATGGTGACTCCGGCATCATATTGTTTGGTCCTCCACTATTTGGTTGAGTTTGTTGTGAAGGTCTACTTTCCATAAGTTGAGATAAGTCAAAATCATGTGGTATCTTAGCTCCACTTTGTGCCATCATGTTTAGAAAGTATTGACGATCTCTCCTCATTATCTCTTCAACCAATCTATTGAATTGAGGATCCATTATAGATTCTTGTATGTCTGCTGATAGTATTGAAGAATTGTCCACATTATCATTGTGTGTAGCGTTGTGTATAGCGTTTGCGCTTTCCATATTTGGATTGTGTCTATAAACATTCATGTCTGGTAATGTAGTGTGCTCAGGATTGTAGAAGACATCATTGTCATACTCATAAGAACTCATGTTTACGGGCCCTTGAGCTTCTTTAGCTTTTCTCCTAGATTTTTGAAGACGGGTTTCAACCATGAACTAGGTGTTAGACCAATATGTGAGAGACTTAGACGAAAATGACAAGGGTATGTAAGACCAAGAGTTGTATGGAGTGTAAATGAATCTGAAGTTTACTTGCAATGTCCAAAGTGTAAGACCAAATATGTATGTTGTAGAGTAGGTGTGACTTCCAAAGAGAGGATAGTTTCTCTTGATGAGGTAAGCTGACCTTGACTCTAAGTAAGACCAAATGAGACCCAAAGGTAAGAAACCTTGATGAGGGACCACTTAGCAAAGTGTTGTTGTATGTAGTGTGTTGACAAAGTATAGTGAGGACAAGCAAGTGACCTTTTGACTCAAGTTTAGACAAGTATGACTGTAAAATGAGGTATGAAGCAATGATGGACTGTGTAAGACCTTAGAACAGGCTGAATGCTAGATGAAACCTGAAGAGATAAGCTAGCAAGCTCAAGTGTGCCGAAACTGATTTCTTTGTTTGCTTGACTGTTAAACTTTTTTAAATCCTGACACAGACGCCTCTGTATACTTCACAGACGCGGTTTTAAGACACAGACGCTATTCTGTTTGACACAAACGTGATTCTGAGATTTCCTGTTGATGTTTGCTAAGACTGAGTTTTTTTTGCAATTGTGGACACAGACGCGCCTGTATACTTCACAGACGCTATTTCCAGACACAGACGTGTCTCTGTTCGACACAAACGCTGGTAAAAACACAGACGCTATTCTGTACTTCACAGACGCGTTTATCAGACACAGACGCGGTTTTAACAGACACAGACGCGTTTCTGTAACCTTAGTGCAATATTTCCTATTTGTGAATTTGTTTTGCTGTGACCAAATCTAATTTTTCGACTGTTTTTCGTGACAAGAGGACACAGTGTTGATGACCCAATGTTTGCAGACTGTTTAGACTCCAAAAAGTGTGTTGTTTGATGTAAAAAGTTTTTGCATACACTTGAAGACACAAAAGACACAATGTTTTGCTGTTTTGTCTTGATTGTTTGAATGTTTATCATAAGTCAAGCACAATTCTTATGGCTGGCCAGGACAATAATTGTTGATCCCACATGGGGTTTTACCCCCGAGGCTACGCTATTCAGAGCGGATACTTAGATGCTTGACCTCACTGGCTCCACCCTCGGCACTCACTTCTCGGGTCAGCCAAGCATCAGTCCCCATGAAAACTCCCCATGGCGAACTTTGTATCTCTACTAAGAACCGTATGTGTGTGGGCCGCTACCAGAGGTCCGACCTCCTACCTCAACAACTAGAAGGATTTGGGCATCTAAAACAATGAGGTACTAGTAAGGGCATCCGCTCGTGTGGCCATACATGCGGCACTTTCAGCTCTGTAAATACAGAAGGCTCCCAGCCGGTAGGGGTTACGCCCTACAAATGATCAAATAAATTTGATCAAACGGGTTTATGGGGAGACATAGTGTCGGTATGAACTAATCAGCACACGTTATTCATAGTTTTCACCATGAATACATTTGATTATAGTGGTTTGGATGAGGTGGGTTTTCCTCGCTACCACTTGGGTCGTTCTCTTCTCACTAGTAGTCCTAATGACCACACGGGAAGACAGGCCCTCTAAAGAATAAACAAAAAGAGCCTATTGCTCAAGACACAAAAGACAATGGTTCAATTTTAGTGCACCAATTGAAGTGTTTGCTAAGCTATGAAGACAAGGCACACAAATAAAATTACAAAACCCTAGCTAAGGCCCTGCAACAAAATTGTTAGTAGTTTGGGTTGTTTCAAATGATAACCCCTTCCTGCAAGTACACAAGTTAGGTAAATTTTAAGAAAACCCAAAAAGACTTTGTGAAAAGGGGCCTTCAACAAAAACGTGTTTGCCTCCAAAGCAAGCTGCACAAACCAGGTTAGCTAGATCTGCAAAGGTTAGCCAAAAATAAGCCAGATCTGAAAACCCTAAGTACAAAATCTGAAAAGCCGAATCGAAAAACTTGAAAAAAATTTTGCAAAACAGAATGCACAGACGCTGTTATACTAGACACAGACGCGTCTGTCCGACACAGACGCGGTTATGTGATTCGCAGACGTGATTTCAGAACACAGACGCCTTTTTATTCTGCAGACGCGATCAGATGGTTCACAGACGCGATTAGGGATCACAGGCGCGACTCGGGATCACAGACGCGACTTTCGGAAACCTGCAAAAATAGAAAATGACAGAAACACAGACGCGATAAAAGATGTCACAGACGCCTCTGAAATACAAAAACGCGATCCGAACACTCGCAGACGCGGAAAAAACCTAAAATGTCGTCGAAATCGTCCGATCTGCAACTTCAAAAATGCAAAATCTGCAACAAAATGTTAAATGCAAAGGGACAAGAGTCCCACCGGGCGTGCCAAAATGTATATGGTGAAAATGGATAGCAATAAACAACAATATTGAAAGACTAAAGTGGATTCAACCACCAAACCCTAGCCTAACAATGAACAAAGATCCACCATAACATATGAAGATAACCTAAGACAATGCAAAATAACTCAAAAATCACAAAGATTATACCATCACATGTCCACTAGGGTTTTGATCTCCATTCTTCCTATCTCCATTGATCTTGTTTGATATGCTTGCTCTCAGATTTTTGTGTGCACAAGAGCTCAATAAAGAACAGAATGTGGTTGCAAGTAAACTTGTAATGTAGCCAAGTACTCCAAAATTAGTCATTAATCATTAGGGTATGTCATTAGGGTTTGGTAATGAAGAAAGCATCTCCTTAAATAGAAGACACAATAGAAAATGGAGGGTTAAGATTGAGAGGTGTAAAAAGAGAGGTCGGCTAGGATTAGAGGGTAGGTATAAGAAATACCAAAATAATGAAAGAGGTAGGTAGTGTATGAATTAAGGGATGAATGACATGTGTCATGTGTAGAAAAGGTTAATGAATTAATTAAATAAATAAAGATTTATTTAATTAATAGAAGAAGTAGGACAATTAAATAAATAAAATATTTATTTAATTTAGGAAAGGGATAATTTAAATAAATAAATGTATTTATTTAAATGAGAAATAAGGCTAGAAGAGGATAAATGAATTAATTAAATAAATAAAGATTTATTTAATTAATAGAAGAATTAGGCTTAGATAATTAAATAAATAAAATATTTATTTAATTAGACATGACAATTTTGGGTGTCTACAGTTCTTATTTCCGATGGGCTCGCCTTCAGTTTCCTTTAGTCATCGGGTATCAGGATAAAACTTTCTTATTACTTCCGATCTCCCGATACTATGTTATAAGCTTGGCCATTTCATTACAAGTTATATCGATGGTTTCATAGGTCATGGATATAGCAATTTATATGCTTTGCCGATAATCTAATGCAAGTTGATAGAAAACAACCGCCTACTTCCTCATCGGAACAAGCTATCTCGATGGAAAGATCTTTTAAAAAGTGTGCACCGAGTTGAGTATTTTTAATGTGCTCCAATGAGTCCGCGCTCTGTTTCATCGGTATAAGTGATGCCGATAATCCTCCTTTGGCTTGCCAATGTGGTTTCATCTGGAGCTTCGTTTTAGCTAAACGTAGGCCATACCTTAGTGGAAGGAGAAACCAGAGACCTCTATGTTTTTTTCATGCGCTTTGGCGGATTTGTATCAAGTTGGTTAGATACAGTACGTAGGAGCAGGGAACTTGACAAGTTCTCATAATAGTAAAGATATGTTGTCCAGATGAACCTTGATTGGAATTCGGGCCTCTTATGGTCTCTAGACTTCTCTAGAAAGTTCAAAACTTTATATAAGGAATGGTTCAGATTGCAGTCTTAAGCCTGGAAGTCTCGATCTGAACCGATGGTGCATCATTTTGGTGTCAGTTGCCTATGTAGAGAGGAATTGATCCAGGCCCAATGCACTGGTGTGATGGGTTTGTTTATGAGGCTATCATTTACCCTATGGTTGACATATTTGATTCAAAGGAAGCGACCATACATAGGATCGATGACTTTGTCTACCCGTCTAATGGGCAGGCCCTGGGAAATGCCATTCTAGAGTTGGATTCTGATTGTTGGGTAAGCACCCTCGGCATCTATTTTAACCACACCAACTACATCTCCTCTGAATCGGAGGAGCTAGACACTGAAGACGAGGAAATTGCCCAAAAAAGGGCAGCACGAGAGAGGAGGAAGAACTTCATCCAGGAGGCGTGGGAGGTGTTTAGGGTAGGGGTGAGGAATGGGAATCTGGATCCCTTCCGCAGACTACTGAACTCCAATGATAATTGTCTCTCGGCACCAGCCGCTATCAAAGTAATGGAGATTGGAGAGAACATGGGTGTCATACTCCAATACATTGGGAGTTAGTTTTGTTGTTTATCTACAATTTCCTGTTTTGCATATGTCACTCGCTACACTTCTATGACCCTATTGCAGACAATAGGATTAATTTTGTAAAATTAGCAGTAGCACTATTTTAGGTAGTTACCGAATAAGCTATAAAACATCTTGTCATGGTAAATAAGAGAAAGTGTCAGCTGACACTATGTTAGAAATGGCTCACCATTGTAGGTGCATGGAGCACCTTCGATGGTCATTTTGTAGCCAATATTTTTATGTTTAAAGATGTCATTTTCATCTACATGTATTGATGAGGGATGGTGGACATTATAATTTGTAAAGAACCAATGCTTCTTACACACTGCTGCTAATTTTTGAACACAATGTTTGTTAAGTATTGATGTATTCAAATACAAATTTTTTGTCACACGAAGTATTGATCTATAGTTGTTAGTTTTGCCTTTTCTGTAGTTTAATATTGCTTCAATCTCTTTGTTAGCTTCAAACTGTTATGCAAAATCATTGTACAGATTGACTAACACATGTGTTAGTCGCACGTTTTACACCGTCGATTTTGCATTAAAGGACTGCGATTGACTAACCTATTGGACGTGTCTATTATGGCTCCAAAATGACAGTACGGATCCAGAAGAGCTTTAGCCATAAATGTTTAGTTTATCGGTATAACTTATACCAATATCCCCGCAGATGGTTTTATCTTAATTGGGGGTCAGAGTAGCCTTTTTCTATTCCTCCCAAAGTCCCCATGATTCTCCAATGCACTTTTATGCTTTATGCTTCCCAGTCCATTTTATCGGTATAGGTAATACCGATGGTGCCGCCTTCCGATTCTCTATGCCATCATGGATCGGTATAACTATTTTTGCACTATCCCGATCTGGATGAAACGTGAGTACGGATTGACTAACACATGTGTTAGTGGTCCATTTTACATAGTCCATTTTGTAACCAACATTCTGCGATTGACTAACCTATCACTAACACAGTGTACGAAAGGTCTGTTTTGGAGGGGCCAGAATAGCTTCAGCCCAACGGGCATTTCGTACAGTGTCTTAGCGACAGGTTAGTCAATTGCAAACACAAACTACAGAATCAACGGTGTAAAATGCGCGACTAACACGCGTGTTAGTCAATACTGACCGAGTATCGCTATAGCAGAGAAAGACTACTCCCGATAGCCAAAACATAGTTTGATATGTCTAGGTCATCGGCAAAGGTTGTGCCGATAGAGCTCACTATTGAAATGTGGCGACTGATCAGTAAAGTACTGTACACTCAGCACGTATCCTCACCGGGGTCCGAGGCCGGGCAAGGGTTCGGGGGCGGCAGCCCCCGAGAAATTTTTTTTTGCCATTTTTTGTTGATGAAAACCGACATTGTAATAAAACCCTAAAAAAGGCCGACTTTGTTTGTTGCCCTAAAAACGCATGTTATAAGCGGCTGGGATGCTCAAGGCATTGTAAGGTTGATGTACTGTTTTTGCTGGATAATAAGAAAGATTGGACGGCTGTGTATGGTGGACGTAACCCATTCTGGGTGAACCACGTTAAATCTCTGTGTTATCTGTGTCCTGTTTTATTTTCTTTATCTTTTGTATTTAAATCTGCATATAATTGTTAGTTCATATTTGCTTCGGATCTGCTTGAAACCCTAACACTCGCAGAGTTTCTTCAACTATTTCATCAGTCAGATTTAAACCGATGAGTATGAACAAAGGTCAAGTGAATTGGAGGCATATTTCAAATGGTTGCAACTATTGTAGCTCCAAAACAGACCTGTCATACAACATAACTCTCCCTGATGCATTCGCCTTCGGTTTTCTTTTACTTAACCCATTGGGTATCGGCATAGTTCATTTTATGTCCCTCCAATGCCTCGATGATCTCAATATACCAATCTGCATTCTGACTGTCTCCCGCGTTATCGGCATAAATCACCCCCAAGAACTCCTAGCAACTCTCCATCCGCCTTAATAGTCCTATCGGAACTCGACATAGCATAAAATTTCTTCTTCTGATGTCCGGATGATTCCTCACTTAATGTTTACTTTATCGATATAATTTACACCGATATCCCCGCAGGCGCTTTTATTTTCATCGAGGGTCGGAATAGCCTTTTTCTATTCCTCCCAAAGTCCCGATGAGTCTCTGATGCACTTTTATGCTTTATGCTTCCGAGTTTGTTTTATCGGTATAGGTAATACCGATGGTTCTGCCTTCTAATTCTCCATATCATCGAGGATCGATCTAACTATTTTTGCACTATCTCTATATGGTCTTTTTCTCCGATGGGCCTGCCTTCGGTTCCCTTCAGTCATCGGGTATCGGGATAGACTTTTCTCATTACTTCCGATCTCTCGATGCTACAACTCCATGATCCACATTACCTTATCATTACAAGTTACACCAATAGGTTCATAAGTTACACCTTCTGCCTCATCGAAAAAAGTTATCCCAATGGTATGACTTTTTCAAGAGCGTCCACCGTGCTGAGTTTTTTTTAAGTGCCTCAATGAATCCGCCCTTTGATTTATCATTACATGTTATGCCGATAATCCATCTTTTGCTTGCCAGTTCTGTTTCATCGAGACTACTTATGTCGATAATTAAAATTTTACAATTTTGAACAAATGAGCCATCCACCTTGAATATTAGTGATCCCAACTATCCCACAGGGTCTAATACATACTAGAAAACAATCTCCCCGAAGATGTATGTTATCCCGATGAGTCTTCTTCCTTTCTTGACTGGAACCGCTTTATCGAAGAATTTTTTTTTGATAGAGTCGCCTTCTTTGTTTGGTACATTGGATATCGGGGTAACATTAATTAGGACCTCCCAATGACGTACGCGTGTTAGTCAATTTGTAGTGACGTTTTCAAGCTAGATTAGATGTGCAACGGACCTTTCGTACAACGTGTTAGCGACAAGTTAGTCAATCACAACCACTAATTGTAAAATCAGCGATTTAAAACACGCGACTAATACACGTGTTAGTCAAGACTCATCGGGTATCAGTATAGCAGACCGAGACCACTCCCGATAGCTGAAACATACTCCGATATGTCAAGGTCATCGACAGAGGTTGTGTCAATAGAGCTCACAGATTTTCATCACACTGTTTCATCGGTCAGATTTAAACCGATGAGTATGAACAAAGGTCAAGTGAATTGGAGGCATATTTCAAATGGTCTCGGCTACTGTAGCTCCAAAACAGACTTGTCAAACACTCAACATATCACTCAACATTCCCTTCAATATGTCGAAGTGATGCTTTTTCATGAAGATACTGCAACATATCACCTGTACATACAATCCACCAGTAAATGCTCTTATGACAAAACTATAAGTGTCCATATATAGCACAAAACCATTTTGTAAAAATATGTACTAACAGGATGAAGGTCTAACAGTAAAGTAGCTTTGGTCATTTGTACGAAGTGACCAATATCATGGAAAACACATTTGACATCAACCAATATCTCAAAATATTATCACACTGAAGATATTATTACTGTGGCTGTTTACTGTTTACGATATCTCTTTCTTTCTCCGATATGTGCAGGACTAGAATGGGAAAACACCAGAAATGGCAGGACATTATGGTATTGGAAGTTCAAGATGGTGGTGAAGGTTTGCGTCATTTTTCTTCAAGGGATATTCAGTGGATGCCAATTTGTGTCAAAAATGATTCAATGACAGACCTGTGTGCAACAATTTCACTAGGTAGATTGGATGCATTCATCATAGGGGAATCGTTGTGTGAAGGTGTTGAAACCCAATTCCTCCGAAAGCAGCACACTGAGCATGATAGTGTTGTGCACAAAACACATACAACAAAGATGTACAGCCAGTTCATAGACACATTCTTTCATATTCTCTGTCTACGTTTAATGAAATTACGACTGTTGTTGATAATAGGAGAGTTGTTTTTTAAGGTATTGGTGATCATATGGACCAAAAGACAATAGAAAGAAGTTGTTGAATAAGAAGCGCGCACGGACATATCAGAAAAAAAAAAAAAAAAAAAAAAAGAGAGGTTGTACATGCCACCTCATTGTTAAGGTGTTCTATGGTAGGCCAAATATGGCCATCTTGATATTGAAGCAATTGTTGCATGTAGACAAGAATGGTGAAGCTTGTCATGGCATCGATGATACCAGCAATGAGTTGGGCTCTCAATTTGCACCAAACCTTTTAGATGAATGCAAAGCATATATAGAGAGGTCATTGTTGATGGATGTGAGCGTTGATGCTATTATGGACAGACATCTTGATGATCCCGTTTTTCATGACATGTTGAAGAAGAGAGATTCATTCATGGCACGCAAGGACGTTATCAACGCGGTGACAAGGGTCTGTTCTATTTGGTCATGAAAGCATGTGCATGATGTCACTAGCATCTTAGAATGGAAAAAATAGGATGAGGTAAATTTCTTTTTTTTCCAGCAGCCACAAGGTGTCGACAGACCTTTCATTATGGGAATACAAACGGCTTGGATGCTTGACATGATGGTACGATTCTCGCATGACTCAATCATCTCAATGCATTCAACATTCACAACAAACAAATACGGGGTAAGTCTCTTTGAACTTAACCTATTTTCATGCATCCCATTTGATCTGTGGATGGTGATGATCTTCCTGTTTGTTGTTTAAAACAATATCAATTGTATTCGCGTCTCGTCTTCGACGAGCAGCAATCAGGGGTGCCTGTTGCATGGGTTGTGACATCAAGGAACAAGATCAAGGATATCCAGGTGTGGTTGATGGATTTGTGGAGACGAGGAAAGGAAAAGAGGCCTGATTGGAGGATCAATGCATTTATCACCGATGATGTGAGTGCAAAGATTCAAGTGATAGAGTAAGTGCAAGAGCGATATTTTGTCTACATGAAATCAAACATTATGATACGCTGCTCTATGTTTTATTTCAAATGACCATGCTCTCGGCTCAGCCCAATTAAACATTTTGTTCATAACAGGACTATTTTTGAATGTCATGTCATACTTTATATTTGGCATGTGCGTCGAGCATGGTTGAAGAATGTGTACAAGTATGCAATGAAGGAAAGAGCAATGGAAATTTTTCACTGTCTAGGGGTGATCATGATGGCAATGCATGAAAGTGAAGAGAGCATTGTGGAGGAGTTGCACACTTTCTGTGTCGAATTTAGTGATCAACCACGTTTTCTAGAGTACTTCTACAACACATGGTGTCAAGGAGAAGGCCGTATCGGTGAGTTTGACATTACAGTCAAGTGGTGGCTTTATGACTTGTTACCTATTTTGGTTTTCGTTTGGTAGTTGACATCCTACTCCTATTTTTAATTTCTTTATTTCAATTTTTTTTTTTTGCCAGCTATGTGGGCGAAAAACTTTAGGAATTTTGCTCATGCTAACTAGAACACAAATAATGCCATCAAATCATACCATGGTAAATTGAAGTCACTGCACCTAAGAGATGATAAAAAGACATGCTCGATGAGGATGGACAATCTCTATTGTATACTTGTGTATAAAGTGGAACCATTCTACTAGCATAAGCGAGAATTGCAACATTTTGGATTTATCAAAAACTACAAGTTGACACATTTGCAAACTAGTATGGAGAGGGAAAAGGCAATTCCTGATGTTGATTGTGTTCCAGATGACACTACTCCTGGTTGGTACTGGGTGAAAAGTTAGTCCTCATGCAACTAGTATGTGGTTAGGAAATTTGGGGATCACTTCTACATTTGTGAATGTCCGTGGAGTTTGCGAGGAAACATGTGCAAGCATGCGTTGAAGGTTGTTGCAATGATGAACAATTCATTCCACGATTCACGCGTTTTGGGTAAGTGGATGTTCATGAATGTTTATTTTTGCTAACTTATAAGATGTGTACTTCACCCTAAGATCTTGTTTCATATATATCCTATTCCTATGTCAACTCCAACATCTGCTAATACTAATGAAAAACCAAGACCTAAACCTATCGTCGATACCATTTCTAATGCACATACAAATTTAGAGGATGTGGACACCGTAATGTGGAACGAAGCAAACAAAAAGTTAAACATATTGTCGCAAACAATGTCGGGTTTAGGTGATAAACTAATGGCATTTGTAGGTTGTTTGGATAGGTTCATGGTTGATCTTCAGAATGTCAGTGCCATGTCATTTGATTTTAGTCTATCTATTGATCCAGCCAATACAACCACCGAACGTATGTGGCCTTGGTTCAGTGCAAGTTGGATTCGTCGTCGCAATCAGCGGCAACATAGGCATAGTACTAGGAGTGAGATTTGTCATGATGTTCAGCAACCTGTCACCTTTGAGTTCCCCTTTGAGACTTCTAGGAGGAGAAGGGAAAAGAGGCAATTGGACCAAGCACTGGAATCACATGTCCTTGCCACTGCATCAGTTGTGTCTGATACAGGTTGGTATTGTAGTGTCACCAGTAAGTGGTTTCTAAACATGTGAATGTTGCACGTGTTTATTTAGTCGTTATGTCTTGTAGTCGGTGAAAGTTATCCACACTTATGTGTGATAGTGTTCGACACCCCCTCAACACCTGGCTATAGGAGTCCTCATCGGCGATTGGCTTTTGATGGTCTTTTACGTGGAGAGGGATCACACAATGATCCTCACTGATACTAATTTTGGTATTATTTGTTCAGATTAAGCTTTCTGTTTGTAACTATGTCATATATGTGCTTGATGTTTAGCCATTCTTCATTCAACCTGTTCCGTAATATGGAACAACTTTGTTTATTGTAGTTGCATTGTAATGTTTACTATAACTGTCCCTAACCATCTTTTATAATGTATCTTTGTATGCAGGTCCATTATTTTTTCGCCCTGTTTTATCACTAAATGGCGTTCACATACACGTCGGGCGATAGGTGGAGGTTTTATGCAACTTAATTTTCAGTATTACGCTTTTATGTCTTCAATTTATTGAATGCTCTAGTTAAATAATTAATACTCTTATGTCTTACATTTATTGAATGCTCGTATGTATTTGCAGACTGCTAGAGAGGTTGGCAGAGAACGACAAGGAGTTTGCCTTGTTTCGGTGCCTCCCAGATATTGTTGTTTCAGATATTATCTGAATAATAACTCCCAGATGGGCTGCTGAGTGGACCATTCGAATGGGAAGACAATATGTACACTGTCGACATAGAAAACGTGATCTCATTCGCCAGATTGTTGACTTCGTTGATGGTCGCTTTGTATAGGCGACTATGGCCAGTGTATTGTGCCCTTGCGTACTGGCCAGTCACTCTCCCTTGGATTCACATAATCTGTGTTGACAGATCCCATTGGAGACGTGGACGGTCTCTGGTGCCATACTCCAATGACAGTATCGAGGATATCGCGACATTCTTTCCATGGAACCTTCTTATTATGGACTACACCCCCATTTTCATGGGTGATGGTAGTCCACGTCCAGTAGGGAGGTTTGTGAGGATACAAAGTAGATTCCCAATGCAGAGGAGGTCCTCTAATTAAAATTGTATAACTGCTCCTGTATGACTATGCTATTTTTTATAAAACAGATAATTTCTATGGTTACATAGTCGTTCTTTGTACGTCGTTTGTCTTGAATGTTTACGATTTATATGTTTGTGTCGGTTATGTTTACAATTTATATGTTTGTCTCTATGCACTTTATATGTCTACAAACCAATACACTTTATATGTTAATTTAAATCTAATAAATATAATCCTTTCTCTAAACATGTCATAGGCATTTCAATTTTGATATGCAATGAAATTAAGGTGTGAGATATGGAATGCAGATAATCTAATAAATATAATCCTTTCTCTAAACATGTGATAGGGATTAAGTCTACTCTAAAAGGAATAGCATTTATTTATGTAATAATGCAATATTGATATACAATGAAATTAAGATGTGAGATATGGAATGCAGATGTGTAAATTGTGAACACTTGGATTGAAGACAATTTTCTCTCCTTCATGATGATGCAAGAATGTCAATTTTCTCTCCTTGGATTGAACACTTGGTATATGGGCCAGCCAGTCACCGAATCAACGAAAAGGACTAACGTGACATGTTAGTCTATTTCATCATTTCACGTGCCAAAAGGAAAAGTCCGCCAGCCAGTACTCGAATCGCAACCGTTAGTTCCGCGTGTTAGTGCAAGGTTAGTCAATCACAGCCATTAGTTTCACGTGTTAGTTACAGGTTAGTCAATCACAACCATTAGTTTTGCGTGTTAGTGACAGGTTAGTCAATCGCAGCTGTTAGTTTCGCGTGTTAGTTACAAGTTAGTCAATCGCATCCGTTAGTTTCATGTGTTAGTGACCGGTTAGTCATTTGCAGCCGTTAGTTTCATGGCGTGTTATTTGATAAATTTCTCAAGAAGCAGGATCCTAATAAACAAATGATTCCAGATGAAATTAACAAGCTCTTCAGGGGATCAGGATATGATCCAGATTAGAAAGCTCTTCTACAATGGGCTATGTATCCTAAAGATAAGAGACCCACACTAGTTGACACAGAAGAAGCTTTTGGACATCTGATGATACAACAAGTTGGAAAGACTGACCCTAGAATCAATGCCAAACTAAACTTAGATGTGGCTAAACTGAATCAAGATCAAATAGAGTTTCTTGTCAGGGAGAACTCTACATATAAGAGGCTATATGAAAAAAATGATGAAGAGAAGCAAAGACTGCAAGCAAGATTACTACAGATTGAGATAGGCACCAGTGAAACAGGGATGTCATATGGTATTGACCAAGATGTTATGGATTCTTGGATAGATGCAATATATTGGAGAAGCAAGGAAGAAAAGTCATCTCGACAAATAGAAAAAATGCAGCATAAGATGGATAAGTTTGTTCATGGTATCATTGAACATACATTCAAGAGTGTGTTGCTGGTCGCAAAGAACTATTGGAAGACATACACTGGGACAAACAAAGCTCTAAGGGAGCATGAGAGGCTCAGATTGGCTATAGGAAATGATGAATGATAACGGTCTTCAATAAGCAACTATTATAAGCAGGTGGAAGTTAATATTTACGAAGAAGAATACCTCATTGAGCAAGCTATCTTATGTACTTGTGATTCAGTTTATCCATCATTTATAAATAAGCATTTTTCAGTCTTCTATAAGAAACTATTATAAGCAGGTGGAAGTTAAGAAAAATTGCCATCATACAATTAGTGGTTCTTTTAAATCCACTATAAAAAAAACTTTTAACCTATAGTTAGGTTTCAGGTATAGATTCACCCGCCTTGGTTTGCGAACAATGATTGGGAAGTCATATTAAGAGAAGTGCAAAAACCATTCATCATACAAGACGTGTAGAAAAGCCACATAGAACCTTTCAGAAAGCATGAAAAAGTGTACAACAAACCAATCATTAACTATTGATGTTTAAGTGAAGTCAATCACATTTTATTTATTTATTTTTTGACAAGTTGGCCAGGCCACTTAATATATTTTTACAACTAGTTCAAGAAGGGCTCCCGAAGAAAAGAGCTAGAAAGAAAAACTTCGGTCAATCAAGTTTATTGAAAATAACCATTCATGAAGCATACAAAGTGTCTTCCTAAATGAAAGAATATGTCTGATTACAAAAAGTCTGCACCACTGCTAACGTTTTATTGAACAAGACTCGACAATATACATCTACAAAACTTTCATAACAGTGCAAGCCTATTATAGAGGCAGAGGTTGAGTATTTAAATGACTTTTGTTTCCCCTAGTGGTTGGAGTAAGGGGAGGCACATCATTCCCATCATCTTCATCGGTTATGAAGGAAAACACCTCCACGTACCTCCGTTTCCAGTACTGAGCGCGTTGCGCACAAACATCTATCATCCTTTGCATCTGGTCACTTATGATTTTGTTGTTTTTAGCACACGCCTCATGCACTACCTCCTGTCTCTCATTCGCCATCTGCAAACCACGCACTTCCATCTCAAGGTCCGTATTCTTATTGTCCAAGTCTATGACCTTGTTATTGAGTTCCATGCATTTCTTATTGAGTTTGTTGCATCTCCTTTTCACTTTAGTGAGTCTCCATTCAAGATCAGAAACAATCCCCTTCAGCCTTTCATTTTTCAGCGTGGACCATTTCGACCTTCTGCGTTAGCAGTTCTACTTGCATGGCATCAAACTTCATTTTGTCCATGCCATCATTCCAGTCTGCAAAGGGTGGTGGTGGTTGTCTTGCAGACTTCCCTAAATCACCATCAGAGGTGAGAACATCGGCCATCCCATTCACCTTTGAATTCGTAGCAGGTGTTTCATTCTGCGGAATAGATGTTTTGACACCTTTTCTTTTTCCTATTCGTGGTATTCCCATTGCCATCCCTGCAAACAATGCCAAAAAGAAGTATCTGTAGACAGGTGGGCAAGACAACATGAAAAATGCAGGAAACAATAGTTTATGCCAACAAGAAACGAACTGCTATCTATTGCATTTTTTGGAATGAATAACATTATGCATGATACAAAAGTTAACGTGTTCACTAAAGTAGACATGTTCACTAAACTGGGCACTTGGGTGGCAGGTTACTTGCCATTTGGGAATCCATTTTTTGGGAAGATAACTCCATCAGTCACCACTCCTTGTCCTGCATCCAACTTATTACACATCTGCCATGAAACTATAACGGAAGTCTGGTGTATTTTAATAGATTTTTTTTTTTTTTGGTCATTTTTTTGTTGTTAATTCATTTTAGATTCAGTGTTCAAAAACAAACAATAACAATGGTATATTCAATTGTCGTAAGCTATAGTGGAAAGAGCACATGGTTCACAATTTCAATCAAACATTTCACTTCATCAGTATATGTAAAAGAGTTGCAGGGACCCTATTGCTACGCAATAACAAAACCTATGCATATGCAATATATAAGAGACCTTGAACAAAACTTCAATAGTAAACGGCTATCATCGACTTTATTGTACCATCCAGTATCATTATTAAAAATATTGCGCAACAAAGAAAGGTTTGTGAAATTATTAAAGGGTAGTTGATGGTGCAGGATCACCATGAAACAATCCAACAAATCAAGCCTTTACAATTATTTTGCTTAGAATAGCAGGAAAGGTTGAAAATAATGTAGAATTCATCTAAGACATAAACAATAATTGAGAGGGTTTAAACTATGCTAAGGTAAAAGCCATGTCAATATTACATCTCCAAATCCCATCTGAATAGGGTCTATCAAGACTGATCTTCCACCACATTATCTCACTCTAAATATTTGGAAAGAGGAACAACAACTATGATCGAAGAATATTATCGCCTTTGTTGTCTGGATTGCGCAATGGAGTTGACAACACCATAAAATGCTTTACGCTTCTTCTCATTCTTATGCAATTCGGGAGGGGTGATGTCAAGTGATCGCAGCCTGTGACTTACCCATCTGATCACAGGGCCGCGTTTAACATCCTCTTTTTGTGGTTGGACACTTTCGCCAACTTTATCCTGCCACATACAAACGACATCATACGAGTGTTGCCTATTTCATTCCATTGGAATAAGGTAAAGGATGGAATGAGAAGACGGAGGAAGGGATCTTGTCATCTTCGAAACTTACCAAGGGTGGGGAATAGACCAGGTCTTCAATGGGCCACACCACCCATGAGTTTAGGGAATCCGACAAGACATCGACGAAAGCACCTGGGCAAGGCAGCTGGGCATTTGCATCAAAGACTTTGACGATGTGAACTTTAGCATAATTTCGTGGGAGTGGAATAGTATGACACATTACACCCTTCCCCAGGCCATCAACAACTCCTTCCCCAACCATTGCCCCATCCACTAGTAGGTGGACTTCAACTCCAACAACAACATTGTGAGCATCTTCATTGGCGCACTCTTCTTTGTCTTCCACGATTGCCTGCATCAATAACGAGTGGACACGGTTGCTTAAATAAAATTCTTTATACATGTCCATCAAACATAGTCAAATGAATTCATGGCAATGCAATACAACAGTACCGGAGTAGCTGTCTCTCTCGGCCTGTTGCCCCCATTGCAGTCACGGTCTACATTTGTTCATCCATCATCATTTCCCCCAGACTCTTTCTCAATGCTCGTTTCTATCGGATTATGCTGCAAAACGTGACACATTGTACAGGAGTGTAAGTACACATTAAACCCATACACCTACAAACACTACTGGACCAAGGCTGATGAATTTTACATGACTAAGGCAATAATAGGAACATAGATAATGGACACAAACCACAACATCATAAAAAATTCTCTCCAGTATAACACTGCCCCTCACTGCCTGTTATCCAAAAGAAGAGCCCAATACATGTTCATCTCTGCTCTTATCCTCCAATGTCTACCCCAATTGAGTGGACTCCTCTGCAATCTTCTTGCCACTGCATGCACTCAAATTTCCATTCACCGTCTCCTTCAGCTTCTCCCTCGAAATAGACTTTTGAAGTTTCTCGTCCAATACCGTGGCCGACTGCATAAAAAAAGAGTTACTGTATAGTATAACACACCATGTCATGATACAACACTACATGTCATGCACAATGGCACTGCATTACCTGTTCATCTTTGCACCTATCCTCCAACCTCTGTCCCAGTTCAGGAGAGTGCTCTGCAATCATCTCCCCACTGCATGCACTTGATTTTTCAATCATCGTCTCCTTCAGCTTCTTCCTCCTAACAGACATCCAAGATTTTGGACTTGGTTTTTTGGGAACACTACACATGGTGTCATCAAGAAACTGCATTGATTGTTCTTTGCTCATATTATCCATCATCTGCCCCAACTCAGGAGACTACTCCGCAATCTTCTCGCCACTGCATGCACTTGGTTTTTCAATCGTCGTCTCCTTCAGCTTCTTCCTCCTAACAAACATCTGAGATTTTGGACTTGGTTTTTTGAGAACACTACACATGGTGTCATCAGGCAACTGCATGGACTGTTCTTTGCTCGTATCGTCCATTGTTTGCCCCAACTTAGGAGACTGCTCCACAATATTCTCGCCACTGCATGCACTCAGTTTTTCAATCGTTGTCTCCTTCAGCTTCTTCCTCCTAACAGACGTCCGAGATTTTGGACTTGGTTTTTTGGGAACACTGCACACGGTGTCATCAGGCAATTGCATTGACTGTTCTTTGCTCGTATCATCCATCATCTGACCCAACTCAGGAGACTGCTCCACAATCTTCTCGCTACTACATGCACCCAATTTTTCATTCGACATCTCCTTCATCTTCTTTGACGAAACAAACTTATATGTAATAGACGATCGAGGTTTTTGACTTAATTTTTTGTGCACACTGTGTTCTGTGTCATCCAATACCATGGGACAGTCCATGCTCCCTCCACGGACCCCATCAACTTATAATGACATGAATGAAATAGTCAACATACTACACAGTGCAGTGCAAAGCATACCATGCAATGAAAACACACATATGGATAGGCCAACAGACAGTCACCTTCGATGACAAATGTGTTGTGTCATCTGAAGTCTGACTTGTTTTTTCTGCAGTATTCTTCTTTTCTTGCTTCCTCGACGAATCACATGCAGGCTCATTGACTCGCACATTTGTTTCATGTTGTGAAGTTTGCCTTGTTTTTTCCACAACATTCTTCTTTTTTTGCTTCCCCGACAAAACAGGTGCACCCTCTTTTGTTTGATGATCTGAAGCCGGCCTTGTTTTTTCCACAACATTCTTCTTTTTTTGCTTCCCCAACGAAATAGATGCAGCCTCATTCATTGGCACGCTTGTTTTGCGATTAGCCTTCGATGCCAGAACCTCCTCACCATGGCCTGCACTATCACTTAAAATCTGGGCACCAGGATAGGATACGCCAATAAGTCGTTCTTCACATGTTTACAGGAATTTAGTCAATTGCAAAAAAATATGATCACTAAAAAATTACCTTTGTTGCAATATTCTTTCTTTGCAGTAACTCTAAAACCTTCTTCCTTCTCGCCTCCCTAACCGGATTGTTGTCGTACACTCGCATTGCTTCCTTTATCTCTTCCTTCCCTTCGGTAGGAAGCTCATCGCATGTTTTCTTGCCATATTTCATACACACTCGATCAGTGACACAATTTTTTTGCATACTGTGTCGTACACCCATTTGGTATTCAATATTAGACTCCCTCTTTTTCAAGTGCATCAATGATTTCTTTGTATGATCCGTGTTGCGCTTTCCACTTCCACACTGTTGATGACTACGTCGTGCAATCCCCAATAATGGTAGTTGATGTTCTCTGGCTCTATGCATATTAAGCCTCCCCAGATCCCAAAACTAACGACCTCCATTTTTAGAACAATAACGAAAGAGACAAAAGTAGTGCAACCTGCCATTAATCTGTTCTCTTTTGTGATTGGCCTGTTGCTGCGCACAACCAACAAAGACAAAGAGTCACATTCAATTTTGCACTAATCAAACATTATAAAGATAATCTAATATATAATGACTAATAGTGGACCTCCTTGTTACTCGCCCCTCCTTGTTCCTGTTCGTGAGTGCTGACAGAATCACGTTGTCGTTCAACCTCCTGCTCTATGCTCACCTCGTGCTCGCTACGAACGTCCCCTTTTTCACTCTCACTGCCTCGAGCATCAGTATAATTGCCCTCATCTACATTTCCAATGGCCTCATCTTCCTCACCAGCACAACCACTATCATAATGTTGTTCAATAAAATAACACACATCATCGATCCATTTTATGCCCGTGTATATATCTTCATTTCCACTTATAAATCCCAACTTCCGGCAACCATGCCATGCAATGATGGAAAAAAAATATAATGCAATGATAAATAATTACCAGTGTGGTTGTGCAGTCACTGAGAAGACGAATTGACAATGGGTTCAAAATTGGAGACCCGACTCATGACTCATTTAGATTTGAATCCCCAACTAGTCCCTGACCCGAAGGCCCATCCCCTGACTCTTTCAGATTTGGATCCCCGACTAGTCCTGCATCTGAAAGCCCAACTCCTGACTCTTTCAGATTTGAATCCTCAACTACTCGTGGATGTGAAAGTCCAACTCCTGAATCTTTCAGATTTGAATCCCCAACTTGTCGTGCATCTGAAAGCCCAACTCCTGACTCTTTCAGATTTGAATCCTCAACTAGTCCTGGATACGAAAGCCCGACTCCTGAAACTTTTAGATTTGAATCTCCAACTGGTCATGCATCTAAAAGCCCAACTCCCGACTCTTTCAGATTCGAATCCTCAACTACTCCTAGATGTGAAAGCCCAACTCATGAATCTTTCAGATATGAATGCCGAACTAGTCCTACATATGAAAGCCCACCTCTCTCCTGGGTATACAAATTAGTTCTCCAGTCACAAGAATTAAACAGTGACAACACCAAGCAATACTACATGTTGCATAATCCATTAAAACGCCGATGTCACGTGTCACTGGGAAGCAAACGTGGCTAACTCCCAGGAGATCATCTGCCTTTAGCTCCAGTAACCCATAATCAAGATCAACAGTTTCCCTCAACCTTTTTCGCAACGCAATTGACATGATTTAACTGAAACATAAAAAAAATGCAATTCATATTCTTCACACTATCAATAACACCACACATTCACCACAAATGACACAACCAACACACGACCGGTTATGCCCACATTCCAATACAAAGTCAGCATGTCACTGTGTTATGTACAACCCAGCTAATGGTTTAGCCATAAACTATCCATGACATTCCGCTCTAGAACATATTGAACATATTTCGTTGCAATTGCAATGAAATAATGACTATGATCCATCGCCAATGCTGTTAAAAAGGCTTCATGTGTTCTCCCCATCCAAAATACAACACAAAAACTAGACTTTCTTAAGGATTGATAAAGAAGGATGCAAAACACGCTTAACGAATCAGTTGTGTCTATTTTAGCTCCAAAATAGACCTTTCCTACAACGTGTTACCGACGAGTTAGTCAATCACGGCCGCTAATTGCAAAATCGATGCTGTAAAACGAGTGTGCAACAATCAAGATGGTCAATCTATGTCAGAGAATACATAGGGATTCATTACCATTAACAAAGTCTTTGACGATAATTAATGGGTACAAAGACCTCCAATTCATTTTTCGAAAGACACAAGTCTTTTGAAACGAGTGTCTATTCTAAAGCTTCCATCTCTTTGTTGACATGGGAATATTATTATTTATTAAAAACGTAGTCTTAAGTTATGAAAAGAAAAAAGAAAAAAACACTCTGAAGGATAGACACGTGAGGAGTTTGTCGTGCCAACCCAAGACATCTCAAACAGAAGCCCAAATCACATTTCAAATCGGAGTTGGATCATCAAACACATGTACTTCTCAAACATCACGAACATCAATAATCTAGAAATACAAATACACTAGGATGAACATTAACACTCTCATGCAAATCAACATAATATATGCAAATTTATAACACATAGTTCACAAGAATAAAGATTTCTGGTTCATATATTCAACACTGGTTTCATGAATCGAAGATGCATAAATAAAAACCGTACTGCGTTCAGGTTCGAAAAGTATATCTTATTGTCTAATATGGTGCATCTATAACATATAATATAAGGCATCAACCAATTGCATTGTTCATTTTCATTATTATCAAATTCATTAAAAGTAATGACATTAATATTACATGATCAAGAACTGAAATTTATACATACATTTGTATCGCATATATATATATATATATATATATATATATATATATATATATATATATATATATATATATATATATATATATATATATATATATATACAAGTGCCTTTCTAAAAGTTGCACAAGCCCAAAGATTATTATTAAGGGGACATTACGGTGCAAGTAGTATTAAACAAGGGAGAGAGAGCAACAACCTAGGAACGTTTGGACGTTTTCTGGGGGACTACTCAATAGTCCTTGAAAATCAACAACCTGCATGGATAACTAATGTTAATGGTAGTCTACATTGGGAAGTACATGCATTTCAAAAGACATAAAAGGAACCTACATGTTTATATATGAAAATGCAATTTCACATTCAATATAAACTACCACTAAGTAATTTATATCACCTAAATTATATCTGTCCATTTGCCATAGTGCCAGAGCTATGCCAGAGTTGTCTATATCAACCACCTATTTTCGTACTGTTGTTGTGCGCTCAAGGACAGACACCACTATTCCAACTCAAAATCAACGCTATGGTCCGACTAACATGCAACTTAGTCACACGTTTTACACTATATTTTACATTCAACGGATGCAATTGGATAACATGTCACTAACACGCAATACCATTTGTCTATTCTCCAGCCTTGTTATTGACTAACTCCATCTCCTATTGTAAATTGCATTGCGTGTTAGCCTTTGGCTTTATCGCTATTAGCTGCATCAAATCACAACCCGTACATGAACAATGGTCCGAGAGGTTGTGTCTCTTCTGGTTCCAAAATAGACAAATCGTATAGACTAACAACGTTGTGTTAGAAAGAAGCAGCCATCAAATGCAAAACCTACGATTAAAAACTTGCCACAAACATGGGGTGTTAGTTCCCCCCATTCTATTTTTTGCAACCACAATAGAGGCGTCCCATTGCGAGAGTAACTTGAGTTTCATGCTAGTGTTTTCTCTGACAAAAGTACCAAGTTTTGCAGCCCGCGGCCTCTTCTTCCTGCCGGGATGCCCTCCGAACGCGATTCCTTCATTCACAAGCTTTTAATGTGCGTGTTATGCATAATAAACCGACGATAACCACAAAGCATTCTGCAGCCATCCTCCGGCATGTCCACATAATTTTGCATGGGCGCCGAGGACTGAAACCAAGAACTCGACAACAACTCCACTTCACATACCATGGGTTGGAGCACCACGAGAAGTTGGCATGGTATGCATGTCTTGGAAATGTATGTCGATGCATGTTGTTGATATGATACGTCCACTGTCGAGCCACAATACACATAGCCTCCCACATATATTTGCATATATGTTTATTTTGCACTTTTTGAGTGTGATTAGGTGCTTCCAACTTGTGTCATGTCTATTCTGGCTTCAAAATGAGATTGTAACAACGACATGAATCGATATACATGACACGCATCTATTCTGGCTCCAAAAAGGACATATCATACCAATGACATGCATCGACATACATGTCCGAGAATAAATATATATGCAAATACAAGTGGCAGGCACCTAATAGCTACATGAAAGACAAAGTGAGGTAAAATGTTTTGTTTCAAATTGAGCTTCTTTTACGTGGTCTTGACCTCGTTTACATGTTATGGTTTGCCTTTTGATGCAAACAAACTCCTCAAAATTAGGTTGTTGACTGGTTGATGCAACCATTCCTTGACTGTGTGTGACCTGCTCTTGTTTAGGAGTTGATCCGTTGTTTGCTGACAATTAGGAGTTGATATGTTGTTTGTTTGATGATAGCAAACATGGCACCTTTTTTATTTGCCTAACGTGGAAAAAGTAAGACTAATGTGCAAACGAAAACATTATTGTTGAAGGGCTCCTTGTTGAAGCAGCCTCCATCTATTGTGGCTCATTGTTGAAGGGGGATTTATGGGATTGTAGGTTTTCTTTTTTTTATCTAATGAGCACCTGAGAATAATGGAAACAGAGCATAATATTTCCACAGTTTCTTTTATCTATGTTTTATTCAGTCGTTTTCCTCTGTATTGCAGTAGACGCGTATTGCTTCATATTGACACACACACACACACACACACACACACACACACACACACACACACACACACCCAAAAAAAAAAAAAAAAAAAAAAAAAGCAGCAAAACAAACAAACAAACAAACAAACAAACAATGCAAACCCTAGCGGTTTTCAACAAAATCCCAAAAATCAGCCCTCAACAATGAGCCGTCAACAATCAAACAGGGAACCTTGGTATCCTGACACGACCATGCTGTAAAACGATGCCTAATTTTCATAGACAGAACACAAAATGACACAGGAAATTAAAAAAAAAAATTGAATGTCTTAGGGTTTCAAATTACCGCAACCGCTTAAGCCTCCACCCAAATTGTTGTCCTCTTGACACTTCCCGAGGGAACACTCACAACCACCTCTGCGATACAAAAATGATATAAAAATTTACAATTTCAAACACAGGGTTGACGAAGGAATCATAAAACTATCTTTATCTGTTAGGGTTTGAATTTACCGATGCCGCCATAACCCTACACACCAATCTTCAATCGTACCACCCCCTCTACGCTACGATACCTCCTCCCTGCACATGAAAAAAACCTGCATGTTAACAGGCGATAACAATAGGACTAACAATATACCCAAACAACTTGAGTTATGCATGCGGTCGACTTTTCTCCTCCCCTTCGGAGCCACAGATATATTGAGAATGCATACATATAACTACAATTGAAGCACAACTCCTTCGCTCATTGATTCAACCGGGGACATGAATTTACACGGTCGAATATTTTGTTTCGCCTCCACCAGTGCATTCTGCATGCAGCTCCCGGACGAAATATATTTTCAATTTTCGTGAAATCGAGTTTTCATTCAAAATTAAAAAAAAAGTAATTGAAAACTGTGCCCATAACACGTGACCGTTGATGTTAGTTGACTCGTGGACGCAATAAAGCAGGTTACCCAAAAAAATGGCCATGTGGCCATTCAAAAAAAATTAAATCAAAATTGGCGGTCACCAAAAATGTAAACAGCCTGCCCGACGGTGTGTTAACCGCCTCGTCCGATGTAACAGTCGCATCGCGGTGACAATGGCCGAGAAAATGTTAACCACGAGCAAGCTTTTCCGTCAAACGCAAAGCGGCAACATCATCCACGTCATCGCAGCTGCGAATTGCTCCATGTCATTTGTGGGTCCCAAGAATGTCGCTTTCATGGACTTGTCGTACTTGAATGGTATGCCTTCAACATCATATAAAGGCATGTCGTTTTGGAGGCAGAATAGCTATAACCCAAAATTGCTAGTACTTGTGGACAAATGTCCCAGTAATTTGCAAAAATATCTAGTAATGATGCACAAATGGACCAATTATGGATTAAAAAAGCTAAAAAGTGATAGGCTATTGGTACATGTTAAACTAATTAATGAGTTTTTCATTATCATTTTTCTGGCTCCTTTAAAATTAGTAATTGTGAGATTGAGTGCAGAAGTAATCGGCTATTGAAAAGCAATCCATTATTGTGCTTTTAACTTAATTAGTCAATAATTTTAAATTTTTTTTATTGATTTTAAAGTCTAAAAATGAATTCTTCAAATGATGACTCATGCTAGAAAAAACCATTCTTAATACAATATCTTGTATCTACAAATCCACCGTTTGAAGAGGTCCATTGACTTCTGAAGACGATCAGGGCGAAACGACCGCCCAAAAAATATCTGGGAAGCGTCTTACGCGGCAAATCAAAATATCAAATGATAATTTATTGATCGCATTGGGAATAGGGAATACCTTTACTCCTCCAAAAAAGGGCGCCGACCGGCAATTAAATTTAAAATTCTGTTTGCCAACAAACAATTCAACGCCGACGAAAACTCCAATCATCAGCAATCTTGTAAGCATCCATGTGACCGCAGGATTAGGGTAAAAACAGACCAAGAATTCACATGGCATTTGTGCTGGTTCCAGACTGTTTGTTAAGATAAGTAGAGTTGAAGCCAAATACACGAAACAACCGAAAAAACAAGCAAGAAAGGAAATAGCACCAACATTTACAGCACTGTAAAAGGGCGCCCATGTTGTAATAGGCCCATAGGATTCAACTCAAGGCTATGGCAGAGGGGCCTCTGGATTCATCTCACAGACTTCTTGTTGGACTTGAATTCAGAGTTAATTCTAACAATGTCTACAGAGCCCCTGCTGGAAGCATACGGTAATGAAATAGAAGGCAATGCTATAGTGATCCAGGAAATCAAAGAAGATGAAGATGATGATGTTAAGACAGAGACGGCAGAATCGGGTAGTTGTCAGTCTTCCTGGTTGGTCATTAGGTGGGCACAGAAGGGACTCGTGGATCCTTTTCTGGCCATTTGCAGAAGGTAAGAAAATTTTTCTTAGTCAATGCTCAGCTCTTTGATTTGGGCTTTTTTCCTCTCTGCAGAACAAATTCTTCTTTACCCAATTCAGGTCTCTGTTGCCCAATGTTTCCAATGAATTTGCAATTTATGGTCTTAGTAGTTACATTCAATTGAGATATCCGATAAGAATCACTTTTATTGTGAATGCAGGGAGACGGCTTTTAAGATTCTTTATGCTACATTGATCTGCAGGACCTATAAAAGAATGCAATTTTAGAAAAACAATTGTTCATCTTTTCTGAGTAGTGATTGTCAAAAACCTATCTTCCAGAGTTTGCCTGACTTGTGTGTCTTAAAACCAAATCCCAATATTTAAGTAATTTAATCTTTCATAAGTAGTATTTTACAAGAAGCCCATTTATTAGATTAAAATTGGACTTCCCTTAATTATTCATTCCATACCATCCTTATAAGAATCTGTTTCAAGGTCGGTTAGTCATGAGATTTCCCCACACAATTAAGCTTACTTAACATGCTGTACCATTTGCAGGCAAATTATGTTTAGTTGTTTGTCTTGTTTTGAAACCTTTACGTTTTAGCAAAGTTGGTTTACTTGTTTAGAAGATTGTTTCTGTGATTGTCTAGTTGCCAAATAGATTTCCACATATTTGTTTGATCATTTTGATATGAAGATTTCAGTTTTTCATGCGCTAGGTCACTAGTGCAAATAACTTTGTAATTGTGCCTAATATATTTGTATAACTGACAAGTTAAAAGGAAATAGGTATCTTTATCTATTTAATTCAATTTAAACATCCTCCAGATTTTGGTTTTCCAATATATCTTTGGTTGGGTCTGTTGCTTTAACGGAACATGTAAATTTACAAAATTGATATAATGGCGTTCAAGAGTTGTTCATGTACAAATTTACAGCATTTCACTTAGACAGTTTGAATTTCTTCCCAGTTAATTTTGGAGATTTTGTATGTTGGGAGTCGGCAAGGGCCAAGGTTATGCCCAGTGCTGTGAGGTCCACAAGTGGCTAGCTGGTAACATGGATGTAGTTAAGCTCTCAACAGAGGGAACTAAATATCCGGCTCTGCTCCGTACTGATTTGATAACCAATCTATCTTCTTCTGTCAATTGTGTACCGTGGTTATGTTGATTGATTACCCCCAAAATCTCTTTTGAATCTCATGGTTTTTATAGAGGTTGCATCGTTTTACCATGGAACTTAATTTTTGATGCCTACCCCACAATTCTGTCTAGTCCAAAAGCCAATTCCCAATCTGATAGGACAAGCCTTCTTTCTGGGTATGCAGAGGTAGACTCTGGAGTTTATCATTTGTAGGGTTGCTGTGGTTCCTCTTGCGATTAGGCATAATCCGCACTTCACTGAGATTGCATTAACCTCTGGTAATGAGTATGTATCCCCTTCTAGGAAATTTATCTGCAGCCAAGGTTTAAAAGAAGACATCCTAATAAGCACGGGGTGATGTTTGAACCCTGATCATCACCGGGTCAAAGCTGTAAAAAACCAGACTTCATCTAGGTGCGGTGGATGGTCATGCCACTGTCAGTGATTGAAGATTTTCCATTCTTCCTATTGGCAAGTTCGCTCAAGAAAAGAATTGTGATGCAAACAAAGCTGGAAGATGAATTTGAGCCTTTGCTGTAATTGAATGAATATCCGAGCTGTCAAGGCTTCCTAAAGGCTTGTCTCGACCTTTGTGTTTACATCACCTCATGCTCATGGACAAGTTCTGTTAGCCTTCAACAGTTTCAATCCCTGTCTTGATTAGCTTTCTTTCTGATTCCGTTTCATGATTTTCTGGTAAATGATTGAGTTTTGTTTTGGTTGATAGAAATAGGATTTTTTGTCTTGTTTGAGGTGAAGATTAGCTGCAACTATTTTTGAAATTCTTTGTTTATAAAGTACATTTTTATAGCTGGAAAAACAGATTATCAATATCAATTAAGGTTTTGTTGAAGATGGTAATAATTCAGTCAGTGTTCAAATATCTCTGAGGGTATATATTGATTTAAGATAATTTTATTCTTATTTTGGATTTATTGTGTTTATACTACAGGGGTTTAAGGCCAAAGCAATTGGCTACTTCAGCTGCCCTAGGAATTACTTTGGGAATCTTTCCTGTTTATGGTAAGTTTATAAGCAATAAGTTCCAATTATTGTATAATTTAGTTTTGGCATAGGTTTCTGTTCATTTAAGTAAGGCTATTTTCAAAGTAATTGCATTGTTCTCAATCAACCAAAGGTTAAAGCACATGGATTCTGGCATTCTGCACTCACAAGTTTCACATTTATGGAGTCAGAATTCCATTACTGGATACTCTCTGCCATTTTGAAACAGTCTAAATATTTACTGTTTAAAATGGAAGTTTCTAAGCTACTTGGAGATTAGATGCATCTTGTTTATTGTTCTGCTTCTGTTTCCTCTTGGAATTTGTAAAATATTTCTTATGACATTGTTGTTGGCACCTTGTCTGTTTTGACATCAATAGTTGATTGTATTACCCTTAAGCAAATATAGTGTGCATATGTACATATTGTATCTAATATATACACGAGGTATTCTGAAATGTTCGACTAGATGGATGCTAATGACATTCTATTGTGGTTAATTGGTAAACTGGTAATTGCACAAAATTATGCTTTAACAATACATTTTTGCTCATAAACAGCTTTTGTAACATGTTATCACCAGTATCAATTCTAGGCTGCTTTTGCAACTCTACCAGGCTTTTATTTTCTTGAATTGATCGGTTACTCTTCTGCTATTTTGTAACTTTTCAGCTTGATACAGGAACATAGTTCAGGTCTGAGGCAAATATCTATTCATAATTCTTTCACATATGTTTTGCCTGGATTTTCTCATGTTATATTATTATGAATTTCTTAGAGAATCATAAAGTGAGATCTTTCCTTTTCTTCCTTATTCTACTTCTAAGAAATCTTGTAATTGGTGTTCCAATGAATGGACCCTTCCCATGGATGACATCTATATTTTCAGGCCACTAACTCATGAATACTAAAGACATGTTCCATGCTGTGAATGAGTAGATCAACATTTCCACTATTTGTTTAGGAAATATTGTTTTCATGAGTATTTTGGCAGACCCACTTCATTTCATCTTTGTTATTTTGTACTTGGTTAGTTTAGTTCTTGCACTACATTGTGCCTTAGATTAATAAAATACAATAGCCTTGCTTCTATTAGTTTTCTGTTCAGTTAATAGTGTCTTTTGCAATGAAAGCTTTAAGATTTGATAAAAGTTGGGCTATCTTTCTGCAGGAGTGACTGCTGTACTCTCTGCTGTAGTGGGTGCATTGCTTAGATCTAGATGTAATTTACCTACAATCATGTTGGCAAATCTTGTTGCTACTCCAGTGCAACTTGGGTATGACATTAACTTTCAAATTATTCTGTAATTAAATATGTGGGTGCAGTTATTTTTTCCATCCCAATTTTGTTTTATTCAATGGCTTTCATGTTTTTGTGCCAGATTAACTGTTCCATTTTTACTCCTTGGGGAGTGGGTATCTGGGGGTCAACATTTCTTACTTACACCCAATGCTTTGTGGATGGCCATTACTGGGAAAGCTCCAGTAACTGTACTCCTTGGACTTCTACATGCTGTACGCATTGGTTCCTTTAACTATTATTGTAGAGTCCTTTCAAATGAAGGCACCATTAAAATGATTACTTTACTCTTTCAACATTTTCTTATTCATGATATACTTTATTGTGTGTTTGGCAGCTCATAGGATGGGCCATCTTGGCCGTTCCTATTTTTGGAGGTCTCTATGTTATCTTTTATCCTCTTTTTTGGTGCTTGACTCAGAAATTTGCCGCTAATCCATTGGTCCATGCCACCACTCCCGTTTCTCCTCATTTTCAGGTTTCTTCAGTAAAAGACCCAGAAATTTAATCTCAGGTTTCTTCAGTAAAAGACCCAGAAATTTAATCTCACAGTGCCTAAACCCTCAAACTCTCTTCAACTCTCTTCAGATTGTGTAACAATGTTAATGTATTTCAGAGCTTCCATTTTTTTAAGCCCTTGAGATTAGGTGTCATCATCATGGGGAATCTCTCTCCCGTGAACTTGAAACACCTTATTTTGTTGGCTTATTTTGTTGTAATATATTATCTACAAAGTACAAGATATATATAATATATACAAACTTCAGTCTTGCCAAGCTGTAAGTTTGGTTGCAGTATTATAAGAAAGCTGTTCAAGCTACTGAAGTCCAATAATTATTAAAATCCTTATTGGGCTTGGGCCTTGCTGCCTTAGATGTAGTTGTTTTTGAATTCTGAAAATTTTGAGGTTCTGTGTAGCAGTGCATGTACAGCTATCTCAGTGCTACATTTTATTTAGTATCTATCCATGAGACATTTAAAGGATCTCCCTGCAATAGTAATAATAGAAATCAAGCCTAGTGTTATAGTAATGAATATATTATTGATATGACAAACCTTTTAATTCTATTTCTAAACCTTTGTTGAAGCTATAATATATTTTATGGCTTCATACATTAGTGAATGGGTCTAAATAGCTTACACTTATAGAAGTTATGATAGATGAGTGTATGGGACTGATCTTCACATTTATAAAGGAATAATCATCTTTTTATGAAAACAAATAATAAAATTTGGGGAAGTTCTTTGTGAGTTTGCATTGAAATATGAAGATAAAATATTTGACTTAATATTTGTGTCAAATAAATCAATTGTTTATTCTATTCTTAAATATATAACATTATTCTGAGATAAATAAATTATAGTCACTAATAAATCATGTTAATCTTTTTTGATAAATGGAAATTCAGCATACTTAAAAGAAAAATATCAATCCCTTATTAAACTTATTTCCCTTAACACTAATCTACTTTGTTCTACTTAGTAAATTTTCCTTAAGAAGGCACTTGAACTTCTTAGTTTGCTTCTATTGAAGTGTTCTACTAAAGATTCATTTTTGTTGATTGGAGTTCTTAATGTAATTGTAATGTCCCTTGCTAGATTAACATAATTAATCTATAGATATCATGAAATAATAGCTAAAGAGGAAACCTATTGGAAACAAAGATCGAGAAATGTCTGGTTAAAGGAGGGGGATAGGAACACTAAATACTTCCATATGTCCACCCTAAGACATAAGGCCATAAATAGAATTGTACAGATTAAAGTGAATGGCCGATGTGTTGAAGATGATGATTCCATGAGCAAGGTTGCTATGGATTTTTTCTCTAATTTACTTGCTAAGGATCAGAATTTGAATATATAGGCCCAAAGGGAACTTTTGGACAGTATACCTACCATTTTGGGGGATGATCAGAATGATCGTTTAATTGCCATTCCTTCCCATGATGAAATTCTGACAATTGTTAATTCCTTTGAGGGCAACAAGGCCCCAGGTCCGGACGGCTTTCCCATGTTCTTCTTCCAAATGTACTGGCATATTATTGGAGATGATGTTACCGGAGCTGTGAAAGAGTTTTTTGGTGCTAGAAAACTTTTGAAAGAAGTTAATGGTACTTTTATAGCTCTTATACCCAAAAAGATGGGGGCAGATTCAATGGATCTTTTCAGACCTATAAGCTTATGCAACTCTTACTATAAGATTATCTCTAAGGTCCTTACCTCTAGAATTCTAAAATTGCTTCCTTCCATTATTTCGCCTCAACAAAGTGGTTTTGTCTGGGGAAGGCAAATTTTGGATTCTATCATCTTTGTTCATGAAAATATCCATTCTCTAGCCTTTTCTAAAAAAGGTTTTTTTTCTGAAGCTTGACCTCTCTAAAGCCTATGATAGAGTGGATTGGGATTTTATGATGGATGTTCTTTCTGCTTTTGGTTTTAATCCTAAGAGTGTTGGCCTTATTAGGCAACTTGTTTTTTCGGCTTCTTTCTTTGTGTTAATGAATGACTCCCCCTCTCCTTTCTTTAAAGCTTCAAGAGGTCTCAGGTAGGGGGACCTTCTATCTCTAGTGATCTTTATCATCATGGCGGAATGCTTGGGGAGATGTATTGGAAAGTTGGTTGAGAAAAGGGAGTTTTGTGGTTTGAATCCTTCTTTGGCAGATCAAATATGTTCTCATCAGCAGTTTGTTGATGATTCTATAATAATGGGAAAAGCCACTGTGAAGGACGCTAGAAGATTAAAAAAGGCTTTGGATAACTATGGAGAGGTTATTGGTCAGCTTATAAACTGGTCTAAAAGCTTTGTTTATTTTATCAATACCCCGGAGAGGAGGAGGATTAAAATTACTAACATTCTAGGTGGCCAAATTGGTAGCTTGCCTGCTTCCTATTTGGGGCTCCCCTTAGCTCAAGATCTTCCAGATACCTTTTGGGGAGCCTTGGTGGATAAATTCCATGAAAAGCTGTTTGGATGGAAGGGATCTCTACTTAGTCAAGCAGGTAAGGTTCAATTGCTAAAAACCACTCTTCAAAGTATCCCTCTCTATGCCATCAGTCTGTTTAGGATTCCTACTAAGTATGCTGAGGCCATTGAAAAAATTCAGAGATCTTTTTTATGGACAGGGGTTGAGGAGAAGAAGAGAATGAACTTAATTGCTTGGGAGAAGGTCTGTAAGCCTATGAATAAAGGCGGTCTGGGCCTTAGAAGAATAAGAGACATAAATGATTACCTTATGGCCAAGTAGATTTGGAGAGGATATAGAAATCAAGGAGAGTGGAAAAAAATATGGGACAACAAATATAAAAACCAATGTCCGAATCTTCAAAGTTTCCTCAAAGCGGAGATTATCCCAATTGGATCCAATATTTGGAAAAATGTCTCTAGGACTAGAGACTTAATTATCAAAGGCACAAAATGAAAGTTGGGGAAAGGGAATCTTATTCAGTTCTGGGAGGACCCTTGGCTTCTGGAGTCCCCTTTAAATAAAAACCCTGAGTGGAACAGATATTAGAACCAATGCAAGGAAAGATTTGGAACCAAGGTGGAGGATTATTGGAAAGATGGACAGTGGGAAGACTTATCTCAAGTGGATTTGTCTTTGGGTAGTTTGAACAAAGTCATGAACTCAATGGTGAGGATTGAAGAAGACGACCAGTTAATTTGGAAACTCACAGCTAGTGGTACTTTTACTGTGGCCTCTCTTTATCATCAACAGTACAATAACATGGAAAGTCCTTGCTGGGCTAAAGCTTGGGTGAAAGGTCTTACCCCCAAGATCAACACTTTCTTTTGGATAGCCCTTCAAGACAAAATTCTTACTACTGAGAATATCAGAAAAAGAGGTATCAGCATGCCAAGTTTCTGTACTCTCTGTAAGCAGAATGAGGAGACAATAAATCATATGCTATTTCATTGCCCCTTCTTAGCTGATGTTTGGGGAAGTTGTCTGATCAATTCAATATTAGTTGGAGCTTCCTCTACTCGATTTAGGAGATTTTCAAGTCATGACATCATCCTTCAAAAAACAGAACCACTACCTTATTGTGGAGAATTGCTTTACCTCACATGTGCTAGGGTATATGGAAAGAGAGAAATGATAGAATTTTCAGAGAAAAGAATACTAAGGCTAACATTGTGTTTGAAAAAATAAGAAGTATAGTGGAAAATATGAATATTATAGGTGGTGTTGATAATCCTAATACTAAGGAGGATCAATTTGTCTATAAAAAATGGAGATTAAAAGCTCAAGAGAGCATCCAGAGTAATCCTAGAGAGGGAGTGATATGGATCAGCCCGCTTAGGGGATGGATGAAAATCAATTTTGATGGGGCCTTTAAGGGAAACCCGGGGGTTGCAGGATGTGGAGTGGTCCTAAGGGATGAATGGGGAATATGTAAAATCATAAAATGTATTCCTATAGGAAATCAGACCAATCATGTTGCCGAAGCCATGACGACTTATCATGGGATTATCCTTGTCAAAGAAGCCAATTGCACTAAAGTTTGGTGTGAAGGAGACTCCTTAAACATTATCAATTGTTTAAATATGAAATTCCTGCCATCTTGGTCGATTAGTAATGCTATTAAAGCTACTAGGAAAATCAGCGAAGAGTTTGAAATGTGTGTTTTTACACATGTTTACAGGGATGCCAACTCTTGCGCTGATTGGGCAACCAACTTGGCTTGCCAATCGGGAGACATCATTACTAGTTATGGTGAAATGGAGATTGCAAGTGAAATGAAATCCTTGCTCAATCAGGACCGAAGCTATACAAGGCAACGTGGTACTTTTAATCATTATTTCTAATGACTTTTCCGCCTTTTTCGATGCAGGGCTTGCTTGAAGATAATGAGCTATTAAACAGGTGTCATATCATTATTATTTGGCACGGATTATGGGCGCTCTTACAGAATAACCACATAAACCAGAGGAAAAGTTATCAAAACGAGATAAGGCATTGCAAGGAAGGTGCTGGAAAAATGGGAGGTAACAAGAAAAGATTTGAACCTGCTTCCTGCTCTGAATGGAGAAAGAACAAAGAAGTCTGGGGTATCCTTCGGCAGGGGGGTCTCAATGTTTTTCATGGAACGACTAAATGGGAAGGACCCCACAATCACCAGCTATTTCATCAAGAATTGGAAAAATGGAAAAATTCTGATTGGATCACATATGATGAATGTAGATGAAGAGGTTATCGTTGAGGCCACGGGGATGACTACCGAGGGTATGAAATTTTACAGGGACAGAGGGATATCAGATAAAGCAACAGACAAGTTTCCTGTTATGGATGGTGAGAAAAGAAAGATGATCAAAATTGACAACTCCTACCACTCCCCGAAGAGAATTTGGAGGCCATGGAGGTTTGTCTTATTTGCTTCTATTGAATATATTACCTTAGATGGTAGGTTTACCAGGGCATATGGGCATCACTTCATCCTTCTCAACCATTTCCGTCATGGAGAAAGGGTTAGCCTTCCCTATTACCTTGCCTATTCAATGGATCATACTATAAAGGAGATCCAGAAGGACCCTAAAGGTGATCATGCCCTCCACCAGGGGCTTGTGGTCCTAGTTTATAAAATGCTAAAGGGGAAGTGCATTGAAAAGCCTATTAAAGGCAAAAATGCCAGAGATGAGACTACGGAAATTAAGGATAGTGGTTTCAACTTTGATTCAGAGACCGAGGGAGAGTCGGAAGAAACTAGCAAAAAAGGGAGGATTAGGGCCAAGAAGAGAAGGATTATTGTGGAATCTGAAATGTCGGATTCTGAAACTGAATCCCTTGAGGAAAAACCTGTTAAAAAGAGGAAAGGGAAAGCCATTGGAAAGAAGGCTCAAAAAAAGAACACTAAAAAGGGTAGCAATTCTGATTTCAATTATGTTCTGGTTGAATCTGAGGAGGAGGATGAAGAAAATAAAAGGATCGATAGTCAGGACAAAGAAGGGGACGGTAACTCAGTTAAGGATAATTTGGAGACCGTGAATACCACTAGTCTGCATAAGGAGGAAAAAGGGGGTCAAAGTGACAGTGGTGACAAAGATACTATTAAGGCCTTCTGTGAGACCATTGCTACTATGGTGAAGGATATTAATAGTTTGAAAATTGATACACATGCCATGGCAAGAATTACAGTTGGTGACAAGCCCTTGGCGGAGCATGTTAAAGAGTTAGTGGCCGTTCTGCATAATGCGAAAGCTATTGAATGTATGGTTGGAAAAATCTTAGCAACAGAAAAAAAAGGTCAATGAGATGGGAGATAGAAAGGAAATGGAAAACAAAATGAAAGATTTTGGCAGCGGAATTGACAGGCTGGAGCACAACGTCAAGCAGATTGCTGATCAAAATTTCCAAATCCTCAAATCTTCGGTGGACAACATGAACATCTTTATCAACAGGTTCGAGAATAATGCAGAGAAGGATGGTGATAAAGAGCAGGTGAACAAGAAGGGTCATGAAAGGAGGACCAGAGCCAACACAAAGAATAAGGTCGACATCGATGGTCGTGAGCTGGAGGATATGAAGACCTCAGCGAACAATATGAAACAAATGGTTGTTCATGCTGAGGAAATTTTGAATAGTATTTAGTTCCAGTTGCTGTCCTTGGTTCTGTCTCTTTGCTATCTTTTTGCTTTCCTTTTGTTGTCTGTTCCGAGTTTTTAATGTAATGATGCATTAAGCTGTTCCCTTCCAGTGGGTTCATTTTGTCTTTTTGAAGTGATCAGGGAATTTTTTTAGCATTTTTGTTTTCCTGGCTTGTAAAAGGTTCGGGTACCTTTCAAATACCTGCTTTTACTTAATCAAAACATAATTAATCTATTTTAATATACTAAAATTGATTGAGAGACTAATCATGAAGCTAGTCATTGATATTCTTCAATTTATTAGTTATTAATAAGTGCTTATTTATTTTCATCATTAGATGATTAATTTCATTATTCACAGTTCTTAATATAGACATCAAACCTTGCTACTACTTCAGTTTTAAGGGAGAAGGGTCTATGCATGTTACCAAAGCGCTTAGAGACCAAATACAATAGGTTCCCTCAAAGTTTAGAGATCCACGCCCTTACCTATCTTGGGCCTATACCCTCAAGGTTTATGGGTCGTCGTTCCCATACTATCTTGGGACTTAACGTATTGCTTGGATTTAGACTGTCCCTCTTTGGAACATCTTATTCCCACCTTAAATATTGATGGCAATAACATGATTCAGACTATAAGTATACAAACTTCTCATGTATTATGAATATATATTAAATTACGTATATTTGTCATACATATTGCAGTCTATATTATTATTACTACTAAATTCTTCATGACAACATTATCAAACTTCATATATTAAGCATACACATTCAACACATCTCCATGCATACCACCAAGAACAAAGATGCTACTGCCTGTAACTTAATAAGTTCTAATATGATCTAATCCACGGTCTTGGTGTTGGATTCTTTGATTCCTTTCCTTTATATCTCTCAATGTGAGGGAGAGGTCACACCTCTTCATCATCTATGCCCTTTGGCAAGAGACATACCCTTTCACCATTAGCACTTGTTGAAAGAGTGCAACTCTTCATTATTTTTGCCTTTCGAAAGGGACATAACCTTTCATAATTAGGTTTGCACTTCTAATTTAAATCAGATGTGCACTTCTCATTTCCAAATTATCCCCCTCCCAAATGAGGTTCTCTTCTCCCTTTTATATCTCATTGTTGAGGGAGTCACTACTTTTCTTTCCATGTTTTTTGACCATTCATCAACTTTACTACATTTTAATTAATTACATTTAATCACATTCTTTTATATTTTAATTTTTAAATTTTATTATTATTATTTATTATTAAATTCTATTTCAAAGTGGGGACATTATAGTAACATTTGTTGTGTCCATAAAAGGTTGGGAGTAAGGATCTAGTAAATTGTATTGATTACTTGGTATAAACCAAGATAAGTTAGAGGGTACAACACAAAAAAATTATATCCAACATTCTTGGTAATTGTGCCAAGGTTGCATTGATGTGCCAATGATTAGAAATGTTGGACTTTATGATAATCAAAGGATAGCCAAGACCAAATGTGATGCGATACAAAAACTCCTTTCAAAAGACTCACAACTTTCAAAACACAAGAAGCCCTTCCAGAGACTCTTTGCTACAAGGTAAACCGTTAGATTTCAACAAAACAAACTTATACGATCATCAAATTAACAACAAAAGATGTTATAACAACAGTGTCAGGGAGAAACAGTCAAAATTCTGTTAAGAGCTGCAAAACCTTTATTCCAATTAGACGGTAACACACTGCACGTTTGAATTCATACAATAATGTGCAAATATAGTAAAAAGGGCAAACTGCAGAAACAAAGTGTAAACAAGCTTGCAAAATTGGTGCCAACGACTTCAAATTTGAAGAAAAAACCAGTTACATAATTACATAACAGAATTCTCCCAATCCTCGCCTCTGCCTCTCTGCCTCTTTGCCTGATTCTCTATCCGTTGCTCATACAATTTATACCAAATTAGAATTTTCCTGCCATGACTGTTAGACTGCATGACTGTTCAAATTCAAAAATTGATGAGTCACTGTCGGACACAAGTGTCAGAATAGCAATGCCGAGTTGATAGAACAACATTGGGTACTGATATTGGAATAACAACTTCGATCACGACCTTTGATCTCCCATTGAAATAAGACATGAGGGCAGAACAACAACTTTAAGTCATCCCGATAGAATAAACCTACCCCGATGTCATTGATTTTGGTATAACTATACCGATCAAGAAATGTGGATGCCTATTGGAAAAACCCATCGAAGCCGGCTAGAAAATATTTTGCGATCCCGATAGTGTAAATTATCTCGATAACAACCTTATCGGATTAGCTATTCAAATGACAACTTTCCACCACAATGATGCTTATTGGATTAACTATCTCGATGCCAATATTGATACCATATTGGAATAACTATTCGAAATCGGCTGAACAAAATTCTGCAAAACCGATAGTATAAACTATCCTGATAACCACAATGATACCCTTATCGGTTTAACCTATCTCGATAACAGTAATGACAATTTTCACCCCAATGACATCTTATCGGCATAACTTATCCTGATAACAGAAATGACAACACTTTGAGCAACTTTACAAATTTGAACATCATGACTCCAATTTTGACAAACAGACCTAAAAACATGAAATAACATTACAAATGGTCTCAACAAACCTTATTGAATCAAAATACACCTAACCCTAACTCCTAAGAATCAAAACACCAAATTGACACATTGATTAAACCTTAGGTGCTCCTGCACCAAACACCTGGGCTTGAAAATTTTTCAAGTCCCTTGGAAACCGAATTGTCCTTCTTCATCTTTGACCTTCCGAGGTGTCATCCCTGCTTGAGTGCCTTGAACTGGTTTCTTCATCGCAACTGCTTCATGCTTGCTATATCTGTCCTTTGACTCTTGCCAAACTCTCCCAACTCCTTGTCCAATCACTTGTCCTTTATGCCCCAGGTTCTCTGTCACTTCAACCCTTGATCCACCATGTTTAACAGACCCAAAAGCTATGTTATTGCAGAACATGACTGCTTATTAGTTTCTTTTTCCACTATAGGACAAATTAGAGTCCCAACCAGGATAGCTTTATCCTCCTTTCACCCACCTTGTGGTTGCACATACACCTGATCTTTAGCTTTTGTTTGGTCTATTTTAGGTACCAACACCTTACCTCTGTCATCCCTGACTGAAATAGTCTGCAAACCTTCTGACTTGGTATCTCCAAACATAGGAGTGGCTGCAACTTTTCTTGACTATCTTCACTTACTTTCACCAACTCCTTCTTGCCAACCAAGATGATTTTTGCTGCCTTGCCTCTTGCTTCTTTAGTCTCCTACAATGGGGTTAATACAATTTTTTTCCCATCCTTCTCAACGGTGTAGGTATTCCTCCTACCATCATAAAGTGTTTGCCTATCAAATTGCCATGGCCTTCCAAGAATTAAATGACAACAATCCATGGGTAAAATATCACAAAGTACCTGATCTCTCTGTATCCTCCAATATGAAACTCAACATAGGCTTGTTCATTTACCGCAAGTGACTGATTATCATTTACCCAAGATGCTCTATATGGTGGTTCATGAGGAATTATTTCTAGTTTCAGTTTATCTACCATCTCTCTAGACACAATGTTGTCAATGGAACCTGAATAAATTACTACCTTGCATACTTTACCTTTACATTTGCATGTGGTCTTGAACAAGCTCCTTCTTTGAGTCATCTCCTTCTCCTTAGATTCCTTCAAAAGTGTTCTTGTTAGCATCAATGCTTCACCTACTTCTGGAGCAACAATATAATTTGGAGAGCTGACACTTTCACTGTCATCTTCTTGCACAATTTGGAATCGCTTTTCACCCCTTTTTTCACCACTTGATGTAGATCCTTGTCTCTCAGAACACTTGAATGTTGGGTGTCCAAACTATTGACAATTATAGCACCTACCTGAAAATATATTGGAATTCTTACCTCCACCAAATTTGCCTCTTGTGCCTCTGCTTATGAAATCTGCACCTTGCTTTTGGCTTTTGTTTGCATCTTCTTGGCTTTCATTTGATTGTCTTGAAGTAGAAAATGTTCCTCTGCCCCTAAGGGTGCTGCCTCTGCTCCTACTTGACTTATCTTGTCTCCTCTTGATCATTTCTTCCACTCTAATGGCCAATTGAAAACATTCGTCCACCGTCCTTGGATTTGCCACAACCAGGTCATCTTGAATGTTAAATCTAAGTCCACCAAGGTATCTAGCAACCTTTTCAACCTCATGTTCCATCCTACCTGATCTTATGCCCAACTTGTAAAATTAATCAATATAAGTTTTGAAATCTAACTCTTTTTGTTTCAAATCTTGGAGTTTCTTATACAATTGAACTTCATAATCTTTAGGAAGAAACTTACCCTTAAGTTTAGCAACCATCCTGTCCCAATAAACTATTTTTTCTTTACCTCTCTTTCTCCTCTCAGCTTGTTAATAGTCCCACCATAATAATGCATGTCCTTTCAACTTTGTCTTTGCTATCTTCACCTGTTTCTATCAGGAACATCTTCACATCCAAAGTGATTGTCCATAGTTGCAATCCAATCTAGAATCTCTTCTTCATCCAAATTACCTCCATAAATATGTAATTCAACTTTCACCTTATGTTTATCACCTTGAACTGCTTTTATAAATATGTCTGTCCTCTGTTCCTCAGGGTCCAATTGCTCTTCTCTTTCTGCTTCTTGGAACTCTTCTTCTTCTTCTTCTTCTTCCTCTTCACTCGCATCTCCCAAATCAACATTCATTCTTTGATTAGACTCTAAGGCTTCAAGCCTTGCCAAAACAACATTGTAGGACTCATGCAACCTTGTATTCTTCTCTCTCAACTCTTGCAACTCTCTGGCAGTACCAACGTTCTTAGGAGGCATCTTGTCTGTAATCACTCACTCACTCTTCTCCCAAACTTCCAGTATCTCCTTCAACGAATCTACTCCCTTGCTCTGATACCACTTGATGCAATACAAAAACTCCTTTCAACAGACTCACAAATTCCAAAACACAAGAAGCCCTTCCTGAAACTCTCTGCTACAAGGTAAATAGTCAGATTTGAACAAAACAAACTTATAGGCTCATCAAATTAGCAACACAAGATGTTATAACAACAGAGTTATGGAGAAACAGTCGAAATTCTGTTAGAGATGCAAAACCTTTATTCCAATCAGACGGTAACACACCACACGTTTGAATTCATACAATAATATTAAAATACAATAAGAAGGGCAAACTATAGAAACATAGTGTAAACAAGCTTGCATAATTGGTGCCAACGACTTCAAATTTGAAGAAAAAACTAGTTTTATAATTATGTAGCAGAATTCTCCCAGTCCTTCCCTCTCTGCCTGATTCTCTATCTGTTGCTCATACAATTTATACCAAATTTGAATTTCCCTCCATGACCGTTGGACTGCATGACTGTTCAAATTCAAAAACTGATGAGTCGCTGTCGGACATAGGTTTCAGAATAGCAATGCCGAGCTGATAGACCAACACTCGGTATTGATATAGGAATAACAACTCCGATCACGACCTTTGATCTCCCATCGGAATAAGACATGAGGGCAGAACAACAATTTTAAGTCATCCCGATAGAAGAAACCTACCCCGATGTCACTGATTTCGGTTTGACTATACCGATCGAGACATGTGGATGGCTATTGGAATAACCCATCGAAGTCGACTAGAAAATATTTTGCAATCTCAATAGTGTAAATTATCCCGATGACAACCTTATCGGATTAGCTATTCAGATGACAACTTTCCACCACAATGATTCTTATCGTGTTAACTATCCTGATGCCAATATTGATACCTGATCGGAAAAACAATTTGAAGTTGTTCAAACAAAATTTTGCAAAACTGATAGTATAAACTATCCCGATAACCACAATGATACACTTATCGGTTTAACCTATCCCGATAATTGTAATGACAAATTTCACCCCAATGACATCTTATCGGTATAACTTATTCCAATAACAGAAATGACAACACTTTGAGCAACTTTACAAATTTGAACATCATGACTCCAATTTTGACAAACAAACCCAAAAACATGAAATACCATTACAAATGGTCTCCACAGACCTTATTGAATCAAAATACCCCTAACCCTAACTCCTAAGACTCAAAACACCAAATTGACACATTGACTAAACCTTAGGTGCTCCTGCACCAAACTCCCGGGCTTGAAAATTTTCCAAGTCCCTTGGAAACTGGATTGTCCTTGTCCATCTCTAACCTTCCGAGGTGTCATCCCTGCTTGAGTTCCTTGAACTGGTTTCTTCATCAAAAGTGCTTCATGCTTTCCATATCTGTCCTTTGACTCTTGCCAAACTCTCCCAGCTTCTTGTCCAATCACTTGTCCTTTATGCCTCAGGTTCTCTGTCATTGGAACCCTTGATCCACCATGTTTAACAGACCCAAAATGCTTTGCTATTGCAAAACATGACTTCTTATCAATTTCTTATTTCACTATAGGACAAATTAGAGTCCCAATTATGATTTCTTTATCCTCCTTCCACCCACCTTGTGGTTGCACATACACCTGATCTTTAGCTTTTGTTTGGTCTATTTTAGGTACCAACAACTTACCTCTGTCATCCCTGACTGAAATAGTCTGCAAACCTTCTGAATTGGTATCTCCAAACATATGAGTGACTGCAACTTTTGTTGACTCATCTTCACTTACTTTCACCAACTCCTTCTTTCCAACCAAGATGATTTTTGCTGCCTTGCCTCTTGCTTCTTCAGTCTCCTGCAATGGGGTTAATACAATTTTTTTTCCATCTTTCTCAATGGTGTAGGTATTCCTCCTACCATCATAAAGTGTTTGCCTATCAAATTTCCATGGCCTTCCAAGAATTAGATGGCAACAATCCATGGGTAAAATATCACAAAGTACCCAATCTGTGTATTCTCCCATATGAAACTCAACATAGGCTTGTTCATTTACCGCAAGTGACTGATTATCATTTACCCAAGATGCTCTATATGGTGGTTCATGAGGAATTATTTCTAGTTTCAGTTTATCTACCATCTCTCTACACACCATATTGTCAGTGGAACTTGAATCTATTACTACCTTGCATACTTTACCTTTACATTTGTATGTGGTCCTGGACAAGCTCCTTCTTTGAGTCATCTCCTTCTCCTTAGATTCCTTCAAAAGTGTTCTTGTCAGCATCAATGCTTCACCTACTTCTGGAGCAGCAATATAGTTTGGAGAGCAGACACTTTCACTGTCATCTTCTTGCACAATTTGGACTCTCTTTTCACCCGTTTTTTCACCACTTGATGTAGATCATTGTCTCTCAGGACACTTGAATGCTGGGTGTCCAAACTCTTGACAATTATAGCACCTACCTGAAAATATATTGGACTTCCTACCTCCACCAAATCTGCCTCTTGTGCCTTTGCTTCTGAAATCTGCACCTTGCTCTTGGCTTTTGTTTGCATCTTCTTTGCTTTCATTTGATTGTCTTGAAGTAGAAAATATTCCTCTGCCCCTAAGGGTGCTGCCTTTGCCCCTACTTGACTTATCTTGTCTCCTCTTGATCTTTTCTTCCACTTTAATGGCCAATTGAAAACATTCCTCCACCGTCCTTGTATTTTCCACAACTACTTCACCTTGAATGTTAAATCTAAGTCCACCAAGGTATCTAGCAACCTTTTCAACCTCATCTTCCATCTTACCTGATCTTATGCCCAACTTGTAAATTTCATTAGTATAAGTTTTGACATCCAACTCTTTTTGTTTCAAACCTTGGAGTTTCTTATACAATTGAACTTCATAATCTTTAGGAAGAAACTTACCCTTAAGTTTAGCAACCATCCTGTCCCAAGAAACTATTTTTCTTTACCTGTCTTTCTCCTCCCAACTTGTTCATAGTACCACCATAGTAATGCATGTCCTTTCAGCTTTGTCTTTGCTATCTTCACCTTTTGCTCATCAGGAACATCTTCACATTCAAAGTGATTGTCCATAGCTGCAATCCAATCTAGAAGCTATTCTTCATCCAAATTACCTCCATACATAGGCAATTCAACTTTTACCTTATGTTTATCACCTTGAACTGCTTTTATAAATATGTCTGTCCTCTGTTCCTCAGGGTCCAATTGCTCTTCTCTTTCTTCTTCCTGGAACTCTTCTTCTTCTTCCTCTTCACTCACATCTCCCAAATAAACATTCATTCTCTGATTAGACTCTAAGGCTTCAAGCCTTACCAACATAACATTGTAGGACTCATGCAACCTTGTACTCTTCTCTCTAAACTCCCGCAACTCTCTGGCAGTACCAACGTTCTTAGGAGGCATATTGTCTGTGATCACTCACTCACTCTTCTCTCAAACTTTCAGTATTTCCTTCAAGAATCTACTCCTTAATGCAATACAAAAACACCTTTCAACAAACTCACAACTTTCAAAACACAAGAAGCCCTTCCAGAGACTCTCTGCTACAAGGTAAACAGTCATATTTCAACAAAACAAACTTATAGGCTCATCAAATTAGCAACACAAGATGTTATAACAACTAAGTCTGGGAGAAACAGTCAAAATTCTGTTAGAGCTGCAAAACCTTCATTCCAATCAGACGTTAACACACTGCACGTTTGAATTTAAACAATAATATGCAAATATAGTTAAAAAGGGCAAACTACAGAAACAAAGTGTAAAAAGGCTTGCAAAATTGATGCCAACGAATTCAAATTTGAAGAAAAAACCAGTTATAGAATTATATAGCAGAATTCTCCCAGTCCCCCCCTCTCTGCCTCTTCGCTTGATTTTCTATCCATTGCTCATTCAATTTCTACCAAATTTGAATTTTTCCCGCTATGACAGTTGGATTGCATTACTGTTCAAATTCAAAAACTGATGAGTTGCTGTCGGACCCAAGTGTCAGAATAGCAATGCCGAGCTGATAGACCAACATTGGGTACTGATATCGGAATAACCACTCCGATCACAACCTTTGATCTCCCATTGGAATAAGACATGAGGGTAGAACAACAATTTTAAGTCATCCCGATAGAAGAAACCTACCCCGATGTCACTAATTTCGGTATAACTATACCGATTGAGACATGTGGATGCTTGTTGGAATAACCCATCAAAGTCGGCTAGACAATATTTTGCAATCCCAATAGTGTAAATTATCCCGATGACAACCTTATTGGACTAGCTATCCGATGAAAACTTTCCACCACAATGATGCTTATCGGGTTAACTATCCTGATGCCAATATTGATACCTTATTGGAATAACTATTCAAAATCGACCGAACAAAATTTTGCAAAACCGATAATATAAACTATCTTGATAACCACAATGATACCCTTATTGGTTTAACCTATCTTGATAACAATAATGGCAATTTTCACCCCAATGACATCTTATCGATATAACTTATCCCGATAACATAAATGATAACACTTTGAGCAACTTTACAAATTGGAACATCATGACTCCAATTTTGATAAACATACCCAAAAACATGAAATAACATTACAAATGGTCTCAACAGACCTTATTGAATCAAAATAGACCTAACCCTAACTCCTAAGACTCAAAACACCAAATTGACACATTGACTAAAGCTTAGGTGCTCCTACACCAAAATGTGTAAGAATTAGTTCAAACATTGTCATTGTGTTGGTGCACAAAGTTGTAGGTCACAAATTCTCAAAGCTAGATTTTTTCCCAAAATTTAAGGGTGGCAAATCTAGGAAGAAAACTACAAACTTATGAGTAGGTTGGGTAATAATGGACCAATTTATTGTGGGTAAAACCTTCTTCAATTTTTTGCTTTTCTCAACCAAGGATGAATTCTTTAAGGTCCCATATTGAATATAACTACATGAGCGAAGCGTTTACCCTATCACTAACCATACTTGATGTATAGTATACCCCTATTTAGGTTGTCACTTTGTATTTATATCTTGGTTTGAGAACTCAAGGTCTTACACCTTAATAAAGTAGATAACCTACTACACAAATTTTATGAGGAGGTGATTTTTGATAGCACTTAATGTTATACACATTTAGACATGACAATTGGAACACATTGGATATATTAAGATGTTTTGCTTTGATTGTTTTGGGTGTGTTGGGATCTTGGCTCTACACATACATATGAAAAGATAAATGAAATTGCAAAACATGAGGTGTTTTTTTTTTGTAATCCATGAATAAACTTGTAGCTTTCTTTTATTGCTTTGAAAATATACCTTACAAAGGCATTCTAAGGATTTTCTAGCATTTTGGTCGACAAACTAATCAATAACACATTTAGAAATACATAAAATACATTCGGAGACACTCAAACAATGTTGAATTTGCATCTTAAATTTATTCTAAAGGGGTTACAAAAAAATCATTACAAATCTGGGATAATCTAAGATTGTTACAGTGTAAGAAAGTTTACCTCGTGTTTGAAGTCGAAGCCCTACGGATTTGTAACTGTAATGTGGTGAAAATTGGGAATTAGAGTTTCACCAAGTAAATCCACTAAATAATCCAATTAACACATATACATTGAAAGAGAATTGAACCCAATAGGTCTAGGCTCAATCCCAATGGGGAAAGGTCTAAGATTTTGATTAGATTCAATTGGTTAATATTGATATCCTCTTTTTAATTTGAATTTGGAATGTAGTTACGAAATTAGGGCAAAATGAGGGATAATTGAGGTAAATTGATGGAACTAATAAGTACAGATGTCCCACAGAGCCACCGACTGAGATTTGGGCAAAATAAGATGTTTAGAACTTGTTCTCATAAGTTCAGCCCGATTTTTCAGGACCAAGTAGCACAAATCTACTTTGGTCCTCCATATTTTCTATCGTCAAAAGCTAAATCTATTCATCACTGTCGACACTGTGGGAATTCCTAGGTATAACTCTTGCACTTGTTTCCTACACACAGATTGAAAGGGAAAGATTTTTGGGATAGTGGTTTGCCTAAGTCAAACTTCAGTTTAGGAATTAATTATGAGTGAAATAATGCGAATAATAAGATAAATGTCAAGGAGATATACTTCAGATCTGCAATTGTCGATGATGATGCAATGCTCTTTGAATGTAATCACAAATGTTGAATGTAATGGCATGAAAAACACATGACCATGAAAAAATCTAATCACACACCCATGGTTGCATGAAGATTGATGTAACTTTGCTCCACAATGCTTGAATGATGAATATGTGGCCTTGAATCTCTAAAAATGCTTGATGATAAATGTTTCATGGATGCACAAATACTTTTGGTATCTCCTCGATTGCTTCTTTAGGTGAAAATGAATTGATAGGATGTCTTTATATAGGGTTCTCTAGGTAAATTACCGATTATTCTGACCTCTAATGGTCATGTGTAGCCTTGGGGGTCAAATGCTATTGGGGGATATAAAACATGCCCCATTTCAAATTGGGTCCTGTTTGAGAGGGACCAGGGTGTTTTGGGGCTCTTGGTCTAGACCAGGGCATCTCACGCCCTGGTCCTTCTACACACAAGACCAAAACAAGGAGAAAGGGGGGATGGGATCCCATGATGGGACCCACCAAAGGGTGTTCATGACATCAAAGTTGAAGAATAGGGACAATTTGGACCTAGAGAGGGAATGGAGATAAGAGAAGCTAAAGTAGGAGCACAAACATGAGGTGTAAATCGGATCGGTTCCAATTTAGAATGCTACATTTACCTCCCACTTTAATGGGAGTATAAGCCTTTTCAAATATTCACAGTAAAGTAGAAAGGTGAGAGAGACCAGGAGTGAGATCACAAGGAGATAAGACATCACTAATTTTGAGAAACTAAGCCCCCAATCTTAGGATCTTAACTTACACAATCACATGCAAGAGCACACACAAAATAAGACAGACAAAAAGGCAAACAAAGACAAAAGAAACAATACAAAAGGCTCCAAGTCAACTAATTGAAGAGGCCTCAATAATCAAAATGTCTCAATCGTTAATATCATTCTCGGAATGCTATCATAAGAACAAAAGCAATCACATAAAAAGAGCAAGAGCATGTGTCAAATGATGAACCATGATCCACAAATAAAAAAGCTATGAGATCACGAGAAAGAGAAAAGAGAGGACATGAATGCCATGGGCTAGCAAACTATGTTATGCTAGGCGATCCATGTTGGGGAAGAGAGCCTGGATAGTCTAGATGTGTTTTGCTAGTTCCACTCATCTTGTTGCATATGTTGTTGTCTGGTTTTAGGAGTTAAGCATCTCATATAAAACTTTGTTTTGTTTGGTTATGAGCATCTAACATCATGTATAAGAGATGAAAATAAATGCAAATGTTTGGTTTTGAGAATATCTTGTATAAGACTTTGTTTCGCCTGGTTTCAAGAATGTGTACCCCATATAAGACAAATATGTGCCTGGTTTTGGGAATATCTCGTATAAGAATTTTTGTCTGGTTTTGAGAATGTATACCCCGTATAAGTCATATATAAAAATGCTGCATCTAGTTTCAGGCACGAAGCATCACTTATAATACTTTGTTTTGTCTGGTTTCAAGTTTGAACACCCCATATAAGACATGCAAAAATATAGTACACAAAGAGAGATATTATATGCCCCCCTTTAACATGTCAACATAGTCCTATGTTGATGTCTTAAGGTAGTTAAAAACAAAGATACACACCTTCAACACCAAGGAGATATCCTTTTAGGTAACAATGTCTATAAATCCAAGTTAAAGAGGGAATACTCTTATAAACAAGGACAAGATAGTTGAAAAAGAGATATCTTGGGACAAGTGTAAAGGGAATCCTTGGAGGGGAAGATATATTTTCTCAAAGATATCTACCTCCAAGAGGAGTTCTCCATCAAAAATAACATCATTGGCCAAAAGAGAGGAAGGAGAACAAGAATGCATACCTTCCCCTTAGTGCTAAGTGAAAGGGATTCTTGATAAAGGATGACACACTTTCGACCCAAAGTGAAGGGTTTGTTTATAATAGATAGACATTACCAAGTGTACAGGAGGTTGTAGTCAAAGATATACACCTCTTGCATAAGAGAGAATCCTTGAGCAAACAAACAACTTCACACAAGGAATGACATCATATTGTAAGAAAACACCACTCAATAAAGGAAAAGTGGATCCTTAGAAAGGATAGGAAAAATCAATGTCCCCAAAGCATAGGGATAATGAGAATAATTACAAAAATTCCTAAGAGATATTATACACGAGAAGATGCACTACTTCAAACAAAGAAAGGTCCTAACAAGGAACACACATGTACTTGCGTGAAGGAATATCCAATGCAAGAAAATACACCTAGATATGCACAATGTAACTCAAAAGAAGAGATAATCTTCAAAAGGTGGGAGAGAATTGGATATATATTGTCCTTGCCTCCCAACCGAGGAGACAAGAAAAAGCCATGTTGCTGCCCCAAGATGATTGTTATTGAAAAAGCATCACCACTCATGGCAAAGAGCCCCCAATGAAGTTAACTACTAGTGTCATAGGGTTATGAAAAACATGATAGGGTGAATGGAGTGCTAGGGCACTATCTCTTCACCAAGAAAAAGTGCAAGATCAATTGTAAGAGCCATGCAAGTTCAATCATATTGGTCTTGAACAAATGCTTTAAAGGCTTTACAATTTCCAAGAGAATGAGAATAAATACGATGAAAAAGACAATGTTCATCACTTTCCTTATTCTTATGATTGTAATTAAGTTTAATGAAGGGAAAAACAACATTCTTATCATATTTCAACCTCCAAAATATTCTTGTAGCCAATTTCTCTTCATCATAAATAGGTTTAGGTTTGATCTCTTGAGATGTAGGACAAGGGTCGCTAGAGGGAGGAGGATTGTCTTTTCTGATTTTGATGGTTCCATTATCAATGAGTTATGGTATCCGCCTTTGAAAATCATGACAATCATTGGCATGATGATCATGGGTTTGATGATATGAGAAAAAAGGATTGTTGGGGGAATAAGCACCTTGAGATAGACGATAATTTATATGTCTTGCAAGATACTCTTTAAACCTTTGCACCCTACGGAGATCATCCATAGGTGAATGATGAGGATGTCCTAAACCTTTGGTACTAGCTTGTGAAGGAGGGTTTATAGAGACTTTGATTCCTTTTTCATATTTCTCAAGTCCTTCTCCACTATAACCTTATTTCAAGGTTATAACCACTTCCATAAGAACTTTTTAATTGTAAAGAAGGACCATTATCATGAATCTCTTTAAAATTTGTAGTGTAAGGGCACATGGAAGGATCAAAGGGAGAATTAGATGAATAAGGAATATCCTTTGTAGGAAGTTTTTATTTTCTATCATCATTATTCATATCCTCTTTCATAGGTTGGGAAGGAAGGTCCTTATCATCTAGGGATTCATATTTGCTTAATGTTATGTGAGGAGATAGGTCAAGAATAAAATGCATAACATCATCTTCTCTACAAATATTTTGATGACTAAGATAAGCTCTAGGAGAATAAGGAGGATCTAAAGGGATTGATAAACCAACATTTTGATCTTGCCCCCCATGCACTAGAGTATGCCTATGAGAAGAGGATTGTGTCATGTTGATTTTCAATGGTTTCTCTCTATTGGAGAGATCTTTGATAGGATTATTGACTCTTTCAGATACCATAGGAGAGGTACAAGTACTAATTTTGTTAATGTCATTTCTAGGATTATCATTGTCTACAAAAGCCTTTATGCCATTTACACATGTAATGCATGTTCTTAAAAATGTCATCATAAAAAAACATATAACATGGGGTGAACTCACAATAGTGGTTCCCATTTTTTTGCCACTTTTGACACTGAGATGAACATTTTTAAAATAATCCTCAATTTCCGACAACTACAACTTTTAAACTATTAATAATTTGAAGCTTATATATATATTTTTTTCAATTTTTTTTGAAGATTTTAAAATTTTTTTTCCATCTCTCTCGAAAAGTAGTTTTTTACAACAAACTACATTTTTTAAGAGTGATGTGCCTCCCGAAACGCATAATTTTTTTTTCTATAAATGGTAAAAAATCAATTCTTTCGAATTTTGGTTTGTAACATCAATATCAAGGGCTTGTAGTTGGTTTGATAGTGATATTTTGAATATTTTTCATTTTATTAAGTTTTGAAGTCTGACTAATTATATTTTAGACATAGGTGTACATTTGAACACATAACTTGTTCTATATATATCGAAATTCATTTTTTTTTGTTAGAAAGAAGACATCAATACCTAGGGCATATATATTTTTCAGAATTTTTTTGAATTAGTTTACTACTTTTCCCATTGCGTTGAACAGAGAAATTCATGTTCAGTGAAAAATTGATGTTTGGTAAAATTAAAAAAACAACTTCATAATAAACTCAATATGAAATAAAATTATATTCATTATTCATTGGAAAGTTTTCTTCGAGGACTATCATACTATATTTTGGGTTCTCAAAATTGTTCCATTTGAGCCTTCAACCAGAGGTTTGAAGGCCAAAAATTTGTAGAAAGTTTCAAAGAAGTGTTAAAAAAGGGGTTCGAGCAACCTCCCCCAATATAATTAAAGTTGACATAAACAAGTGTTAAAAGTGGTTCACTCGAAAGAGGGGGTTCGAGCGAGGTGGGGGGTTTGCTCGAACCCCAAAGGGTAGTTCGTTCGAATACCCCCACTTCACTCGAACCCCCTCCAATTTTTTTTCCTACCATCACATTTTTCCTTCGTGGGTGAAGGTGGGAACCATTATTGTGAACTCACCCCATGGATAAAAGCTTTGAAATATGATTTGCAAGTATGAAATATCTTGGAAACCCTAAAAATGCAATATGCAAGAGTACCATGAATGAAAAGAAGAGATATAAAATGAAAGAAGCCATTATCAAACACATGATTATGATTTAAATGTAACTAAAAAGCAATGTAATCATATGTGAAAAAGCAAAAAAATCAGATTTAATAAATTTCATTATGAGTGCCTAAAATCAGATATAAAAATATAAGTGAAGAATTATGCAACTTACACGTCAAATCTAGCAAAATAAATTAGGATTTTTATGATTTTAACCTCTAAATTTATGATTTAAATTGAAAATATGATCCATGAGTGCAAAATTGAGAGCTAAAATGCATACAAATTGTATCTAAGACAAAATATCAGAATTAAGCATGAAAGAAGTCAAGTTCACCAAAATATAATGTGGTGAAAATTGGGAATTAGGGTTTCACCTAGTAAATCCACTAAATAACCCAACTAACACACATACATTTAAAGAGGGTTGAACCCAATAGATCTAGGCTCAATCCCAATGGGGAAAGCTCAAATATTTTGATTGGATTCAATTGGTTAATATTTATAATCCTCTTAATTAGTTTAATTTGGAATGTAGTTATGAATTTAGGGCGAAATGAGGGATAATTGAGGTAAATTGACAGAAACAGTAAGCTACATATGTTGGAATCCAATAACATTGAGAGGGAGGGGGGGAGGGGGTGGGGGGGGGTGAATCAGTGTTATACTAGATGAATTTAGCCTTATTAAACATGCATACACCTACTGATATACCGATACATACAAAATTGAGAACTAAAGCAACCAATAAGCCAATCACATAAATGAGAATTATAACACACATAATTATACGGGGAAAACATCAAAGAGGAAAAACCACGGTGGGATTTGTGACCCACAATATCAATCCACTGACCATATGAAGAGATATTACAAAATATAAGGGGCCTGCACCTGCAGGAAGGTTTAAAACCTAGAGCACATTGCTCAATCACAAATGGAGCCTCACTGACTACATATGAATCTAGACTACAATCCAGAGAAGTGTTTAACTGCTAAGATATCATCTTCTATGCCAGAATATAGTTCCCGTTTAAGCTCTGTCTGTTCCGATCTGAAACCCTAAACCCTTTACCGAAATAACCCTTACATAAATATCCTCACATACATAATTTCTCTGATATATTTCACATTATATCACATTCATATATCCATCACCATATCTATTACTATGTCAATCTCAAAATGATCTAATCCAACTGACCTATATACCCTATGCAACTTATCATGCCTTATGTTGGCTTACAAAGATAATTACAATATCAAATTACATGCTGGCTAGATAACATAAATGCATGAACATCAAAAACAATTTCTAATGCCGGGTCCAAGAGATGTCGGTCTCGAATACTGATAACCACATTCTAAACCATGTCGGCCTGCATTGCCGGTAACCAAAGAAATCCTTCTATCCTGCCGGTACCGGTGTCGGTGTAGTGTCTGTGAAGTGCCTGCCGGTACACAATTGAACCAAAACATGATGCCGGAACAAAATACCATGTTGCCATCAATGACAACATGGTGAAACCAACCAATTGAGTGTTAACTGCCAACAATCTCCCCCTTTGGAATTGATGGCAACACTCATGTGAAAAATGGTCAAGGTTTCATCTGCCGGTTCCATCTTGCCTGCTCCCCCTAAGCTGAATATTCATTAAAGAAAAATACTCCATACACCCATATCTCCATATCTCCCCCTAATGTATACAACTCCTTCTATTCTTTTTCACATCTATATCACTCCCCCTTTGACATCAATGCCATCAAAAATTCTAAAAAGAATGTCAAAAATCCAAAAAAAACTGTACAATGAATATCCCAAAAATATCTTACCAGAGCTTAACAAATTTCAATATTTCTGGATAAGCCTTCTCCAATAGCTCAAGATAAGTATCCCAACTAGTTTTGAAAGTGTCAGAAATAGATACAAGTCCATTTACTATATGTGCAAATGACTCTTTCTCACTTACCTCTGCGGGTGTGGGCTTTCCAACCATATCCATACATTCTTTCTTATGTATACTAAGTGAATCCTATCGGGGACTCACCAAGCCTCTTAGAATTCTGACTCTTCTTATGATTTTGTCTCTTTCTTTCTCAAGAACAAAAATTTGGGATTCCAAAATCAAAATTTGACCATCAATGGATGTAGTCAATGAAGTCAATCCATCAAAATAATTAGCTATATTTGCAATTTTCTCCTGAAATTATTTGATCTTCTTATCCACATTAACTGTAATTATATTTGTGTTACAAAATACCCTATAAATATTTCTAGATTGCTTCAAATAATTATCTATCAGTTTCAACTTTTCATCATTCTTCTTCTTCTTTGATTCAATCACTTGATCAAATGTAGCTCTTTTAGCCTGAGTGAACCTCTCCAGTGTTTTCCGATTTAAAATCTACTGTAAGGATTGAAAATCCTTTGAAATATGCTTCGTGATTATCTTAAGCTTTCCGGATGGGCTCGCTTCATTGTCAATCTTGCACTCCGGGACTAGTCTGTGTAAAACAGTGATTGACTGATCAATACTCCCTTTATCTGTGGATCCCTCCATTAATTTTTGTGTTGCCATCATCATGAGTTCAGTAGGAAAAACTACCGGTTCTCTACCAGTTTCCACTTTCTTCTCCTTTGATGATTTGTCATTTATAGCTTCCTCACTTGCACCCATGGCTTCACCACTTGGTGCAGTCTCTGTAACTGCCGGTTCCTCTGTAGGAACAATAACCTCAAACTGTACATTTATATCTGGAGGACTGTTATCCTCAATATTAGTATCCTGTATATCATCAACCTTTTCACTCTCTGTATTAGCCGGTATCTCAACACCCGTCTGTAAATTTGTATCTACCGAGGGGCTTGATTTCCACTATCTTAATGTTTTTCAAAATTGAGGGTGAAGTATCCATAATCCCCTTTCCTTTTCCTTCAACTGGGGTGTCTAGAGTGTTTGTCTTTGATTTTGGTGAAGTAAAGAAACCTTTGTTATCTCCAAAGAACTTAACCCATGCTTTTGAGTCTCCTTTATTATTTCATTTACCCTTCCTAGCATCAGACTGGTTATTCTATGTTTTCTATTAAAGACTTTTCTATCTGCCACCTCAAGTGTCCTTTCCATTTCCTCTGGAGCAATAGTAACACAAACAAATAACAACTCTTGAATTTTAATATGCTTGTCTTCTTGTATTGTTGACAGTCTTCTAGCATCTAACATATTATATAATTCTGCTAGTATTTGGCTTTCAATTTCTATTAAGGCTTTCTTATAAATATCCAGATATAATAATACTGCTCCCTCTACCTCTGTTTGTTCATCATCCTTTAAGTGTTCATAATAAAACTGTACATTCTTTAACATGCCATCCTTAGTGATTTCATCTATTAATGCTGCACAAGTTTTTGGTGGAATGGTAGTTACATTACTAGATTGAATTTCCAGATCGATGTCATTCTTCTTCTTACTTCTTGCAGTACCGGATGGAGCTAAAGTGTTTACTTTTGGTGCTTGCTTCTGTTCCGGTATTTTGAATGTAAATTTCATAACCGGTTGCTTTTTAGCCTCTACCTTTGTTTCCTCTGTTTTCTTCCTTACAACCCTCTTGAATGCCAAGGGTGTGACATCCTCAGATTCATACTCTGTTGCAATAGGCTCAATATGTACTTCTAGATTCTTCCTCTTCCTGCCTTTCTTTGGGACAACATCAATTAATTCTTTAATGTCCTATTTGACCTTCTCAACAAATTTGTTAGACTTTCCTTCCTGCTTCTCTCTCTTCTTCCGGTTGAGCTCTGTTTCAACCTCTTGTGATTTTTGTTTTGCAGTACTACATGGCTTCTTCGCCTCATCAATAGGTGCATCAATCAACATTTTTGTAGAAGCCTCAAGGATATTTGCATCCACTTCACAACCCATTTCTTCAATCCAAATCTTCTGGGGCTTAACCTCTTCCATAAGTGTTTCATCCTTCTTCACCATGAAGCATATGTTAGTTGAATATTTTTCAACAATATGCTTAGGAACCCTTTTCCTAGACTTCATAGATTTCTGGAACCCCTTAAAATATCCCCATACTTTATCATCTCTTTGACTGCCTAAAGTAGCAATTGATGGTTTCAATTGTCTCCCTACCGAAATATCAAATGCCCATTGCCTCTTCCCAAAATCGGGTGAGCCATTCATGAAAAATAACATTAAGAAGACAATTAAGTTGCCATATCGGAAAGTTCCTTTCTTTTCTCCCTCTATCTTTCCTAGGTTTATTAACAGTTCATCTAACATCCAATCGCATAGATCCAATTTCTCATTTTGTCTCATCATTTTGTATGCTGCGAAAATGCAGGAACTGGAAACAGAGTTCAATCGGTTTGACCGAGTTAGCTTATATCCGATGATCGTGCTAGCAAATCTGATGTCCATGTCGGTAATAGTGCTTATTCTCATAGATCTCCTGTCAGATGTCATGCCGGTGATTTTATTCACATAGTCATTCAAAACCTTCTTGTCTGGACATTGCCCAACCTGTGGCAAACCAGTGATTTCCCTGATGGCTTCCTTGGTGATCTTGTAAGGTCTATCCAACCAAATAAACTCCCGATGTACTCTGTTCAAAACATACCTAATTATCTCATCTTCGAATTCTGGGATGTCTAGAATACCGGTAAACCCTAAGTCTTCAATGTGCTTGTATGCCGGTTTGATCTTTCCAAATTCTCCCATCATCTTGCTCATGTACATGCCCTTTATTTTAGATGTTCCCATGTCCTCAATGTGACAATGTATGTATGCCCTAACATATTCAACATAGACAACTCCCTCCGGAACACGGGAAAATGCTCCAATCGAATCTTCCAGGGTAGCCACATGCGGATACCACTTGGAAATTGGCCTCGGGCGGTCCTTGACCTCCACTATAGTTGGATTTGTAACAAAGATAGGAATAGATGGTGATCCCACTTCCATGTTTAAAGATAAATACCCATTGATCACTTTCGGTGAAAACCCTTAATAAATTCTTCCAGTTGCCGGTGAAATCGGTCAACAAGAAATCTGATTGCTCTGAAATGCCTTTGATCACTCTTAGTCACTCTTAATCACTCTGAAATTGCTTTGAATGCAAGGGGATCAATAGTGAATTGAATTTGATCTTTTAACCTCTGAGAAAAACCCTAATCTTCCATTGACATTAATGACTGCTAGTGAAAGATACCAGATCTCGAACAGAACATATCTATGCTGGATAAGCATCTCCAATATCTGGAACATCTTCCAAAACCTCTTCTTGGGGCATATGCAGCATCTTCATGAATTTTGCCTACCCCTAAGGCATCTTCCTTAGTTACCAGATGAGCTACATGTCGGTGCAGGAGCAACCTCCTCTGCCGGATAAGTAACTGGTGCATTTCCGTCTGATGATTGTTCTTCAGTCTTCGTAACCCATCTCTGAGTATGATCTTGGTGGATTTCACTAACCTTCTCTTTTCCTTTCTCATTTGATCATCCATTACCAACCGGTGGATTTATGCTTCTACAAAATTTAACAATATGTCCAACCTCATTACATGCATAACATGTAACATTGTTCCTTTGAATTGCTTTGCTAAAACCGGTGAAATTTCTTGACCTTCACTAATTAGCCATATGCCCAAACTTTCCACATTTATAGAATTTAACATTCATTTTGCAATCTTCTATCTTATGACCATAGTTATTGCATTTAGAATATTTACCAGGAGCAGAATCAGGGTTCTGATTTGCTCTGTTTCTACATTGTCTAGCCATGTGACCAAATCTATTGGAAACAAAACATCTACCATTAAATTTATAAGCATTAAATTGTCTTACCGATGCCTTATGATTTTGATCTTCATTAGTAGTATCGGAACTCTGTCCTTGCTCAAAGCCAAGTCCACTGGAATGTTCAATCTGCCTTTGTCTCTTTAACAACTCATCTAGTTGTGCTAAGCTAATCTTGAATTTTTCTTTATACTCACTTGTAGTAGTTAGATCTTCTCTCAGAATTATTATTTGTCTCTCAAGCTCTTGTTCATTACTTTGGGATTGTATTAAATTATTTCTCAACAAATCATTCTCATGAACCAACCTACCACATACTTCAAATTTGTTCTGCGGGCATACATCAAGATTTTCATCCTTTTTCTTTCGGTCCTCAATATCTTTAGACATTCTCATAGTTATAGCTTGCATTTCATTTCTCATAACCATTTTCTCCTGACTCAATTTTTGACATTGTTCCTTAAGTGCATCTTTCTCTTCATCATCCTGACTTTGCAAAAGTTCCTTCCTCCTAGATTGAACAGATGATAGTCTCTCTTGTAGGACAAGAATGAATTCCTTAGTAGAATTCAATTCATCTTGTAGTTTTAAGTTCTTCAACCTTACAACATCATAATCTTTAAGTGCCATCTCAAGTTGTTTCTCCAAACCCATATCCATGGGTTCCGGATTCAGGATCTTCCTCAAGCTGTTAAACTTCCTCTAAGATACAAGGCTCTGATACCAATTGTTTGATTCCAATAACACTGAGAGGGGGGGGGGGGGGGGGTGAATCAGTGTTATACCAGATGAATTAATTTTAGCCTTATTAAAACATGCATACACCAAACGGTATATCGGTACATACAAAATTGAAAGAAGTAAAGCAACCAATAAGCCAATCACATAAATGAGAATCATTACACACAACATTATACACACAAAAACTCAAAAAGGAAAAACCACGGTGGGATTTGTGACCCACAATATCAATCTTTTGGCCATATGAATAGATATTACAAAATATAAGGGGCCTGCACTTGCAGGAAGGCTTACAGCCTAGAGCACATTGCTCAATCACAAATGGAGCCTCACTGAATACATAGAAATCTAGACTACAATCTGGAGGAGTGTTGAACTGCTAAGATATAATCTTCTATGCAGAATATAGTTCCGGTTTAAGCTTTGTCTGTTCTGGTCTGAAACCCTAAACCTTTTATCAGAATAACCCTTACATAAATATCCTCACATACATAGTCTCTCTGATATATTTCACATTATATCACATTCACATATCCATCACCATATCTATTACCATGTCGATCTCAAAATGATCTAATCCAACTGACCTATATACCCTATACAACTTATCATGCCTTATGTCGGCTTACAAAGATAATTACAATATCAAATTACATGTCAGCTAGATAACATAAATGCATGAATATCAAAAACAATTGCCGATGCCGGACCCAAGAGATGTCGACATCCAATACCGATAATCATATTCTAAACCATGTCGGCCTGCATTGCCGGTTGTAATACCCTAAAAATGGTCATCTAAACCATGGGCCCCTAATCTCGACAATGTCACCAAGGTCCTAACCAAAGGCAATTAAATAAATCTTGAGCACACAATTAATTCTTTAATTATTAAATGTCACATGGCAAATTAATCAACCAATATTAATTAAATATTTGTATTTAATTAATTAAATCATTCCAAGTAAATCATTTTAAACAATTATCTTATTTATTTTATTTAAATATCCTAGCATATTTAATTAAATAAATCAAATTGCCATAAATCTTCAAAAAAGGAAATAAATCAAGAAAGAGAAATTAATTCAATTGAGCACAAATCTTCAAAAATGGAAATAAACCAAAAAAGGAATTAATTGACAACAATCTTGAAAAAACAAATTAAAAATTGATAGATAATCTCAAAGAAAGCAATTAAAACAATTAAATATTAAAATTGAATGAAATAGATAATAAATCAGTTTTTTCTTAATTTAATCTTAATTTTAGTTCAATTTCCTTTAAAACTGAGAAAAGCATCCAATCACATCAATTCACCTGGATTGTGCTTCCTCTTGGAAAATCTTGACCGCTCATCATCATTTGATCTCAACTGTTGGTTTCTTTCTGAATTTTCTAAAAATTCAGGCTCATCTCTCATTCAAAGAGAGGCTGGAGAATATATTGTTATTATACTGTTTTTGCTCTAGACTCATTGATATATTGCATATTAATTGTTTCATATTGATTAAATCATTTAGCTTAATATTGCTTAAATCTTGTTAGATTAATATTGCATCCATCTAGCATTCATCATGTTCATATAGATAAAATCCTTCGTCTTGATGTTGTCTAGTCACTGGTATTGCTTATAATCTGAGAGCAATCTTATACTCGCATCTTTTAGAAGGCAATGGGTCGATTTGTTATGGTTTATTATTCATTGATTATATCTGATTAACCATGCATGTAATTAATTGATTGAAGTGTTGTGCTTACAAATACAGGTTCACTTTTCACACACACATTGGTAACCAAAGAAATCCTTCTGTCTTGCCGGTGCCGGTGCCGATGTAGTGTCTGTGAAGTGCCTGCCGGTACACAACTGAACCAAAACATGATGCCAGAACAAAATACCATGTTCCCATCAATAACAACATAGTGAAACCAACCGATTGAGTGTCAATTGCCAACTATCTCCACCTTTGGAATTGATGACAACATTCATGTGAACTATGGTCAAGGTTTCATCTGTCGGTTCCATCCTGCCTGCTCCCCCTGAGCTGAATATTCATTAATGAAAAATAATCCATACACCCATATCTCTATATCTCCCCCTAATGTATACAATTCCTTCTATTATTTTTCACATCTATATCACTCCCCCTTTGACATCAATGCCATCACAATTTCTAAAAAGAATGTCAAAGATCCAAAAAAAACTGTATAATGAATATTCCAAAAGTATCTTACCGGAGCTTAACAAATTTCAATATTTCTGGATAAGCCTTCTCCAATAGCTCAAGATAAGTATCCCAACCATTTTTGAAAGTGCCAGAAATAGATACAAGTCCATTTAATATATGTTCAAATGACTCTTTCTCACTTGCTGGTGTGGGCTTTCCAACCATATCCATACATTGTTTCGTATGTATACTGAGTGAATCCAACCGGGGACTCACCAAGCCTCTTAGAATTCTGGCTCTTCTTATGATTTTGTCTCTTTCTTTCTCAAGAACAAAAATTTGGGTTTCCAAAATCAAAATTTGACCATCAATGGATGTAGTCAATGAAGTCAGTTAAACAAAATAATTAGCTATATTTGCAATTTTCTCCTAAAATTATTTTATCTTCTTATCCACATTAACTGTAAGTATATTTGTGTTACAACATACCCTATAAATATTTGTACATTTCTTCAAAGAATTATCTATAAGTTTCAACTTTTCATCAGCCTTCTGGTTCTTTGATTCAATCACCTGATCAAATGCAACTCTTTTAGCCTGAGTGAACCTCTCCAGTGCTTTCCGTTTTGAAATCTACTATAAGGATTGAAAATCCTTTGAAATATGCTCAATAATTGTCTTAAGCTTTCCAGATGGGCTCACTTCATTGTCAATCTTGCACTCTGGGACTAGTCTATGTAAAACAGTGATTGCTTGATCAATACTCCCTTTATTTGCCGACCCCTCCATTAATTATTGTGCTGCCATCATCATGAGTTCAGTAGGACTCATCTTAGTTATGTTTTTATTTACAACCTGCGAGGTGTCAACTGACAACAATGGTGGACCAACTACCGGTTCTCTGCCGGTTTCCCCTTTCTTCTCCTCTGATGATTTGTCCTGTATAGATTCCTCACTTGCACTGGTGGCTTCGCCACTTAGTGTAGTCTCTGTAACTACCGGTTCCTCTCTAGGAACAATAACCTGAACTTGTATATTTATATCCAGAGGATTGTTATCCTCAATATTAGTATCTTATACATTATCAGCCTTTTCACTCTCTGTATTAGCCGGTATCTCAACATTTGTCTATACATTTGTATCTACTGGGGGCTTGATTTCCACTATCTTAATATTTTTCAAAACCGAGGGTGAAGTATCCATAATCCCCATTCCTTTTCCTTCAACTGGGGTGTCTGCAGTGTCTGTTTTTGATTCCGGTGAAGTAAAGAAACCTCTATTCTCTCCAAAGAAGTTAACCCATGTCTTTTGAGTCTCCTTTATTATTTCATTTACGGTTCCTAGCATTAGACTGGTTATTCTATGTTTTCTATTAAATACTTTTCTATTTGCCTCCTCAAGTGTCCTTTCATTTTCCTCTGGAGCAATAGTAACACAAACAAATAACAACTCTTGAATTTTAATATGCTTGTCTTCTTGCATTGCTGACAGTCTTCTAGCATATAACATATTATATAATTCTGTCGGTATTTGGTTTTCAATTTCTATTAAGGCTTTCTTATAAATATCCAAATATAATAATACTACTTCCTCTACCTCTCTTTGTTCATCATCCTCTATGTGTTCATAATAAAACTATACATTCTTTAGTATTCCATCCTTAATGATTTCATCTACTAGCTCTACACAAGTTTTTGGTGGAATGATAGTCACATTACCAGATCTATGTCATTCTTCTTCTTCCTTCTTACAGTACCAGATGGAGCTAAAGTGTTTACTTTTGGTGCTTGCTTCTATTCTGGTATTTTGAATGTAACCTTTCTAACCGGTTTCTTTTTAGCCTCTACCTTTGTTTCCTTTATTTTCTTCCTTACAACCCTCTTGAATGCCAAGGGTGTGTCATCCTCAGGTTCAAACTCTTCTGTAAGAGGCTCAATGTGTACTTCTAGATTCTTCCTCTTCCCGCCTTTCTCTGGGACAGCATCAATTAATGTTTTAATGTCTTGTCTAACCTTCTCAACAAATTTGATAGCCTTTCCTTCCTGCTTCTCTCTCTTCTTCCAGTTGAGCTCTATTTCAAGCTCTTGTGATTTTTGTTTTGTAATACCACATGGCTTCTCTACCTCATCAATAGGTGTATCAATAAACATTTTTGCATAAGCCTCAAGGATCCGTGCATCCATTTCATATCCCATTTCCTCAATTCAAATCTTCTAGGGCTTAACCGCTTCCATAGGTATTTCATCGTTCTTCACCATGAAGCATATGTCAGTTGAATATTTTTCGACAATATGCTTAGGAGCCCTTTCCCTAGACTTCATAGATTTCTGGAACCCCTTAAAATATCCCCATACTTTATCATCTCTCTAACTGCCTAAAGTAGCAATTGACTGTTTCATTTGTCTCCCTACTGGGATATCAAATGCCCATTGCCTCTTCCCAAAACCGGGTGAGTCATTCATGAAAAATAACATTCAACAGACAATTAAGTTGCCATACCGGAAAGTTCCTTTCTTTTCTCCCTTAATCTTTCCTAGGTTTATTAACAGTTCATCTAACATGCAACCACATAGATCCAATTTCTCATTTTCTCTCATCATTTTGTATGCTGCGAAAAATGCAGGAACTAGAAACAGAGTTCAATCAGTTTGACTGAGTTACCTTATATCCAATGATCATCCTTCTGAATCTGATGTCCATGTTGGTAATAGTGCTTATTCTCATAGATCTCCCGTCAGATGTTGCACTAGTGATTTTATTCACGTAGTCATTCGAAACCTTCTTGTCTGGACATTTCCCAACCTTTGGCAAACCATTGCTTGCCCTGATGGATTCCTTGGTGATCTTGTAAGGTCTATCGAACCAGATAAACTCCCCATCTACTCTGTTCAAAACATACCTAATTATCTCATCTTCAAATTCTAGGATGTCTAGAATGCCGGTAAACCCTAAGTCTTCAATGTGCTTGTATTCCGGTTTGATCTTTCCAGATTCTCCCATCAACTCTCTCATGTACATGCCCTTTATTTTAGATGTTCCCAAGTCCTCAATGTGACAATGTATGTATGCCCTAACATCTTCAACATAGACAACTCCCTCCAGAACATGGGAAAATGCTCCAACCAAATCTTCCAGGGTAGCCACATGCGGATACCACTTGAAAATTGGCCTGGGGCGGTCCTTGACCTCTACTACAGTCGGATTTTCAACAAAGATAGGAATAGATGATGATCCCACTTCCATGTTTTAAGATAAATACCTGTTGATCGCTTCCGATGAAAACCCTTAACAAATTCTTCCAGTCGCCAGTGAAATTGCTCAATAAGAAATCTGATTACTCTAAAATTCCTTTGATCGCTCTTAGTCACTCTTAATCACTCTTAAATCTCTTTGAATGCAGGGTGATTAATAGTGAATTTAATTTGACCTTTTAACCTCCGAGAAAAACCCTAATCTTCCATTGACATTAATGAGTGTCGGTTAAAGATACCGGATATTGAACATAACACATCTATGCCGGATAAGCATCTCCAATGTCTAGAACATCTTCCAGAACCTCTTTCCGAGGCATATGCAACATCTTCATGAATTTTGCCTACCCCTAAGGCATCTGCCTTAGTTACTGGATGAGCTACCTACCGGTGCAAGAGCAACCTCCTGTGCCGGATAAGTAACTGGTGCATTTCCATTTGATGATTGTTCTTCAGTCTTCCTAACCCATCTCTGAGTATGATCTTGCTGGATTTCACTAACCTTCTCTTTCCCTTTCTCATTTGATCCTCCATTACCAACCGGTGTATTTATGCTTCTACAAAATTTAGCAATATGTCCAACCTCATTACATGCATAACATGTAACATTGTTCCTTTGAATTGATTTGCTAAAAATGGTGAAATTGCTTGACCTGCACTGATTAGCCATATGCCCAAACTTTCCACATGCATAGCATTTAACATTCATTCTGCAATCATCAGAGGAGGAGGTCTCTAAAGACTCAGAGAAGGAGAACCCTCAAGGTTCGCTGAAAAAGAAAACCAAAGTTCACACCCAGACTAGAAATAAGCACAAGAGGAAGGAGGAGAATGTGAAGGAGCTGGAGGTTTATAAGCAGGAAAGGACCTCAGAAGCCAAACAAAACCTGGAGAAGGTGACTACGGGCGAGGCTCTTAGGGTTGAAGACACAACTAATATTTGAGACACCCCAAAAAAGGAACAGGATATCCTTGGTAAGGTTGATTCTCCCCCTAACCCTCCTCTAGAGGGTATGCAAGGTTTCATGGATACTATGGAGTGGTTAATAACTGGTTACAAGAAAGCTGTGGATGACAACAAAAAACACAGCAACATAATTCAGATTTTGGAAACCATCAACACTGGGGAAGGGAAGACTATGGCTAATTACATTGAGGACCTGAAAAATACCATTGCAAAAGCTGAAAACATAAGAGACTCCTTCAACCCCAGATTTGAGAAAATAAAGAAAGATCTGCTGGAAAGGAAAAATCTTGCTGACGCTAATGATCAAACTATCTCGGGTACCACCAGTAAAGTCAGCAAAATTGAGGAGTGCCTGAAGAGTATTGGTGAACAAAGTTTAAGCATCTTGAAGATTTCTACTAGCAACACTAATACTCTCATCAACAAACTGGACGAAGAGAAGGAGATCCTGGATATTGACCCGGACATTGAAGGCACAGGGGACGCTCAAGGACCCAGAACCCGAACCAGTGGCAAAAAGAAAGAAAAGAAACCTAACAGGGACCTGGAAGATCTCAAAGCTATTGGGGCCACCTATGACTAGTTGGTGAAAAAGGCGGAGGACCTGTTGAAAGCTATAGCTGTGTAGTAATTTCCCTGTTTCTTTGTTGTTTTTATCTTTAGTTGTCTTTTTGGTTTGCTGGCTTTTTTGCCAGTCATTTTGTAAGCGGTTTATAAGCTCTGGACTTTTTATTGTCTTATCTTAATCTCCTTTATTAAAGGTTTCGGGTCCTAAAAACCTTTTTTTCTTAATTAATCGGAACATTCCAAGAATGAATTCCTTAGTAGAATTCAATTAATCTTGTAGCTTTAAATTCTTCAACCTTTTAGCATCATAATCTTCAAGTGCCATCTCAAGTTGTTTCTCCAAACCCATGTCCATGGATTCCGGATTCAAGATCTTCCTCAAGCTGTTAAACTTCCTCCGAGTCACAAGGCTCTAATACCAATTGTTTGAATCCAATAACATTGAGAGGGGGGTGAATCGATGTTATACCAGATGAATTAATTTTAGCCTTATTAAAACATGCATACACCAACCGGTATACCGATACATACAAAATTGAAAGAAGTAAAGCAACCAATAATCCAATCACATAAATGAGAATCATAACACACAAAATTATATGTGGAAAACCTCAAAGAGGAAAAACCACGGTGGGATTTGTGACCCACAATATCAATCCACTGGCCATATGAAGAGATATTACAAAATATAAGGGGCTTGCACTTGCAGGAAGGCTTACAACCTAGAGAACATTTCTCAATCACAAATGGAGCCTCACTAACTACATATAAATCTAGACTAAAATCCAGAGAAGTGTTGAACTGCTAAGATATCATCTTCTATGCCAGAATACAATTCCGGTTTAAGCTCTGTCTGTTCCGATCTAAAACCCTAAACCCTTTACTGGAATAATCCTTACATAAATATCCTCACATACATACTCTCTGATATATTTCACATTATATCAAATTCACATATCCATCACCATATATATTACCATGTCGATCTCAAAATAATCTAATCCAACTGACCTATACACCCTATACAACTTATCATGCCTTATGTCGGCTTACAAAGACAATTACAATATCAAATTACATGTCGGCTAGATAATATAAATGCATGAATATCAAAAACAATTGCTGATGCCGGATCCAAGAGATGTCGACCTCCAATACTGCTAACCATATTCTAAACCATGTCGGCTTGCATTGCCGGTAACCAAAGAAATCCTTTTGTCCTGCCGGTATCGGTGCCGGTGTAGTGTCTGTGAAGTGCCTGCCGGTACACAGCTGAACCAAAACATTATGCCAGAGGAAAATACCATGTTGCCATCAATCACAACATAGTGAAACTGACCAATTGATTTTCAATTTCCAATAATATTTGTTCCACAAAGCCACCAATTGAGATTTGGGAAAAATAATATGTTTAGAAACTTTTTTTTCAAAAGTTTGGCCTGATTTTTTGAGAGCAATTAGGGCAGATCCGCCCTAGTCCTTTGAATTTTCACTGTCAAAAGTTGAATCTATTTGTCACTATTGACACCACTTAAAGTACTGAACACCTATTTACTACACATGCAAAGAAAGGGAAAGATTTCAAGGGGATAGGAGTTTGCCTAAGTCAAATTGTTTAGGAATTAACCATGAATGAAACAATGCAAATACTGAAATAAGGAGATGTACCTCAGATTTGCAATTGTTGATGATGTTGCAATTCTCTTTGAATGCAATCACAAATATTGAATGTAATGGCATGACAAATACATGGACATGAAAAGTAGGAATCACACACACATGCTTGCATGAAGATTGATGTAACTTTGCTCCACATTTCTTGAATGATGAATATGTAGCCTTGAATATCTAAAAATGTCTGATGATAAATGATTCATGGATGCATAAATATTTTAGGTAGCTCTTGGATCGCTTCTCTAGGTGAAAATGAATTGATAGGATGTCTTTATATAGGGTTCCCTAGGTAAATTACTGATTAGGCCAACCTCCAATGATCATGTGTAGCCCCGGGGATCAAATGCTATCAGGGAGATATACAACTTGCCCCATTTCAAATTGGGGCTTGTTTGAGAGGGAACAATGCATTTTGTGGTTCTCTGGTCCAAACCAGGGCATCCCACACCCTAGTCCTTTTACAAATAGGATCAAAACAAGGAGAATGGGGGGAGGGGATGCCATGATGGGACCCACCAAAGGGTGTTCATGGCATCAAAGCTGGAGAATAGGATCGAATCAGTCCTAGAGAGGGAATGGAGATAGAAAATGCTAAAGTTGGAGCACAAACACGAGGTTTAAATCAGACTGATTACAATTTATGAGGCCACAGTAACAATACTTATCTTTCTCTAGATATGCAATCTTTATCCTCTTTCCATCACCAACCTTTTGAACAATAAAATATCAATCCTTTATACCTCATTTGTACACTAGCATGACCCAATGAAGGATCTACAATATTTGGCATTGTTGGAGGTATACATACCCTCATGTGTCCCCCTTTTGTTGACCAAGTGCACAAATTGTGTCCATTTGTGAATGAGAGGCATGGAGAAACAAAGAAACATTCTTCTTGCATCTACAATCACCTTAGGCATTAATGATGTTCCCTCTTTATGTTTGCAAGGTATGGAAGCACCTATAAAATTCATCGACGAACCATTAGGGGCTGCATGCATTAATACTATGTGCTAAAATGTTTGGGAATGGTAGGCGAATAGGTGAGAATGAGCATTCCAAACCTACTAGATTTTAGGATCATATTGGAACTCGGTAGGTTTTTGAGGCTTTTCAAGAATTGATGATGAATTTTAAAGTGTGTGGGGTTGGTTAACACATAGGAGTCCAAGAGAAAAAAAGGTGTTGGGATATGACAAAAATGTTCTTAGGAGATCCAAAAGGGCACAAAACTATTGTGTAATACTCAAGGTTTCTGGAGTTTGAGGGAACTTACAACTCTAGGACGAAGGTACAAAGATATGAGGGATCCCTATAAGTATGAACTCTAGGGAGGGTAAATACTTTGTGCATGGTGGTCTTGGGGAAATATGAACTTTGGGATCTAACCTTCAAGTTAGGGATATACAACCTTGGTGTTTGAGGTCTCAAGTGAAATTGGCATTGTGGGAATAGAAAGAAAATGGATCTTAAGGATGGGTTAGGTTTTGAGGTTCTAGGGGGATTGAGGAGTTAGGAACTCCGAAGCATAAGTTATTTAGATAGAGAGACAAAGCGTCACAATTATTTGGAATTTTTAGGACTCTAAAGGGAATGAGGATTATAGAAACATGGGTGGGTTTTCAGGAAAGTGGAAACTTGAGGATTGGGCACAAAGGGTTAGGGTTGAGGACTTTGAGGGAATTGGGGATTTATGGATGAGGTGAAATGTTGCAAAGAAACCATTAGTCCACAAACTTGTTTTAGTGTCATAAATTGTATTCTTTTAAAATTTCACACTCTATTTGGGCCCCTACTTTAGTGTGCTTTCTCCTAGATCATTTTAAGCTCACTTGGGCCTTATTGTACCCTATAATTTAATTTTTATCCTTCAACTTAATTGTTGTCAAATGTTAATTTCAAGACTAGGTCATATGCTCTACATCTCGACACACTATCATCCCTTTTGCTAATCCCTTTTTAAGTGGACTTGGGCACCCAACGCCTTAGTCCGTCTAGAAAGGACCCAAATTCAAAATTGTGCACATGTCAACCTCTGTCATTCATGATATGGACCCGATATTTTCACCTAACAGTTAATTGTTGGCCTACATTTAAAAATGCCTTTTGAACCTTATATAAAATACATCTTCTATCATTCATAAGGTTTGAGGAATTCTTGGATCTAAGGAAAGTACTATAATTACGAGTTGTCAACCTATGAAGCAATAGGCTACAAATTTAAATATTCAAGTATGATTTTATGATTGTGATTTATGTTTATCATGTTATTGCATTAACATTTGCAGGACTTCTCGAAAGACAATTGCACCACCACCTTTATGTGAATATCCATGAGAGGGCTTAGACCTAATTTATAATCATTTCATTTTCACACTTGCCATTATTGTTTAGACTTTGTCCTCCCTAGGAGAAGATCTCTTTTACATCATCATAGATATTGTAGAGATGAGAACACTAACATGAGGTTTGACTTAGGCAAGTCTCTATACAACACAATCATACGTCCTTGTTTTCCATGTGTGCAAGTTTAGATCTAATAGTGAAGGTGTTATAGGAGTACAAAGTAGAGTGTTATAGGCTGCGATGACTTTTGAACAAGTGTAAACACTTGGACTAAGGCACGTAGCACACATGCCCAACTTTTTTTGGTTGAATTTTTGAAGGACATACCTACAGGGACTTCTAACAACAAATTTTCTCTTTTTTATTAACATAAACACCCTCAAACTCGGGCACCCAATACACCAATCAAACGCTTTCAGTCTTAATTTGTAGATCTACATCAGTGAAAACTTTAAGAAATCCCCCCTCAAAAAACATATAAAATCTTGGCGAATTCTTTGTTACTCGCAACATTTTTGACGTTTTCTTTTTGTTTTTAGTAGAAACATAATATAATTTTCGCTCAGAATTTTTTTTGAGATTGGTGAAAATCTGTAGAAAATGTTGACAAATATTTATGTTTCTTTAAAAATATAAAATAATTTTTCCGACGAATCAAGCATTTGATATAAATAAAGTAAAATAATTCTATAGGCCAATTATTTGAATATACAAAGCTATAAAGTTTAACTTGGCAAATTAGGCTTTGATATAAAACAAAAAAAATATTTTTTAGATGAATTATAAAAAATATATGTGTTTAAACACTCCAAAAATATGTGAGTAGGTTTTGTTATAATTATGTGTTTTAAAGCTTAAAACATGAAGCAGACCAATATTTTCTTCAAGTTTTTGCATTTGGAAGATTAGATTAAGGTAGTTTTGAGAGTTTCGAAAACTAAATAGATTATTTAAATTTTTATATTTGAAGGCTTAAAAAATGAAGTAATTCATTTGACATAAAGCCAAAAAATATTCCAATGTGAAACGACAAATGAGTAGTATTTCATTATAGTTGGTCAAGGTTTACAAAATACTAAGTATCCTTAGGATATCACCCATAAGGAATAGATTCAAAATTTCCAAAATTTTCAATATAACAAAAATAGACCAAAATTGGCCTATTAATGGGCTTTCTTAGGATAATCTACCTGTGATAAGGAGAAAGTGGAAGTAGAATGGGTGAAACCAGATGAAGGTTGGATTCAAGTGAATTTTGATGGAGCCTCGAAGGGTAAGCAAGGACCATTAGGTGCCGGGTATATAGCTTGAGATTGGAATGGAAACATTATTACTTTGGGAGCTAAAAAATTGGTTGAGGGAATGAATATTGAGATCGGGTGTGAGGTTTCTCTCTTGGCTATAAATGGTGAAGAAATTGGTAGTTGAAAAGCTTCACCTTGAGGGAAATTTGTTGATTGTTGTTAATGTGATCATCAAAGGGAAGTCAGACACATGGAGGCTGAATATATTCATTCATTTAACTCAAAATTATTCATTATAATTTAATTTTTAAAAAATTTATGACACCCTTAAGGGTGGTAAAATTGTGGCATATGTGTTGTCAATGAAGACAACTCTTTTTAATGATGGACAAAAAAAAAAGAGTTTGGGAAGATTTTGAAGAAATTATTCTCATTTTTAAAGGGGATCGATCGTACGTCGCCAACTCTCATTTCAATAATGAAAATTCACGTTTATTTAATATGGGGACCAGGTTGGATATAAATTTGGATGTTTGCCATCTTAGACCTTGCAAATTATATTGAGAACAATTAGTGTGAAGGTGGCGATCGGTGGCACAGGATTGACAAAGAAGCAAATTTCACTTTGATCACCATGAAGCAACAACTGGCTTTTCTTGGATAGGTGATGGAGAAAATTATAAGCGTGTTCAAATTTGATGAGTCAATTTTTGTGTAGATAATGGATATTTTGTTGGGTGAGGATTTCATTATGGTTGAGCACCATTATTGTTCTAACATTGATATTATCTCACTAGTGATCGTGGGGTTTGGAGTTGGGTGACAAAGAAGTTCTCTAGGTGATGGAGAAATGTGTAAAGGGTGATTGGAGGTACGAGATGAAATCTTTTCTTTCCATGGCTCAACCACGGATCGGTTTAATGGACCGGGATGGGGAATGGATGTAGGTGGGGGATCATGATCCTTTGCTTTGACTTTTCAGCCATTGGAGTGAAATGTTAGACAAAGAGGAGTTCCCAACCAAGGCTTAGATAGGGTGGAGTGCCCTCAAGGACTTTCTGCATGAGAAGGAAGCCAACCTAGCTCCAACCAGGAATGAGGTGGTGAAATGTAGCAAGAAATGTTTGTCTTTTGACGCAAATGACTATTGGGTGAAAGATCCTCTTGGGTTGAAAAAGAAAAAAATGATGTTTAAAATTTGTAAAATTTTATTGTAGAATTTTCCAAATGCTCTATAATTTTTGTTGATATTGTAAGCGGTTTGGTTGATATAGGTTGTTTAGGATTTTGTTTCTATGGTGTATAGGTGTTTTGGGTAGTGATGGTATGGATGGATATTGTAGAGGTAGTTTTGACAAGGCGATAATTGGATTTTTATTGTTATACATGATAACTGTTACATGTTGGTCCGGGTGGTAGGTGTAGGGTATCCATGGTGGTCTGTTTCAAACAATACTTTTAGGGAAATAGATGAATTACAATACTTTTACATACATAATATTTTCTTTCATATCAATAAAATACAACTCTATTATCGATAAAAAAGAAGAGCAAAACTAAATCAACATTAACAAACTTAGAGAGTGACCAAAACCTAATAAGCATAACACACATAGGACATTAAGACCTTCTTCAAGAAAAAAATTAACCATGAATTCACCAATCCACAACATATTGTTGACAAAATCAATGACAACTAGCCTCTTCAGAAATCAACACACCCTGCGTGCTTTGTTGTGATGCATAGTTAAGGTAGTTTGTTGAAAGCATCCTAAGAGCTGGTAGTAGTGAAACCAGTCAATAGATTTCAATATCTTGAGGTAAAGGCACACCAACTCCAAGCCATGCTGCCTCCACTACGTTGTCCAAACCACTTAAAGTCCTCTTTGATCATTTCCTCACTGAATTGTAACACAATATCCTTATCCTCTCCTAAGTCAAGGAGAGACACTAGAAAGCGAGAGAACACACCTGTGTTAACTTTGTATCTGGTTTTTGAAACCATAAACTCATCTCCTAGGATCTATTACTGCTTGTATCACCAAGTCTATGCCAATTTTAAACATGCATTTTAAACGTACGTATGAAACTGTTCCTAAGAAGGCCATTTTCCTCAAATCTGTTGTCAACCTAATCGATGTGTCCATGACTCAAGTGTTTGCCAAATGCAAACAAGAAACTCTAGCTAGTTCTGCATGAATTGGCAAAGGAAAACCTGAGAATTAAAATTCTAAATGCATTAAGCTCACACGAGTGTAATCTACAAGAAAATATTTTCTTGCATTAATTCAGTCGCTTCAATTTCATAAATTGGTACAAAATATGATAGAAGTGTATTAAATTCAAATTGTTTAAGGCTTTAAGGCTGATTAAGCCATAATATGCCAATGATAAGGACTCATAATTTACACAATTTTCCATAAATGACACTATATTAGCTAGATCAATTGTCATGTGAATTAATTAATTGAGATAAGTGTCACATTTCTACTGCATCACGTATGGATTTTCATATCATGATTTTATGGAAGTAGTACCAACTCAGAGTACTAGTAGTTATGCTGTAAAATTACTTGATATGACTGCTATTTACTTCATACAGACATGAGACTATTATTTGTTGTGATTGAATTTACCTCTAAAAGGAATTTCATAGTGCCAACCTATCCTTTTTATTGTAATTTGTGAATAATTAATGAATGCTATAGCCTATAATGCTATTTACAAATTGGAATACAAAATAGATAATATTTAAAATTTATATTTACATCTACCATCATATGATCAAATATCAATGACGTAGGTTCAATTTTGGGCCTAAGCTTTGACAAGACCTACTTCCTACAAACCATAACCAAAATTGAGATAAGTGTAATTTTTCTATTGCATCGTACAAAGATTTCATTTCAAAACTTTATTAAAGCGGTCCCACCTCAAAGTCGTGACTTGCGATGTTGTAGGATAAGAAAAATATTACAATTAATATAATTAAACCAAGAGAATCCTAAGATCCTTTAGATAATATTTAAAATTTCTATTTACATCCACCATCAAATAATCAAATATCAACAATGTAGGTTCAATTTCGGGCATAAGCTCTGACAAAACCAATTTTCTACATAGCATCGTAAGAATTTAGACAAATGTCATCATTCAATTGCATTGCACAAGGATTTCATATTGCAACTTTATGAAATTGGTCCCTCCTTAAAGTTGAGATTCGTGATGCTGCATGTAATAAGAAAAATATTACAACTATCATATATATCCTATTTAATCTATATAAAGTATGCCGAGATATATCAAGGTATTTAATTTTATATTTGTATTTTGGATTAATATATTTTAGAATTAACTTATTTTAAAATTAAATGGCTTGATATATCTCAATGTACTTTATATAGATTAAATAAGATATATATGCTAGTTGTACAATTTTTTCTTATGAATCGGGTTTCAATAACTGAGTTGAATAATATTTTTTTATTATATTAAAATATTAAATATAACTCAATATTAACTTAATATTAATGTTAATATTAATTGAATTAAGTCACAACATATAAGAGTAATCATATCATGCTAATATTATTAATATTAACTTAATAATAATATTTATTGAATGGGGTTGGGGGCCTAGCTCGATTGGTGAGAGCTTCTAGTGGTGAAGCACGAGGTCACGACTCGGTCTAGTCTCCCCTAGGCCACGTGGTACCGAAAGACGTGTTGTGCCAACGTCACCGGTCACATTAAAAATTTTACTCGACGCACTGCAGTTTATAGGGGATGCTATACCCGATTCCTGCAGTCTACATATTTTTTGTTTTGTTGAAAAAACCACATAAGTGAGAGGGGGGGACGAATCAGTTTAGACCTTAAACCAAATTTAAACCCTTAAAATTCAAACTAAAATTATCTTATCTCTACAATAATGAAACATGAAATTGCAAAATACAATACACAAGAGAACACCAAATTTACATAGAAAATCCCAAGCAAGGAAAAACCACAGTGAGAATCACACACAATATGAATAATTGATTACAATGTTTTAGGATCAAGGCCAATGAAGCACATTGCTCCTAATTTGGACTTGCAAGACTAAGACACAGACCCTTAGGGAAAGATACAATGGACTTGTATTATTGAGACGAAAAATCCTAGTGCAAGACACAATATACTTGCATTATTGAAGTTCACTGCTCTAGGGCAAGATACAAATGTGCACAAGCAACCAAAATGACACACTTTATTTCAGAAGGTACATGGAAATGATGATTGATTTGAACAAGATTTCCTAATCATGAAATTATCCTTGAACTATTCTGTCAAGTGAACAATATCATGGAAAACACACATTCACTGTCTCAAAACTTTATCACATTGAAGGATATGATCATTGAGGCTTATCAAAAAATGAAATTAACACTTTTTCTTCTCCACATATGATTGCACATCATTAAAAACCAATCTACATGAATCCATGCATCAATTCACACATTCACACATATTTATACACTATCTTATTCATTGAAATCCTCAACTAGGTCTACCATAGACAAAATATACATAAATTACACAAGGTCGACCACCAAGAGAGATGAAACCAAATGTGGTCCACCCTAGGAGATAAGGGAGATCCAAATAAATAAAAAAAAATCTTCCAAAGTTGATTGCAATGAACCATACATACTGACACATCCTCCAAAGTCGACAACCAATAAAGAATGTTAACCAATCAACCCAAAAAATTACCCAATACAAATTACTCAATGCAGATCTTGACATGGCACAATATGACCCATAATAACACTCTAAGTCAACCTCCAATGTATATCCAAACCAAAAGTGTATGATCCAAATAAGATAAACCAACTGAGTTGGCTAGAGACCTTGACAACTGACCACACCGAACAATATAATTTCACTTGTTAAGAAAACCAACACATGAAATCTAAACTAGAACACTGCACAAGCTATATGAGCATGTCCTCCAAGTGGTAGCACAATAACCAACATTGCATAGAAATGAATGGGCATTCTCCAAAAAAGTCTCAAGAGATAGCCTCACTATCAGCAAGCAACAATAACCAACTTCAACATCTGAGCAACTAAGGACCTAAAACCACAATAGTGCAACATCCACAAATCATAGACATTAATTCTATAAATGCAAGGCATCATCTTCAAAAATCGAAGGAATGCAAAGCATTTTTTCATAAGGACTTTAAATATTCTTCCTTTCATATTGTAACTGAAGCAAGGGGAAAGTTTTGGGAATGCTAATGGTTAGTTTTAATCTAAATAAACATAAAATAATTCAAACATGCATAAAAAAAACCATTATACCTTCAAAACCTTCTCTTGTTCCTCAGATTGAGCTTGATGAAGTAGAGGCGCCCTTGTTGCTCTACTTGATTTTCTCCTTGGATGAAAGATTGTGGATTTCTCTCCGCTACACAACAAGATTGGATTGGATTAAAGGATAATTGTGGATGAGATGGATTGGCTTATGAGGCAATATTTTGGCATTATGAGGATTCTATGGATGATTTTATGATTCAAATGGATAGCATAAGAATATGATGGAAGTGGATGATTTGTGAGGAGAGGAGACTCCAATTTATAGATTATAGGAGATCAAAATGGAGGGTCAATATTGATTTGGTATGAAGGGATGAGATTGAATGAAAGTGGAGGAGAGGATTGAGAGGAAAAGCTGTGGAGAAAAAGAGATTTTCCATAAAGGTATTTCTTGTCTCCATACTCCTCAAGGTTTATGGGGAAGAGTTCCGCAAGCACATTGGGAAGAGAAAAGGAATATAAAATTACTTTGGGGAAGGGAGGAGAAATTAAAAATTCTGAAATAAGAGACGTGTGGGAAGAATAAATGAGAAAAGGAATTTAAAATTCCTTGGGAAGAGGAGGCATGGAGAGAAGAATTTGAATTTCCTTGAAAGGATCAAAGTGGGTGCATTTAAGGTTGGAGGATGAGATGGGAAAGCCATTTATGGCAAAGAGTTTCAACCCATCCCTAATCAAGGGGATTAGGAATGTGCAAATGATTAAGGGTACTAATTAGGTGGCTTAATGAGGGATTAGAATGCAAGTGGGAAAGGTAGGAGGATGTGACATGAGGAGAGAGAATGAGTTAAGGAATATAAAAGTGAGTGATAATGTTAAGCATGATTAAGGTGGATTAATTAGGCTAGATGATAGGATTAGAAAGGTGATTTGTAGGAATCACATGACTGGCTTAGTTAATTGAAATTAATTAAGAAGGGTTTAGAAGAAATAGATAATTAATTTTTGATGAATTAATTATAATGTTACAATGATAAAATTAATTAAATGATATTAAATTAATTTTAAGAAGAGGACTAACACAATTAATTGAATTAATTATGTGGAAAGGCTTAAATTAACTAAATATTAATTTAATTAATTTTAGGTGTCTACAGTAACGTCCAATACTGTCACCTTCTAGAAACACCTCATACTCAATCAACATCACCTTTAGGATACATAACTGTAATGTGGCGAATATTAGGGTTTCCACTCCTAGATGTAGTAAAACCACTCATTTTGCTTAAGGACCATTACATTAGAGAAATATAGGAATTTGATAGATCTAAGCCTAATAAACCTAGATTCTGATTTGATTCCAACCTCTTTTGATGAGGCTCTTCTTTCCCTTGAGTTGAATTTGTTGAAGATGCTAAAATGTGTGGATATTGAAGAGATCAGGCATAAACAATGAACTAAAATCGTCACATGGAGTCACAAATCTGGATTTGAGCAGTAGATGAATGTTCGCACCTAGTCCCAAAAGGTTGACCTAAATTGTCGGGACTATGGTGCTGTTTGCCCTGGTCCTCCAAACTTTTAGGCCTTCAAAAGGGAACCTATTTGTCTCTACGAATAATGTCAATCTTAAAAATTACAGCTCTGTACCTATAAAATACACACAAAAAGAAAGGGGAAATTGTTGGGAATAGGGGTTTGCCTAAGTAAAACCTTGGTTTAGGAATTAAACTTGAATGAAATAATGCAAATACTAAAATAAATAATTGAAAGATATACCTTAGATCTACAAGTATTAATGATGATGTTTTTCTTCTTGAATGTAATCACATATGTTGTAGAAAATGGCATGAACATGACAAAACCCTAATTGCACACACATGCTTGCATATGAATGATGTAATTTTTCTCCGGAATGGTTAAATGATGAATATTCAACCTTGAAGATCTCCGAAAAACACTTGATAATTAATACTTTACAGATACAAGGATGCTAGGAATTGATTGCCTGGAGTCTTAGAATGGATATATGAAATTAGGTTGATCAAATGTCTTTATATATGGGTATCTAGGTCATTTACCAATTAGGTCGATCTCCAATGGTCATGCAGAGCCACACAATTGAATTTCCACCAAAGAGATAGGATCCTTTCCCCATTTCAAAATTGGGCTCAACTAAGAGGGACAAGGGCGCCTAGTACCAAGGTGCTGGGCACCATGGTCCTTCTTAGAAAGGGACCACAATTAAGCCCTAGGGAGAAGGACACCCCTCTAGGAAGTTCATTAGTGGGATTACATGGAATCATAACTAGAGTTTGAGCACAAAATGGACCTAAATAGGAGATGAGGATAAGACACACTAAAGTAGGGACACAAACATGAGGTGTAAATTGACCTGGTGACAATTTATGACGCTACATTTAGCCCCCACTTTAACGGGTGTATAAGCCTATGCAAATACTCATGGTAAAGTAGATGAAAGATGAAAGAGAGAAGAAATTAGGAGTATAATCACAAGGAGTATAAGAAATTTCTAATTTTGAGGAACCAAGCCCCAAATATTAGGATCTTAACTCACTCAAACACATGCAAGGGCACACAAAACAAGACAAAAAAAAAAAGGCAAGAAAAGATAAACAAAGACAAAAAGGAAAAAGACACACAACACAAAAGGTAAAAACCAAAAACAAGACCTCAAGTCAGCTATTTGAACATACCTCAATATCAAAATGTCTCAACCACTAATATCATTCTTGAAAAATGCAATCTCAAGAACACAAGTGATCACATAAAAAGAGAAAGAGCACACATCATCCATGAAATACAAATAGAAAAGATATGAGTTCATGAGAAGAAAGAGGGAAGGCATGGATACACATTCTAGATGATCCATGAGAAGAAGAGTGAGAAAAGACATGTATACACTTTCTAGTTGTGTTTTTCTAGGTGATCCATGTTGGGGAGGAGAGTAGGAATAGTCTAGATATGTTTTGCTAGTTCCACTCACCCTCATGCGTGTGTGCAAGTGATATCTAGTTTAAGGTGTTAAGAATCATGTATAAGAGTTTTTTTCTTTGGTTTTGAGCATTCAAAAACCCATGTAAGACATGAAATGAAAATGCAAATGTGTCTGGTATTAGGAACATCTCATGTAAGAGTTTGTTATCTCTAGTTTTGAGAATGTGTAACCCTGTGTAAGACAAATACATGCCTGGATTCGAGTACATATCATGTAAGAGTTTTTTTATTTGGTTTGGAGAATGTGCACCCCATCTAAGATATATATCAATGCTACGTATAGTTTTGGGCATGAAACATCTCATGTAAGAGTTTGTATTCTCTAGTTTCGAGAATGGACACCTCATTTAAGATATTGCAAAAATATAGTACAATATGGTACAAAGAGGGTGATATGTATGCCCCACTTAAGATGTCAACATAATCCTATTTTGGTGTCTTAAGGAAGCTAGAAACAAGGATACCCAACCTTCAACACCAAGGAGAAATCCTTTAGGCAACAATGTTCATAAATCCAAGCTAAAGAGGTAATACTCTTACAAGAAAGAGTAAGATAGTTGGAAAGAGATATCTTGCAACAAGTGTAAAGAGTATTCTTTGAGGAGAGGAGATCTTTCCTCAAAGAGACATCTACCTCCAAGAGGATAACTTTAACAAACATAGCACCTTGTACCATAAGAAGGGAAGGAGAACAAGAATGCCTACCTTCCTCCTATTGCTAGGTGAAAGGGATTCTTAATGAAGGATGACACACTTTTGACCCAGTGTGAGGGGTTAGTTTATAATATATATACATTTCCAAGTATAAAAAAGGTTGTATTCAAGGGTACACACCTCTTGTATAAGAGAGAATACTTGAGCAAACAACAACTTCACACAAGGAATGACATCAAATCATAAGCAAACACCACTCAACAAAGGAAAAGTGGATCCTTAGAAAGGATAAGATTAAGATCAATATCCCCTAGGTGTAGGGACAATGAGAAGAATTACAAAACCTCTAAGGAGAGATAAGTAATTAGTAAATTCAGAATTTACTCACATGAAATAGTATTCAATGCAAGAAAAGACATTAAGACATGCAAAATGCAGCTCTAAAGAATATGTAATCTTCAAAGAGAAAGAGAGAATTAGATAAAGAATCACATACTCTGCTAAGGAGAGATTAATCATAAGAGACATAAAATTCCAAGCAAGAGAGGACATCAAAGTATGAAAAATGCAACCCATAAAGGGAATAATGAAACCTTATATAGATGGAAAAGATAGGATACTTGATTCTTGCCCCACAAGCATAGAGGCGAGAATGAAATACGCTGTTGGTTTGAGATGATTGTAATTGAAATATCATCACCTCTTATGAAAAAAAGACCCCAATGAATTTAAATACTTGTGCCATAGGGTGAGGAGCAACATGAAGGGTGAATGGAGTTCTAAGGCACTACCTCTTCACCAAGAAAGAATGCAAGATCTCTTGGACATTGCTATTGTTAGGATATGTTGTTGTCATTCATGTCAACATATTCAAGTGATTTATTGATCCGGTGGTTGCAAATTAGTTTATTGGGATCATGGTTAAGTATGTGGAGCATTTCTAGTGTTATTATATCTTTCTATATCGGTTTCAATGATCTGGGAGCTTAATTGATCATATCATATGATCTGGTTTACAGTTTGGTTTTTCTAATCAGTGCTTTGCAGAGTTTGGTATTTCCTCTGGTATATTCCGGTGTGATCAGATCTTGAGTTGATATTTTGGGATATTGTTTGGGGTGTTCTTGTGTATCTTCATTTCAGACGGTTCATGATTTGTTGCTCTGCAAGTTATCTTTCCTCGTGATAGTTGCTCCTATTTGAGGGTTTTTAAAGTTTCAGATGTTGACCGATGAATATTTGATAAGTTGTGTTGGTACAACTGTTATAGATGATTCTAATGTGCTTACTGGTGTTTCCTAATTATGTCTTATTTGTTTTTATGATCCACATTGACTATTGTGCGAGTTTTTGGTGATTTTCATGATCCGGTGATGTGCTTCGTGTTATGTGGTATTTTGGTGGTGTAGCATGTTGCGATTGATCTTGGCGTCATTCCCGGTTGTGTTGTGTGTTTGAGCATTTGGTTTAGGTCCATTTTATGTCATTTATATCATTATATTGGTCCAGTGATCGATCTTTGTATCATGTGATGTAATTTTGTAATTGTGAGTTGAGGGTTTGGCTGACCTTGTAGTCAAGGTTGATGAATTGTATAAATAGGTGACATAGTCAGGTAAATTCTGTGTTGGTGTTGTGTCTGCATTATCAGAAGAATGGTAAAGGTGTGAACAAGGGAATACATCCTTAGAAATTGTGATTGAGAAGAGATTGGTGTGGTGTAGAGTAGACATATGTGCTTAACTAGAACTATCATCAGGTATTTGCAGATGGTATCCTTTCAGTTCATTTGATTCCAGATTGTTGTCCAAATATTTGGTAAGTTAGTGAGACTTTCTTGTAAGGTAGTGAACCTTACTTGAGGGTTGTAGCCTTCCAGGTTATTGTATTTTGAGCAGTGAGCCCGAATGCATGTGCATTCCCCATTGTAATTATTTTCACATACTACTGCAAAGTATCATCTTATTGTGGGTAGGTTCCCATTGTGGTTTTTCCTTTAACCGGGTTTTCCACGTCAAAATATTGGTGTTGTGTTTTGTGCTATCACTTTTCTTTTCTTTGTTGTTGTTGCAGTTAAACAAATTTGTACTTGAGGTTAAGTTTGATGATCTGGTGAAAACTGATTCACCACCCCCCTCTCAGTTTTACTTCATTGTTGTTGCCAACAAGATCGGTTGTAAGAGCTATGCAAGCCTTATCATATTGGTCTTGATAAAATGTTTTAAATTATTTACACTTTCCAAGAGAATGAGAGCAACCACGATGAAAAAGACAATGTTCATTACCTTCCTTATACTTATAGGTAAATTTTATGAAATGAAAAACAACATTCTTATCATACTTCAATCTCCAAAAGATTTTAGTGGATAATTTCTCTTGGTCATCAATAGGAGTGTGTCTTGTATCTTGTGATTTAGGACAAGGGTTGTTGGAAGAAGATGGAATATCATATGTGATTTTAATAGTTTCATTACCAACTAGTTCTTGCATACTTTTTTAGAAATTTGAACAATCATTAGCATGATGGTCGTGAGTTTGATAATATGAACAAAAATGAGTGTTTGTAGAAGAATCACCCTTATTTGGACATGTCTTATGTCTTGCAAGATAATCCTTAAAGTTTTGAATTCTAAGGAGACCCTTCATAGGTGAATTATGATAATTTCCCACTCCTTCGGTAGTAATTTGTGTAGGAGGGTTTATAGGGACTCTAATTCCTTGTTCAATTTTTCCAAGTCCTTGTCCTCTAAAACCTTGTTTTGATATGATGTAATAGACAATTCTATAAGAATTTCTCAATTGAACAGGAGGAGGAGTATTATAATGAATTTCTCTAAAATTTGTAGTGTAAGTGTATCTAGAAGGAACAAAGGGAAAAGTAGATGAAGAAGGAATATCTTGTGTAGGGAGATTTTTCTTTCGATCATCATGGATATCCTCTTTGACAGGTTAGAAAGGAAGATCCTTATCATCTAAAGCCTCATCTTTACTTAATGCTATGTGGGGAGATAAATCACAAATGAAATGTATAACATCATCTTCTCTACAAAGGTTTTGATGGTTAAGATAAGCTCTAGGAGAATAGGAGGGATCTAGAGAGATTGAAACATCAATATTTTGATTTTGCCCCCTTGCACATGGGTATGTGTATGAGAAGAAGATGGTTCCATGTTTCTCTTCAATGCTTTCTCTCCATTAGAGAGATCATTGATAGGAGTATTAGCTCTTTCTTCATTCACATTAGATACCCAAGGAGAGGTACAAGTATTAGGTTTTTCATTAGCATCTTTAGGATTAGGATCTACAAAAGCTTTGATGTGATCTACATATGTAATTAATTTTCCTAAAAATATCACCATAAAACAACTTGCATCATGGATAAAATCTTTGAGATTTAATTGATTAATAGGAAGCGATTTGGAAATTCTAAAACTGTAATATGCCAAAGTGATATGAATGAAATGAAGCAATGTTAAGTGAAAGAAACCATTATCCAACATATGATTATGATAAATATAAGTGAAAAGTAATGTAATCATATGTGAAATGACAAATAAATCAGATCTATTAAGTGCCATTATGAATGTGTAAAATCAGATTTGAAAATATAAGTTATGAATTATGTAACTCAAAAATCAAATTAACCAAAATAAATTAGGGTTTTTATAAATTTAACCTCTAAATTTATTTAATTTGATTAAATTAAGATCTATAAATGCAAAATTGAAAATTAAAATATTCTCAAATCATATATGCGATAATTAATCCAAATTAGGCAACCCACAAGTTCAATTTTAGAATTATAAATTAGGGTTTGTTGAATTTAACTTCTAAATTTATAAAATTCAATTGAAAATTGAACTTGTAAATGTAAATTTGAATTTTAAAATGCATAAACACTCAAATCTAAGAGCATAAATCAGAATTCAAGGTGTAAGATGTCAGGTTCACCAAAATGTAATGTGGTGAAAATTAGAGTTTCCACCACTAGATGTAGTAAAACCACTAATTTTGCTTAGGGACCATTACATTAGAGAAAGATAGGAATTTGATAGATCTAAGCCTAATAAACCTAGATTCTAATATTATTACAAGCCCTTTTGATGGGGCTCTTCTTTTCCTTGAGCTGGATTTGATTTGAATTTATTGAAGATGCTGAAATGTGTGGACATTGAAGATTTCAGGCATAAACAGTGAACTAAAATTGTCGCATGGAGACACAAACCTGGATTTGAGTAGTAGATGAATGTTCAAACTTGTTCCCAAAAGGTCAACTTGAATTACCAGGACCATGATGTTGGTCGGCCTAGTCCTTTGAACTTTTTGCCATTTAAAAATAAACCTGTTCATCCCTGCAAATAATGCCAATCCTAAAAATTATAGCCCTGAACTTGTTTCTTGCACATAGAAAGGGGAAATTATTGGGAATAGGGGTTTTCCTAAGTTAAACCTTGGTTTAGGAATTAACCTTGAATAAAATAATCCAAATACTAAAATAAATAATGGAAAGATATACCTGAGATCTACAATTGTTGATGATGATGCTTTGCTTCTTGAATGTAATCACATGTGTTGTAAGAAATGGCATGAACATGACAAAACTCTAATCACACACATACACTTGTATACAAATGATGCAATTTTTCTCTATAATGGTTGAATGAAGAATGTGCAGCCTTGAAGATCTCTAAAAATACTTGATAATGAATGCATTACGAATACACAGATGCAAGGAATTGATTGCTTGGAGTCTTAGAACATATAGATGAAATGAGGTTAATAAAATGTCTTTATATATGGGTATCTAGGTCATTTACCAATTAGGCTGACCTCCAACGGTCATGCAGAGCCACAAAATTGGATTCCCATCGTAGAGATAGGAGCCCTACCCCATTTCAAAATTGGGCCCAACTAAGAGGGACCAGGGCACTGGGCACCCTGGTTCTTCTTAGAAAGGGACCTTAATTAAGCCCTAGGGAGAAGGAAACCACTCTAGGAAGTTCATTTGTGGGTGTACATGGTATCAAATCTAGAGTTTGAGAACAAAACAAACCTAGATAGGAGACGAAGAGAAGACATGCTAAATTAGGGGCAAAACCATGAGGTGTAAATTGGTCTGATGACAATTTACAATGCTACAAAAATAAGATTTTAACACTCATTTTCGGACCACATACCACAAACACACAACTAAAAAGACTATAACTTCTTCACGTTTCTCACCAGTACACCCAAGACAGACAACACAAACTCATCTTCACTTGTGACATCAATGACAACACTAAACAAGTTTTAAATCAATGACAATGCTGCCATATTTGTAATAATATCCCCCTTTGTCATTGATGGAAACACTTTTATCACAAAACTAAAACTTCCTTCCCCTTTAACATCAAGGAAAAAAGGCACAACACAAAAAAATTGATATCTATGACTCTTTCTTCCCCTTCTGGGTAAAATTATGATATCTACAACACTCCCTCTAACAAGGATATCTCCCTTCTGCAACCATTTTATTCCAACTAGGAAATAACAACCTTCATTGCTCATCCTAAGAGCAACCACCACATCAATCTAGGAGACAAAGGACAAACTTTGGTTCTTTCCTTGGAACGATGCACCACTTTTATACATTTGGTTTGAAGGAGGGGAAATAGCCCTTAACTTTTGTTAGAGATACTCTAATGTATCTTTTGATAGTGCCTTGGTGAAAATTTTTGTATTGTGGTCCTTTGTAGGAAGATATTCCATTTTGACTTCTTTTCAATCTTCTCTCTTAAGAAATGACACTGAACAAAAATGTGTATTTGATTGGTGGGCTATTTAAGAAGAGAAGAATACACCAATATCTCCTTGATATACTTCAACAACTCCTTGATATAATTGGTCTAAGAAATGAAAATACCATCTTCTAACTGTGTTACTTGAAGACCAAGGAAAAATGACAACTCACCCATCATTCACATCTGAAATTATTTTGGCATCTCTTTTGCAAACAACTTGCAAACATCTTCATTTACACCAAAAATAATATCATCTACATATACAACCACTATCAATAGTTTCCCTTTATCAACTTTAAAATATAGATTACTATTTGATATAAGTTTCTTAACGTTCCATTGCAACAAGTATCTATCCAAATTTGCGTACCAAGATCTAGGAGCTTGCTTGAGTCCATAAAGTATCTTCTTGAGTCTTTAGAGCATATCGGGATCTTTTGACAATTGAAACCCATCCAATTATTCAATATACACCTCTTCTTCAAGTTCTCCATTCAAGAATGTTGACTTGGTATCCACCTGATATACCTTAAAGTTATTATAAGAAACAAATGTAAGAAACTTCCTTATAGTCTACATCATATGCATCTAAGAAAAAACCTCCTCAAAATCTATACCTTCAACTTGTGAATAGCCTTTGCAAACCAGTCTTACCTTTTTTCTTGTGACTTTTCCATCTTCATTTAGCTTGTTCCAGAACACCCGATTTGTTCCTATTGTATTCTTGTCCACTAGTGTAGGTACTAGTTCCCATGTCCGATTCTTTTCTATTTGTTTTAGCTCTTCTCTATTGCCTTCATCTATACATCATCTTTTCTAGTCTTTGCAAAAGTCTTTAGCCTTGCCTTATATAAGAAACAAAAATTTGCTTGTTCACTAGTCTCAACAAGTCTTCTTCTCGTTTGAACTCCTTTATATTTGTTTCCAATGATTTGATCTTTTGAATGATTCTTTTGTATTTACTATTAAAGTGTCTTAGGTGCTTTTCTAGGTTCCTCTTCTTCTTCATTTGTCTCTTCCTTATCTTTTGAAACATTCTTCTTTTCTGTAATAATGGGGGTATCTTTTACATCAATCTTAAGTTCAGGTGCAACTAGATTTCATTCTTCACTTATTCTAATATTTGTACTCTTCACAATCTTCTTCAAACTTTTGTTGTAATATTGACATGCCTTTCTCTTTGTAGAGTATCTTAAAAATATTCCTTCATCTGATCTTGCAATAAACTTTTCCAAATCCTCTTCATCTCTTCTGATGCAACACTTGCTTCAAAAGATTCTTGAAATATTTGACTATAGGTGATCTTCCATGCTATAGTTCACAAGGTGTCTTTTCATAAATCTCTTACTTGTACCTTGTTTAGAATACATACATTAGTATGCACAACTTCATTCCAATACACATTAGGCAAGTTATCATCTTTCAACATAGTTCTAGACATTTCAACAATAGTCCTATTCTTTCTTTCAACAAGTCCATTCTATTGTGGAGTTCTCGGTGTAGATAATTGCCTCCTAACACAATACTCTTCACAATATATATCAAATTTTTTTGATGTAAATTTTCGTCATCTATCAAAATTTTAAAATTTGACCTTAGCTTCTATTTTATTTTCAACCATAGATTTGAATAACTGTAATCTTTCTAGTGGTTCTAATTTTTCTTTTAAGAAAGTAACCCATGTCATTCTAGAATAATCATCAATGAGCAACATAAAATACCTTTCACCATTTAGTCCTCTTTCCCTTGTAGGTTCACATAGATCGGTATAAATCAAATAAAGGTCCCGTGGTAAAATATTCCTTGTTCTTGAATTTGTTACTTGTTTGTTTTCCCATCTGACATTCCTTGCACACTATATTGATAGGTTTGATAATCTTTGAAAAATATCTCACAACATGAGTATAATTGATCTTTACCATGTTTTCAAAGTTAATATATTCCATTCGTTTGTGCCACAACCAACATTCATTATTATGTGCTAACAAACAACTACTACATTTATTTTATTTTACATAATAGACATAACCATTTGTTCTTACATTCTACAACTAACCTTATGGAGCCTCTATTTTGATCTCACATTCAGAACCATGGAATATAAGCTTGTAGCCTTTATTGCACATTTGACCTACACTCAAAAGATTATGTTTCAAACCTTTTATATAATAAACATAATTTGTCTTATGCTTACCGTCAATGGATATGGTTCCTTTACTACAGAAATGTGCAACCTCCTCACCAAAAAACCTCATTGGTCTACCATCATATTTTCAAAAGTATATGAACTTCCTTTTTTCAAATGTCATATGATTTCAGCATCTAGAATCAATTATCCAAGCTTTAGGTTCCACTTTTGCATGCAATATTGTCTTCATAGTCATTGATCTTTCACTATTCTTCATAATATTTTAGAGTACTAGACCTTTCACTATCCTTTTCTTCTATGGCCAAAAATAATAATTCATAATTTGATTTATAACAATCTTCTTCTTTAGAGGAATAGGTCTCCATTGACCAAAAACTCTTTTTAGGCTTATCTTTGTCATCTATCCTTTTGTTTCTATCATCTCTGCTATAATTATCCTTTCTCTTATTTTATTTTTGATCGGTAATGATATTATATTATATTAATATATATTAAATTTTACAAAAAAATATAAATTCCAAGGCTTTACCCATTCTAAATTGCATAAGAACTCATTCCAATAGACCCAACACCCTGAATCCATATAATATTATCACAATACATAATAAACCACAATTTGAGCTAAGTATTAACCATCTACTATAAAAAACTCTACATACTTTGGCGAGGAAACTATACATCTATTTACAAACATTGTACTAACAAGAAATCTGTCATACTAAGCAAAACTACTATGACCAAAACGAAGCTAGAAACTTCCATACTAGACACACTAGGGGTTCTTTGCTTTTTCTCCTAGCCCGCTAAGCCAAAAATCCCCTTTTTAAACTTTGTTTTCTTGGTCTTTTTCTCCTCTTCGAGGCTAAACACTTGCTCAATTTTATCCTAAACATGAAGTTATTATTTAATATTCTTCCACCCCACCCGTGCTTTTGCATGCTGCACCTCTTTATATCCGTCTACGCTCCACAACATGAAAAGACTCAATGGGGGTTTTGTAGCATCACAAATTGTCATCGGTCCAATTTACACCTCATGTTTGTGCTCCCACTTTAGCATGTCCCATCCTCTTCCCTCTCTAGGTACGATTTGACCCTATTATCCAACTTTGATGTCATGTGCATCCTTTGGTGGGTCTTACTATGGGATACCCTCCCCCTAGCTGCTTATTTTGGTCGTATTGTTAGAAGGACCAGGGCACTCCAAAATTCCCTTATCCATCTCAAATGGGCCCCAATTTGAAATGGGGTAGGTATTATATCTCCTTGCTAGCATTTGATTCCTGGGGCTATACATGACTATTGGAGGTTAGCCTAATCAATATTTTACCTAGAGAACCCTCTATAAAGGCATCCTATCAATTCATTTTAACCTAGAGAAGCAATCTAAGAGTCCATTTGTATTATTCACACATACATGAAGCATTCATCATCAAGCATCTTCAAAGATTCAAGGTTGCATATTCATCATTCAAACATTGTGGAGCAAAGTGACACCAATCTTCATACAAGCATGTGTTTGTCATACCATTATATTCAACATTTTTTATTACATTCAAAGAGCATTGCATCATCATAAACAATTGCAAATCTAAGGTATATATCCTTAACATTTATTTCAGTATTCGCATTATTTCATTCATGGTTCATTCCAAAACCTGGGTTTGACTTAGGCAAAACCCTATCCTCAACATATTTCTCTCTCATTATATGTGCAAGCAATAGGCTTATGAGCTGTACTTGGTAATTATAGTAGAGTCAACAATGATGAATAGGTCAACTTTTGACAGAGAAAAATTCAGAGGACCAGGGTGGATATGTGCTATCTGGTCCTAAAAAATTGGATGAAACTTCTGGGAACAAGCTATAAACATCTTCTCTTGTCCATATCTCATTTGGTGGCTTTGTTGGAATCTGTAGCTTACTATTTGTATCAGTTTACTTCAATTATTCCCGATTTTAACTTAATTTCACAAATCACAAATCCAATTTCAATTTAGAAAGGAGGAAAACAAACTTGTGAATCTTATAAGAATTTCATCCCTTTCATTATTTGGATTGTGGCTAGATCTATTGGATTCACCTTTTCAATTTATGGTAAATTTGGTTAGTTAGTGGTTTAATTAACTTAATTGGTGAAACCCTAATTCAAAATTACACCATTACATGTTCAAATTCTACCACTTGCATTCATTCCCCACACTTTATCATAAACCCTTCTCTTGGGCGAGCCATCACCATGAACGTTTCCAACCTATACTTCCACTCCTCTCGAACACATTCCCACATCACCTGTTGCACATCCTCCTTCAAGATGAGTTATGGAAAACATGCACAAAATATGGAGGCAATGCCAACATTTTTTCTATATCTAAATTTTGATTCCACAAGTAAAATATTTGAAGTACAACTTACCTTTGTATTTTTTGGATGCATTCTTTAGTCTCCTCACAAAGTTCACTTTAATATCATCACGATCATTTCTTGTTTCAAGTACATCTTCAATCTTCTTGGTGTCTTTTAATGCAACTTCTTTATTGACATTATGCAAGTCCTCAAACTCTAATATCTCAAAGGTAGAGAGTGATCCATAGAGCCGATCCAAGGTATATGTATCCATTTTATGGCTTTCTTCAATAGTATACAACCTAGGTTTATAAGATATAGGCAGTGTCCTATTTATTTTTATCACAACATTTTCTTTCAATTCTCCACCAATACATTTGATTGCATTTACTATCTCATTCAATCGATTCAGGTAACCTTCAATGTTCTCATATTCATACATCCTCAATTTCTCAAATCTATACTTTAGATTTTGCATCTTGACTTGCCTCATCTTCTGATCTCCTTCATAAATATTGCTCAAATTATCCCAAATTTCCTCTGTAGTTTTTCATCTTGTGATCTTCAAGAACTTTTATTCACTTAGTAGAAATTATGTTGCTTGCCTTAACATTATTTTCATGATTCTTGATCTCATATGGAGTAGAAGGACCACCAATCACAGAAATATAACTTGTCTTAATAATATCCCATATTCCAAGTGCCAGAGAATTAAAATGATATTTAATCTGTGCCTTCCAAGAAGAATAATTTGTGCCATACAACTTTGGTGCCTTGAAAGTAATCTCCTGGGCCATTCAAAACCTTTCTTAAGTGGTTAAGCTTATGTTAGAGGAACCTAGCTTTGATAAAAATTGTTGAACACACCACATAATCGAGAGAGGGGTTGAATTAGTTTGGACCGTAAAACTATCTTAAGCCCTTAAACTTCAAACTACAATTATCTTATCTTTTCAATAATGTAACATGAAACCACAAAACACAATACACAAGAGAACACCATATTTACGTGAAAAACCCCATGCAGGGAAAATCCATGGCGAGAATCACAATCACAACATGAATAATTGATTACAATGTCTTAGGATCAAGGAAAAGGTATCTTATTGCTCCTAATTTGGACTTGCAAGACTAAGACGCACAAACTTAGTGCAAGATACAATGGACTTTCATTACTGAGACACACAATCCTAGGGCAAGATATAATCGACTTGCATTACTGAAGTTCACTACTACAAGGAAAGATACATATTTGAACAAGCTGCCAAAAGGACACACTTTTATTCCGATAGGTACATGAACATGATGAATTGAAATTAACTAGATATGTTGATCATGAAACTACCCTTGAACCATTAAGTCAAGTGAACAATATAATGACAAAAACACATTCACTGTCTCAAAAATCTGTCACGCTAAAGTATATGATCATCAAGGCTTATGAAAAATTGAAATTCACACTTCTCCTTCTCCACATATTCTTTCACATCATTCACAATCAATTCACACAAATCCATGCATTTATCCACACATTCGTACATTTTTAATTACTAGCTTATTCATTAAAACCCTCAACTAGGTCGCTAATAGAAAAAATATACATAAATTACACAAGGTTGGACACCAAGAGAAACTACACCAAATTCAATCTACCCCAAGAGATAAAGAGGATCCAAATACACCACAAGTCATCCAAAGTTGATTCCAACAAATCATATATACTAACACATCCTCCAAAGTCAACATCAAATTTAACATGTAGATAACCAATAAAACACGTTAACCAATCATCCCAAAAGCATAACCCAATGCAAATGATTTAATATGGAGCTTCACACACCAAATTAAGACCCATAAAAGCACTCTAACTCAACCTCCAATTTATATCCAGGCCAAGAGTATGATCCAAATAAGATAAACTAACTCAGTCGGCCAAAGACCAACAAAATTGACCACACCAAATGGCATTTCACTCACTAAGCAAACAAAGACATGAAATCTGAATTGTAACACTTCATTAACAATATGAAAATGTCCTCCAAGATTCGACACAATAACCAACACTACAGATCATTGCGGAGCATTTTCTAGACTAGTTTTAATAGATAGCCTCACTATTAATAAACAATAATAACCAACTTGAACATCTGAGCAACCGAGGACCTAAAATAATGATAGTGCAACATCCACATAACATAGACATTAATTTTAGAACCAAAAGCCATCATCTTAAAAATCTTGAGGAATGTGGAGCATTCTTCCATAAGGACTTTAAATACGTTTTCTTTCATATTGTAACTTCTAATACTATCGCCTTCTGGAAACAACTTATACTCACTCAATGTCACATCTAGAAAACATAACAATGTCTTAACATTCATTTTTGAGCCACATATCATAATCGTACAATTGAACAACTATAACTTCTTCTTTAGCTTTTTCACCACTACACCCAATCACAAACAACACAAAGTCATCTTCACTTGTGACAATAACGACAACACCAAACAAGTTTGACATCAATGACAATAGAACCATAATTTGCAACAATATTAATATTAATTGAATTAAGAGTTAGCATATAGCGGTAACCATATCATGTTAATATTATTTATATTCATGTAATATTTACTTGATTAATACTAATTTATGTGCTAATTAAAATTCACTGAGCCTAATTTTGATATGATCTATTTAAAATAAATGACATATGCTAAATGTTAGCACTTGTCAAATTTTGGTCTAGGAGTCTATTTGTTTCTTCAGGTTTTAAATTTATACAGCTTAAAACTTAGTTAATCCTTTTGTGGCTTTGTGTTATATTTTATCGTTGACCTCCTGCTAGTCTCTAATTACTTTAGTTGCAACTTAAGGGTATTATCATGTTGTTTTAACTGATCCCACATCTCAGGATTTTCACTTTACTTATTGGGTCCCCGAGCTATCTCCTTATTGGTCATGTGCTTGCCTGCTTTTGAGTCAGGAACTACCCATCCAACCTGTGTGCCCCCATGAAATGGGACCCGCCTGTGCCAACCAAGCACCCATGTGTCAAAAAGGGGAATTATGATTGGTAGCGCTCTTGTGGGTCCAACCTTGAACATGTGAACCTCTACAAAGCTCCTAAATTATCATATTTTCCTTGTATGTTCACATAGATCAATGGTTGAGATTTAATGTGCATTTGTGCATGATGTTTGATCAATATATGTGTGTTACCTGCACGCTCATGCTAAGTGGGACCCTCCTATGCTAGCTAAGCACATGTGTTGACATGGAGGATTTTAATTGGCTGCATATTTTGTTCTTGTGGGTCCAAATTTCAATCTCTGCAACTATCTAAAGAGAAAAGATGAAGGGTTTGAAGTCAATGCATTTCAATGTGGATCAACAGTTCATATTAATGTGTTTTCATACTTCTTTCTAATAATCAATTTCACATTTGCGCAAGGTTGATCCTACCATCCAAATCAAAGTCTATTTGGCATCAACATGTTGAATCCAAAACAAATTATTATGCACACATTTGTGTATATTGCCTTGGTGGGCCCATTTTTAAACCTATGCACCCGCGCTTAAGAAATTTATAAGGTGGTGGGCCTGCCCATTGACTCATTGCTTGATTGGAGCCTGTGTGATTGTATGATGAATCAATAAGGATCCGGACAACTAATGAGAGGGGGGGGGTGAATCAATAGATAGAAAACTGACTAAACTTTCACCAAACTCAAAAACAATCTCACAAGCCAATCTCAAAACTAACTGGTTCAAACACTAAACTACAAACTTCAATAGCATTGAAAGTTACCGGTTTGACTAACATATCAAAATAACAGTAACAGTTTTGAAACTTCCAAACCATTTATCCAAAACATCAAAATACTTTACTAACAATAGTAAAAGAAAATTTCAGATTATTGCCAGTCATCTTATCATATCTAAGTGGATTTAACAGTTAAGCAAATTAACCATAGCAAACATAACCACAAAAACCATTCACCACTTGACATAATGATTTTTGACATGGAAACCCAAATGGGAAAAACCATGGTGGGGATGAATACCCACAAGTATTCTGAACTCTTTTGAAGTTCGCCCTGTTAGTAGCCAAGCCTATTAAAGCTTACAAAAAGTCCTGTTGTTAGGGACCACTCAGTTAAGGGATTGACTATAATGCCCTGTTAGAAGCAATACCTTGTTAGGAGTAACCTCGGTAGAGGATTTGGAATCCAAGATAATGGATCACCTGGTTAGAGGATTTAGATAACACTAAGCTTGTTAAAGCTTACCTAGTTAAGGGATTTTATTGTTGTAATTGTTACAGAACAACAGGGGTTTTCAGATCTAGTAAATAATACCACTCTGCTTGATCAGATCCTTTTCATGCTCCTATCTACCTTTACACATGCTACAGATACACCTTCTAGTTTGGCAACCAATCACACTAACACTTAACCAACATTACCAACACTACAACAAAACAACTCATCGACCTTATAAGCAAAACAACAGGTCGGTAACACATCACAAATCTAAGATCTCATAGAGATTACAAACAAATCGGTTCAAGTATGACCATTGAATTACATAGAAATCATTGCACAATGTTCAGGACAACCTCGATCGCTCCTTGATCACCACTTCATCGAATCTTGTAACTCATCACATTGTTTCCTCTTCATGCAATGCACTTGCTCATTCCCAAGATAAAACTGTATCTCTACGCACCAAAAACTATTTGAAACTCTTCACATACAACATGCATACGTGGAATAATCATTACCATTCATCATTTGATCATAAATCAATACAACCGATTCACCAAACTCCATCAGTTAGGATTTGGCACATGAACAGGTAGGGTTATCGGTTGATCTCATTGCTTCTTAAGTAATACCGATTTCCTTCAGTAGCTCACCTACCGGTTGCAAAACAATATCATAGCAACATCATATACCTTTTACAATTGACATCAATGACAACACAATAGTTCATCAATGCAATCTTCATGCAAATGACAACAATGTGTATGATACACAAATAGTAATTAGTTACACAAAGTGGGACTAGAGGTTAGATTTGCAGACATGCAAGAGTTTTGAATTTAAAAATTAAGAACTACCAACTTGATGAATTAAAAGAAAAATTGTAAATGCAATCTTATAAAATTATACACACAATCTTATAAAATTGTGGTGAATTCTATTCTTAAAGCTCTATTATTCTAGTGTGATTGTGCTCAAGGGTTTTCTTGTATCATTCTGCCATTCCTCTTGCAAATTTGAGGTAGCTAAAGTGTACCAAACCAGTAAGTGTCAAAAATTTCTTCCATTGTCCCTTCTTCATATTCTCAAAGGTGAATTTAGATTTTAATTTTTTTAATTGGGTTTGAGTCTAGCAATTTCACCAATCATCTAGGGATTTGTAATTACAAGTTTTATACTTATGAATTTGAATCTTTTTTTGAGAATTATACTCTAGAATCATGGTTGAATAATCGAAAAGCAAGGTCAAAATGAATGGTAAGAAGAGAGAAATGGATTCTCAAGATGATATTCTCTTGCCATTCTACTAGGACCGACAAGAAGTCTAAAGGATAGAAATCCCATCCTTCCTTATTTGTTGATGACAATGCTAGTTGTAAAGACCCAATTATCCCTATTACTGACTATCAATTATTCAGGGTATGCTTTGGTAAAGAAAATGAGAATATTCCTATAAGAAATATAAGGACTGATGGTATGATGAAAGAACAAGTATCCGGTAGATTATTGAGAGGGGGGGTGATTCAGTAAATAGAAAAACTGATACAAACTTTCCCAATCTCAATCTCAATCACACAAGGTAAACTTATCAACGAAATACCACTTTCAAGATGAAAACTCATAAGAAAACTGGCTGAGTATTACAACAAATTAACAATAAACATCACTAAACTTGTAAACATCCAAATGCTTTATCATATGTCAACATGCTTCATTTGTCAATGCTTCTAGTTATCATGCCTTATCAGAAATAGTTAAGTAGTTAATCAAATCAACCATAAGATCACAACCACAAAAACATTCATCATATGACACAAGTATTTTTGATGTGGAAACCCAAATAGGTAAAACCCACGGTGAGATGAGACTCACAAGATAATATTTGAACTCGTCCAAAGTTTGCCCTGTTAGGAGCCAAGCCTATTAAAGCTTTACAAAAGTCTTGTTAAGAACTAATCCTATTAGGAATCACCCGGTTAAGGGATTGCCTACAAATGCCTTGTTAGAAGCAATACCCTGTAAGGAGTAACCTCAGTAGAGGATTTGAAAATCCAAGCTAATGGACTACCTTGTTAGAGGATTATATAAGTAACCAAGCTTGTTAGAGCTTACCTGGTTAGGGGATTTCAATTCTGCTGTAATTGTTAGAAAACAACAGGAGTTTGCTGATCTGTCTGAATAACACTACACTTGCTTGGTCAGATCCTTTTATGCTCCTATCTGCCTTTACTCAAACTGCAGACTCATCATCTGGTTCGGAAACCATACACTCAATTGATCTCTGCCAACACCTTCAACTAGACAACTTCATCGACCTTATAAACAAATCAATCAGGTGGGTAACACAACAAAAAAATAATTCTCTTATAGAGATTACAAACAAGTCAGTTCAAGTCTGACCATTGGATTACATAGAAATCTCTACATATCAATAAGAAAACCTCAACCACTCCTTGATTACTGCTTCATCGAGCTTATTAACTCATCACGCGCTTTGCATTAGATTCAATACATGTGCTGGTTCCCTAGACAAACAATGCGCCAAAACATTTAAACTTGTCTTCATACAATGACCATACGTGTCACCATCATTACCGCTCAACATCAGATCATAAACCAATATAGCCAATTCAACAACCTTAATCGGTTAGGGTTTAACAAAAACAACTGGTAGGGTTTACCGGTTACTAGTTCTCCTCACAAATTCTTCCTATCGGTTATAGTAACAATATTACAACAATATCAACAATATAATTACCGGTTCAATTGACATCAATGAGAACATAACATATCATTAATGCAATCTTCATGCAAATTTCAACAAGGACATATAACCTAGGGAGGTTGGTTGTGCCAAATGTATTTGTGAATCTTGACCTGGTTAGGCCTATTGCAAAATATTATTACCCCAACTCAAGGAAGGTGAAAACAAGGGATGGAAGGTGCCTCTTTATTGTTGACAAGAAAACTATTGAGATTACTTTTAAACTAAATAGAAATTATCCTATACTAATCGATGAAGATCAATTGCATTAAGACTTCAAAAGATTATCAAAGCTATATAGAGGTAGGTTCCTAGCTTTCAAGCCACTTTGTTTGTCTCAGGTTGAGGGACAACTGATAGATGATATGAAACCCCTTTATGAGGCTGATTTATTTGAGGGTTAATTAAAAGAGAATTATTATGTCCAATGCCAAATTAATGAATCATGGAACATATTAGCATGTTCATAAATAATTTATAAGTGAAAAACTAAAAATTGCAATTAGATGTTAACATTCAATGACATAGTAATAACTAATAAGTATAAAATATCATCGATGACTATTTGGATTTTGCAATAGCCCATAGGATTCATGAATTAAAGTAATAAGTATAAATACCTAGAAAATGCTAAATGCTAGTTTTTAGCGCCAACCAATTTGAATTGCCAATTCAACTCCTTAAGTTGTTCTTCATTTTATTCTTCAATCTATGATTGATCTTCTTGGTTTTGCGTAGATCTGTTTAGATTTTACTCAACACTGCCATTAATTTTGTCATTGTCATTTTATCCACTATCCTTTTAAGTGTTGAACAACCCTCTCCTCTCACAGATGGAACTCCGTATTTTTAGTGCGCTTTCATAAGGAAAACTCTGGATATCATACCTACTTGTATACAAGCTCAAACAACTTTCAAAATTCTTGCTTAGTTTGTTTCTTGTTTTTGATTTCAAGTACCCCATTGCACTAAAAACTCTCTCATCCTCAATAGGCCTGAATATCATTGTTTGACATAAATCAACAAGTTTGACAAATTTTGTGAGTGTATCATTGAATATTGCACTTTGACTTATTTTTTGCCAAATCATTGTTATTGATCCTGATAGGTAGGGACTATGCAAGGAATTAGTATGCTCCTTCATTGTTGTTGTAGATTCACTTGATTTCTCTATGAGCTTATACTTATGGATGATTCATTCTAGTTCTATTTATTTTCCATCAAAATTGCAAATGAATTTATCAAAAAATGATCAATCAAGCACTTCAACTTATTAAAAAAATACTTTCAATCAAATCTAACCCAATAATTAAGATACACAATAGACATGACTTCTAATAGCTCAACTCAAGGGAATCAAGCTATAATATCATTGAAATTCTCTCTCACAATTTTCTTTAATGTAGCTTCTCCAAAACTGATATTGTTGTTAGAAGCTTTCCTTGAATCAAGTACATCTTTTAATTTGGTTGAGTGCTTGCCAACATACATGGTATAGTGGTGCATTGGTATCTTATATCCACATACACAGACACATAACTCCCCCATATTATTAAAAGTATAAAAAAAATATTAGGATTGTCTAGATTTATTTAGAGATGCCACCTACTAAATTATTCCATTACAAATGAGTCTTCTGATGTATATGGATTATATAGGGTAATGATTAACCTTCTATGCAGATAACTGTATTCTTGAATATACACAATTCTTTCTTGGGCTACTTTCACAAGCTTGCACATTTCATTCAACACAGAGAGAATACCAGCTAAACTTAAGAGTGTCTCTACATCACTTAACCTATGCAAATGATCATAAGCTTCATTTTTATGAGTCTTTCTATTCATTAGTCCAGTTAAGGATATATATTATTAGAAAATTATTTGTGCTAGTTAGCTCAAGGAGATCCATCTGGTATCAACATCCTTAAGAAGCTTGTTTCTATTGGTTATTCCTGTAATACCCTAAAAATGGTCATCTAAACCATTTGCCCCTAATCTCGACAACGTCACCAAGGTCCTTACCAAAGGCAATTAAATAAATCTTGAGCACACAATTAATTTCTAAAATCATCAATGTCACATGGCAAAATTAATCACTCAATATTAATTAAATTATTATTTAATTAATTGATCATTCCAAGTTAATCATTTAAAACAATTATCTTATTTATTTTAATTAAATATCTTTTGCATATTTAATTAAATAAATCAATTTGCCATTAAATCATCAAAAAGAGGAATTAATTGACCAAAAAAGAATTAAAAATTGAGAAAAGAAATCAATTGGAGATAATCTTGAAAAACAAATTAAAAATTGATAAATAATCTCAAAGAAAGCAATTAAAACAATTAAATATTAAAATTGAATGAAATAGAGAATAAATCAGTTTTTTTTTTTCTTCTGATTTTATCTTAATTTTAGTTCAATTTCCTTTAAAACTGAGAAAAGCATCCAATCACATCAATTCACTTGGATTGTGCTTCCTCTTGGAAAATCTTGACCGCTCATCATCATTTGATCTCAGCCTTTGGTTTCTTTCAAAATTTTCTATAAATTCAGGCTCTCATCTCTCATTCAAAGATCCTGGAGAATATATTGTTATTATGTTGTTTTTGCTCTAGGTTCATTGAGAATTTTCATTTAGATATTGCATATTAGTTATTTCATATTGCTTAAATATTCATATATTGCTTAAATCATGTTAGATTAATCTTGCATAGCTAGCTTAAATCTTGCATCCATTTAGCATAATATCATGCTCACATAGATTAAATCCTTCATCTTGGTGTAGTCTAGTCACTGGTATTGCTTATACAAATCTAAGAGCAATCTTATACTCACATCTTTTAGAAGGCAATGGGTCGCTTTGTTATCATTTTATTATTCATGCTTATATCTGTCTAACCATACATGTAACGACTTAATTGAAGTGTTGTGTATTCCAGATACAGATACAGGTCCACTTTTCACACACACATTTTTGGCGCTCACCGTGGGGCAGAAGACTACTTTTTCGGCCTCAAAATCATTTTTTTTATCCTACAAGTTTCATCTGTACAATCTCTGCGAAATATTGTACGAGTGGTATTATGAAATCGTACGACATTCTTTCGAAGCCTCTGATTTGTCATACAAATCAAAAGGGGTGTACAAAATTCTGTTCTGAATATCTGATTTTGTCTTCTGCCGTTTTATGCACAGTTCTGACTCGTACGATAAAATCCTTTTGTCGTTTTACTCTATGATAATTGTCATACGATGTTGTATTCTGTTGGGTTAAAACAAGTTCACTTTTCAGGTTATCTATCAAATTTTGATTACGCTAACGCTAACCCTGAATCGTCTTCTGTCTGCTTGATATTTTCACAGCTTAACCAGTTTCTTGCAGGATGCTTGTCAAAGAATTTATCAATCAAACATACGTCTGTCAAAGAATGAAAACAACATGACTACTGATACGTTTTTTTTGCAGGTTGCCTAAAGAGAATCAACTAAACATCATGTATTCTTTAAATTCATTTTTAGGTACCTAACTTGCTATCTGGTTAAAGAACAAATCTGTATTTCATGTTTTAAGAAAATTTTGAGAGGTAGGAAAGTATGCTCTCGTCTGTATAGACAATCAGAAATCTAGACCCTTGAGGCATTTTCTTTAAGTTTGAGATTTGCATATCTTTAGCGGGCCTGCCTTCCCGAGGAGCTAATAAATCTTAAAGCCATTACGGTCGGTGAGAGGGGAACAACCCAAGTGGGAACGACTAAACGCCAAGTAATCCAACCCACTATAAAATAAATGTGATTTGATGAAAATCAAGTCAAGGATAGTGCTCGAGAATATCTCTCCTCTGTACCTTCGGGTATATTAAACCTTGGTTTTCAAAGCTGGGAGACCTCTTAATTGAGTTTATACCTTAACGCGCTAAACAAACCCCTTACTAGTTCGAATTCAAATTAGAAGCTACCCAATTCACCTCCGAAAGGTTGATAATCTTTGTGAAAGAGAGATAGTAACTCTCCCAAGACACTTGCCATATCATGCCCCCATTAGCATTTGGAGTCAGCTAATATGGCGTTGAGAATCTATTGCGTGAGACTCAACGGCCATATTCTGATTAGCTATTGGGTGTGTACCTAAGTCAACAAGCAAAGGTTTTCTTCTCTAAGCCAACTTCAATAAGGTTTGCATGCTGTGATTGAAATTATTATTGCATGTTTTCTGTGTTTTCATCCCTGAAACTAAAACTGGAATACAAAAAATAGAGAAAACAATACAAAACAACTCAGTGATAAACTCTGTCAGTGCCAAAAACTAGTCCTTGTTAGTCATTGAAAATCAGTCCTATATAAAAATTTGGTCATACTCAGTCATCGAAAACTCAATATTTAATCTCTGTCCAGACACAGTTGTACGAGCCTTCTGTTTTATCGTTCTGCTGCATATCCTCTGTCGTACGAGATTCCATCAACTTTAACAGTCTGTCATTTGAGCCTACATTCTATGTCGTACAAAACCTGATTGTTTTCCATCCAGGTCTGAGAACTGTCATTCTATCCTGAATCCTGTATCGTATGATAAACCCTTGCATTTATCAATTTGTCATTTCAGACATACCCATTTGTCGTACGGTATTAGGCAGCAACTCGTACGAAACAATACTGTCATTTTCCTGAAGCTATTATACTATCGTCTGGTCCTAAAAAATCCTGTCGTACAAATCTATGATTTTGCCAGTCCAAAACAGTCAAACTTGCCTAAAATAGTCTACAACAAGCCTAAAAATGGTTTTCATCCTCCTAAACATAAACAACCTTGATAGTGTACCCCTGTCGTTGCGTTGCACGATTTTGTTGACCATCTTTCAACTAGTTCAATCAACATCTTATCAAACCTAAGTTAACTTAGATAACATCTTACACAACATAGATCATTCCTGAAACTAGACCAGATCTTAGTTACTTCACTCAATCACTACGTTAAACTAACAACTAGCTACAATTTGATCTTGACTTCTGCAACATATCTAGCTCTTGGTCCCGTCGGTTGTAAATGCCTGCTCAAACCAAAAGTTCTTGCAACAAAATAGACACAGGAAAAGGAACACCCTTTTCGTCAAACGATAATCCATTCTTTGTAGAAAACCCCATCTCAAATAAACCCTCATCATCACAAATACCAGTTTACAATATACCAATCTTTGGTCAACCCCTATCTCCCACCATGTCTGAAGAAAGGCAAGAAAGACAAGCTAGTAAACAAGACACTTATGACAACCTCAACAATCATGCCACTGACAATGAGTCCTCATCAACTGAATCTGAAGCCTCTGAACCTCCAGAGTTCGAAATACATAAATGTCAAAATGATAAAGATTTCCAAAAAATGATGAAGGTTATCATGGCTAGAGAAAAAGAAGACTATTTTTTGGAACTAGCAAGGCAAGGCGCCAAGCTTCCTACTAGTTATGATGTGGAGGACATCGTCACTAAAGAGGAAGAGACACCATTGGAAATTCTAAACAAACAAATACAAGCATTACAAACTAAGGTCACATAACTAAAAAACAAAGATAAATCACCGAAACAATATTCTTTGGACACAATATGCCCATTCCCATTTGACAAAAACCTTTACATGCCTCCATTTCCCTCAAAAGTAGAAATGCCTAAGTTTGACAAATATGATGGGAATACAGATCCTCAAGATCATATTAGAGAATTTTGTGCTTTATGTATGGAGTTCATGCACGACCAAACGTATCTCATGTGCCTTTTCCCGAGAAGTTTAGGGGGGCAAGCTATGGAATGGTTCTCAAGCCTACCTATGGGAATAAAAACTTTTGAAGAATTAATCCAACTATTCCTACAACAATACTCCTATAACATTTGTCACCCAGTCACTATGATAGAGCTTTGCAATACCAAACAAAAGACAGGAAAATCCTTTCTCACTTTTCTCCAACGATGGAGAAAGATGTTCTCTAGATATTCATGGACAATTCCCGATCTTGAGAAGATGGATATCTTTGTCAATAACTTAATCCCCCAATTGAAATACAGTGTCCAGATTTAGGTACATCCTTCATTCAACAAAATGGTAGATAATGCCCTCAGAATGGAAGATGTGCTTATAAAAAAGGGAGATATATCACTTTGGAAAGAAACATCGCAGGGTTCTAGTTCTAAAGAAAAGAGAAAATAATGGAAATACGACAAAGATAACAACAAAATCATTGTTAATGATGGAGTGATAGACAATGTTAAAGGAAAGAAAAAATCCACAATATTTAACTTCGCTAGTGGCACGCAAGCACTCAAGGCAGCTGAAACTGCAGTAGAAAATCCTCCGAAGAAAGCAAGAGAATGGTTTAGAGAGAAACCTTGGCTCTCAAAACCTAAGTGTGATTTTACTCCTCTAGATGAATCGTATGAATCAACTTTTAAAACTTTATTGGTGTATAATCTGATAACATTGCCACTAGACCATATGACATAGAAATTAAACCCAAATGGTGGAGAGAAAATGAATACTGTGACTACCATCGGAACAAGGGACATAACATAAACAACCGCATGATACTCTGACATGAAATCCAAGATCTCATTGATGCTGGAAAAATCGTTGTTGGAAATCATGCGACTAATGCTGATCATAAGGCCTTTAAAGATCCCTTACCGACTTATGAACAAAGAGATTCCTCAAAATCCAAGGGAGGTGCTAGAGTCAATTATACCTACACTAACAATGATAACGTGATCAACATGATTGAATCTTCCCAACTTGAGTATTGCAATGTGATCATAATCAAAGATAAACAAAATCAAGCACAAACTGCTAATGCTGTAACCCGTGCTCAAAATAAAGTTACTGTCCAAGGAGCTAGTTCCTCAACTTTCGATCAAACAACATCAAATCTACCAAATAGACAAACAGACACAATCACGGCCAAATCAAAACAACTGGCTTTATCATCCTATCCTGGTTATAGTATTGTCGAACAATTGAAAAGAACCAATGCTCAAATCTCCATTTTGGAACTGCTTAAGATCTCTTCTTCTCATAAAGAGATCCTGGATAAGGATTTTCTCATCACTAGTGTCCCTAAATATTTAGATGTAGATAGGTTTCAATCTATGGTGGGTCACCTGACTTCACCTCATTATCTCACTTTCTCTAAAGAAGATGATAACTCACTAAGTCACTTGCATAAACAACCATTACACATTGAAGCTATGATCCATAAACACTAAGTTAAACGTGTTTTGATAGATGGAGACGCTGGGTTGAATATCTGTACCTACAACATACTGACACAACTAGGATTTTTTGAAAACGTTATTGATCCAACAAATAAAATAACAATGAAAGCTTATGATGAAGAAGATAGAGCCTACAGACACTAGCATGGATGGCTACAAGATAGAGCTTGTGCTCTCGCTAATGTCTCTTCCTCCATCGCCAAGACATTCAGGCAAACCATCAGAGGATATGAAGCCACAAATTTCAACTCCAAAAGTCATTTATGATGGTCTCTTTATACAGTCCTCTACTTCCCTTGCAGATGAAATAGAAGAGGATACTGCTCTCAAATGGCTTTTCAAAGAAGATAGTGCAAATGAAGAAATACGACATTGTGATATTTCCTTGACACAATATGGTCCAGGCTATAAGATGCTTCAATGCATGGGATATTCAGGTACCGGTCCTCTAGGAAAGCATCAAGAAGGTATTGTTGAACCTATCTAGTTACAAACTAAGTCTGCAAATGATAAAGCTGGACTGGGATACGATCCAAGAAAGTCATCATATTAGAATCATACGTCTCACCATAAAATTAAGTGGAAGAAAAAGGTACCACCTTTAGCATCACAGGAAAGTAATACTCAACAAACTCAGGAAGAGTGTGACGATGAACAAGAAGAATTGACAACCCAGAGAGTAGAAACAGATGGTAATCAAATTCCAATTGTATCAACTATAATACCATAGGAAGTAGAAGTCCTAGAGGATATGAGAGAAGAAGTATACAGAATCAGAGAATTGTTTGCACCATTAAACATTCCGGTCACATATACTGGAAGACAACAAGTAAATGATTCAGAAACTGATTCAAATGAGTATGAATGGGGTCTATACCACCTCTCAGATACATCTACTATAGAAACCCTTGAAGAATCTAGTGATATCGCAGATGACGCACAAGAGCTGGTATGCTTAAAGATGCAAAAGGAAATAGAAAAAATCAGACTGAAAAGACAAGAAGACTATGAACAACAGCTTGAGGAAGAAAGGACACAAGAAATTTCTTCACCTACTAACTCTTCCCCTAATGAGATAGGACAAATCAAGTATGGAACTACAAAATAAGAATTAGAAGATACATAAGTAGAACCAGTCATCAGTCCAGAGGAAGCTGAATGGAACAGATGGTAGGGATTAACATAACCATCAAGGTTATGTCCACAAGTGTGTCAAATACAAGTGATCAATGAACCAAATCATGAAGGAAATTGCAACATCAAAGATGTAGGTATTGATACTATATATACTTTTACTGAGCCACTTGAAGACAAGTTAGAAACTTCATCTTATGACTCTGATAACTCAGACAGGAGCTCTATTTATAACAACAACTATTCAACAACAAATTATGACTACTCTGTCATGAATGTTGAGATTCTGTCTGCTGATTTGGTTACTGTCACACCACGGTATGTAGTCCATTTTGAAGTAGGTGACGACGCTAGAAGTAGGTTGGTTGGGTTAGGTCCAATAAATACTAACATGAATTCTGATAATCATGTTGTAACTCTTCCTAGTCTCAAGACACATACGTAAGGTAGTCTTCTGGAACTCGACTGGTCAGTTCGAAGTCATGATGATAGTACCGTGAACTCCCTTGAACCGGTTCAAACTTTATCCTTAGTACATCCATAACTAATTGACTGTACTTTACAAGACCAACCCATTAATATACCTACTTTTTCCAATGACTATAAGTTAGCCTGTTACCTCAATACAGTTGAACCTATGGACTCTTCCACCAGTAAACATAGTGAAAACATGACTGAAATAGATATCAAGTATCTTAGTTGCAAAAAAAAAAAAGATCTGATGGCGAAAACCACATTGTGGTGGTATCAGAATCTAAAAAAGAGAAAATAAAGGATGTACCTAAAGGTGAAAACCTCTCTGAGGTGCCTAAAGGTGAGATACTTGATATACTGCGAATTCACTTCCAAGAAAGGTCTTTGATATTGATTGAACCAACTCAAGCAATCAATATTGGAAGTCAAGAAACACCACATATCATTCATCTAGCTCAATCACTATCAATAGAAGAGTTAAAAGATTTCAATCATCTCTTTTCAGAAAAGAAGATCAATTTTGATGGACATACTTTGATATGCCAGGCCTCGATACTGATATTATCATGCACCATCTTTCTATCACACCAGGAGTTAAACTAGTCAAGCAAAAACTCCGTAAGATGCATCCTCATGTGGCATTGCTAGTCAAGGCTGAACTAGAAAAATTGCTAAAAGTTGGATTTATCAGAGCTATAGACTACGCAGAATGGATATCAAACATAGTACCTATATTAAAGGCAGCCAAATATATTAAAGTTTGCACAGATTTCAAGGTTCTCAACAAAGCATGTCCGAAAGATAATTTTCCATTGCCCAACATTGATATGATAGTAGATATGACTGCTAGATATGAGATGTATTCATTAATGGATGAATTCTCTAGTTACAATTAGATCATGATAGCGCTTGACGATCAAGAAAATACAGAATTCACATTTGCATGGGGAACCTTTTGCTAGAATGTTATGCCATTTGGACTGAAGAATGTAGGAGCAACTTACCAAAGAGCAGTAACCACTATCTTCCATGATATGATGCATAAAAACATGGAAGATTGTGTTGATGACACCCTAGTAAAAACCATGAAGAGATCTACACATATTCAAGAACTAGGCCTCATAGTGGATGGAATGGAAAGATTCAAGCTCCGTTTAAATCCTAGAAAGTGTGCATTTGGGGTGACATTAGGAAAATTGCTTGGTTACATAATTTCAAAGAAAATACTTGAGGTTGACCCTGAAAAGGTCCAAGCTATAATGGAAATCCCTCCGCCCAAAAATATCAGTCAAATGAGAAGTTTATAGGATCGTCTTTAGTCAATAAGGCACTTTATATCTCAGCTAGCAGACAAAGCTCAACCCTTCACAAAGGTATTAAGGAAAGGAGTTCAATACAACTGGGATAAAGATTGTGAACGACATTTAAAACAAATCAAAGATTATCTTTCTAATCCACCCATATTAATGCCACCGATTGAAGGTAAGCCATTGATTCTATACATATCAGCTACATATACTTCACTGGGGGCACTTCTAGCACAACAGGATAAAAATTAAAAAAAGATATCTATATATTATATCAGCAGAACATTGGTGTCTTATGAAATAAACTACACTATAATAGATAAAGCATGCTTGACATTGGTCTTTGCATCAAAAAAATTAAGGCACTATATGTTAGCACACTCTATTAAGCTAGTAGCTAAGATTGATCCACTCAAATATCTTCTCAGCAAAGCAATGCTTATAGGAAGACTGGCTAAATGGGTCATGGTTCTTATAGAATTTGATATTGAATATGTGGAATGTAAAGCCATCAAATGATAGGTTATTGCAGACGAACTTGCTGATGCTCCACTTGAGGACAGTCAACCTCTGCATATAGAATTTCTGGATGAATCAATCATGCACCTTACTCAACAATCATGGAAGATGTTCTTTGATGGGTCTTTCACTCAACATGGTTCTGGTGCCAAAATACTTTTTATTACTCCTCAAAAATCTTCAATTTCGAAAGCTTACAAGATTCTCTTCCCTTGCACAAACAACATTGCAGAATATGAAGCTTTGGTAAATGGGATCAAGTTGGCCATCGAGTGGAAGATTGTTGAATTACACATCTATGGATATTCTCAACTCATTATCAACCAAATCAATGATCTATATCAAACAAGAGATGAGAAACTAATGCCTTACAAAACAATGGTGGATGATCTCAAGAAATAATTTACCTTCGTATCATTTTAGTAGATCCCCAGGTCAGCAAATAGAGTAGTGGATGCAATGGCCACCTTGGCGTTTATACCACAACTACAGGAATCCAATTTCCACTTTGAATTCCTGGTGGAAGAGTTACATTATCCTGCCTATGATTCTCTCGTGTCCCAAATGGTCTGTTCTATTATTGGACATGACTCATCTCGTTATAGCCACATTTAATCTTATTTGCATGGCCAAGTTGTCCCTGCTAATCTTTCTTGAAATGAAAAAAATAAACCTAATCTAGAATGCATCACGGTACGTCATCATTGCTAATGACCTATTTAGGCAAGGTTTAGATAGTACTTTGCTTAGATGTCTAGAAACTAAGGAATCTCAACACGCATTATCCAAAGTCCATGAAGGTGTTTGTGGATCCCATTCGAACGGTCTAACTTTAGCATGAAAACTACTAAGGGTTGGCTACTACTGGGCAGACATGGAGAAAGAAGCTATAAAATTTGCTAAAAACTGTGAAAACTGTCAGCTACATGGGCACCTTATACATGCTCAAGCAAGGGATCTCATACCCTTTGTTACACACTGGCCCTTTCAACAGTGGGCATTTGATCTAATTGGCTAAATGTATCCTGCATCATCTAATAGACACAAGTTTATTATAATTGCCACTGAGTACTTTACTAAGTGGTAGAAGCAGTTCCACTCATCAAAGCAACCGGTAAACAAGTAGCCCTTTTCATTCTTAATTATATCATCTGCAGGTATGGTATACCTTCATCCATTATAACTGACAATGGAGGACAGTTTAAGAACAAAGATCTAAATGAACTCTGTGAAAAATTCAAAATAAAACAACATTGGTCATCTATGTACTACCCTCAAGGTAATGGACAAGCCAAAGCATCTAGCAAGAATTTGCTGACTATCTTACATAGAACAGTCAATAACAATGGAAAGGATTGGCATCTACAACTCAATCCTGCCTTGTGGGCTTATAAAACAAGTATCAAGACACCTACTGGGGCTGCACCTTTTTGTTTGGTGTGTGGGTCCGAAGCAGTATTACCTATTGAAGTGGAAATACCCTCTTTTTTTTGGCATTTCCCATTTTCATTCCCACTTTCCTGCATCTTTGATTTCGCTTGTAAATATCTTTTAGTCACTTTTATGACACCTAGTTCTTTTGGAACCCTCATGGCTTGAAACCAACCATTGACCTGGTCTTAGGGTAATCGACTGATCAATTTACATGTCCTAAGCAGTATCAACCAAATCATCTTTACGTCAGTGAAACCCTGTCGTCCACTCTGTGTTTGTCACCTATCTCCTTACTACTAAAGAGTTTTATCACTGAGTATGTTGGCATTTGACATTATAATAAACAATGGGAGATTGTTGGCATTTCAATAAGGATATTGAGAAGGTTGTTGATGATTATGGATATAACTAATTAAGGATGTTTACTGTCTTGATATTATTATTTTGTCATTGATGTCAAGAAATTTATTTTCTAATTCAGTATGATGTTGCCATATCTTGAGAAGTATGATTTGAAGAGTATAAAGATGTTGGTAAAAGACACAGGAAAGAATATGATGAATAAAGGGATGAATAAGGTATCAATGGGCAACTATTACCGAGTCAGACAATGATGAGATCATGATGTTTAGATTGTTTTAAAATCATACATATGTTGTAAATTGTAAGGTTAATACTATACTATGTTACCGAACAAAGAACCTAGTCGATAAACCCTAAGGAACCTAGTCGGTAAACCCTAAGGTTATCGCTATTGGTTAATGAAGGCGGAATGTCTACCGAGTGAAGTTTAGTATTCATCAAGTTATTATCGAGTTGTAACCGAGCTATAACAGAATACATTAAATGGTTACATGCGTTATTTAATGAAGGAAGCTGATGAGCTGGAACTGATTAAATGATTGGTATGCCATGCATGAAGTTTGTTAATGAATCTATGGAAAAGGAAAATTGGCATGAAGATCTATAGCTCAGATTGAACCGCAATACCCTAGCACAAGTTCCAAGGTAGGGTAAAACGTTTTCAGATCGAAGGATACATTGAACCTGGTCAAATTTTGAAGATCTGATGGCTATGATTGATCATGGGAAATGTGATCAAGGAGATTAAGCGGTTAGCTAATTGTTTATAAATAGGGAACTATTGATAAACAATGTATGTGGGCAAATGTATGCACAACAATGTTACATAGTGATTACCGAGCACAGAAGCTTGAAGACCTGTTTGAATAACAGAGTATAGAAGCCCAACAAATGGACAAGATTAGTTCTATATCTAGATTGTATTGAACAAATAAGAATCTGCTTTAGCATTTTAGATGTGAAGTTGTAGATAGATTTTTATTACTGTTATTTTGTGAAAGTGACAAAAAATCTCTTAACCGAGTGGACTTAACTGTCTTATTTGTAAAACCCTCTAGCAAGGTGACATTCTGATTGAGTGTTTGAAATCCTTTAACAAGGTCACTTCTAACAAGGTGAAGATCCTAACAGATCTGAGGGAAATCCCTTAACTGGGTCACATATAGCAATGTGTTTGTAATCTTTAACATGATTTACTTTCAACTGAGCATACTCTAGAAGAGTATATTTCTTAGTGGGTCCGAAATCCCACAGTGGTTTTTCCCTATTTGGGTTTCCATGTTAAATCTGGTGTTATGAGGTTTATGATGTTTATATGCTTTTGAGTTTGCATGTTTAGCAGTTTTGGTTATATTACTTAAGTATATGTTACCGAGGTTGAATCTGATGTTTTTATGGAGGATTAAGTTTGTATGATTCCCCCCCCCCCCTCTCATCTTGTTGGCTATTGGATCTATACTTACATTAATTATCGGAACTATCAATTGGTATCAGAGCTTTTAGGACTCTGGGAAGAAAAGTTTAAAGGTACTTGAGGCAAAGATCCTAAGATGTATAAGAGGGATGCACCAAAGCTAAACAAGTCAATTTTCTCTACATGGCAGAAAAGGATGAAGCTGCACCTATCAAGAGTTGGAGAATATGCTGTATATTATCTGGAGAACGATTTCATCACACTAAGAACCTATCTATTGACTATGGAAGAGATAAAGGAAAAGCAAGAACATATCCAAGCAATGATTGAAATAACATCTGCATTGACCGACTCAGAGTTTAATGATCTAGAAGGCTCCAATGATGCAAAGGCTATGTGGAATAAGCTCATATCAGTATATGGAGGAGATGAAAATGTTCAAAGAGCAAAAGTAGATAGTCTAAGAGGACAACTTGAATCTATGAGGATGAATGAAGGTGAGAACATAACTCAGTACAGTACAAGACTAAAGGAGATTGTCAATCAAATCAAAGGAGCAGGTGAAACTATTGAAGAAAAGGATATAACAAGTTGTTAAGAACCCTTCTATCGGCTTATGCAATCCACGTCTCTGCAATCAATGAATTGAGGTTTGTAAGTAATATGCCAATTTCTTTAGATGCTACTATTGGTAAGCTACATGCATTTGAGTTAAGTAACTTTGATAATAGTGGATCTTTGGTAAATAAAGTTGAATCTACATTTAGTTCTTTTCATCTTGATGAATCTAATGATTACAATGAAAGAAAGTGTAAGTACTCTGAAGGAGATCACAGTGGAGCAAGTGAAAGATTTCGTAAGAACATGGAAGAAGTACACAAACTCTATGACGAAATCAGAAAGCAGGAAGAGTTTGAAGCACTATTAGCCAAAAGGTTACTGAGAGGCAAAGGTAAGTATAAAGGAAAACTACCTTTGAAATGTTTCAATTGTGATAAGATAGGACATATGGCTTCTAACTATCCTGACAAAGATTCTACTAAAAAGAGAGATTATTGAGATGATAGACAGAAAGACAATCATTACAGAGGACACCGAGACTTCAGAAGAAGAAATAGAAAGACATGCTTAATAGCTGATGAGGAATCCAATGATGACAAATCAGATGAAACTGATAGAGAGGAAGTAGTTTATGTGGCTATCAAAGATGGATCAGATGAAGAAAGGTATGAGGAAAAATCCCTAATATCTCACATAAACACTTATGACTCTTGGATCATAGATAGTGGATGCTCACATCATATGACATGTGATAAACACAAGTTTGTTATGTTAGAAGATTATGATGGAGGCTATGTAAGATTTGGTAATGATGCACCATGTCCAGTGAAAGGTAAAGGATCTATAACACTTCTTGACAATGGAAGATGCAATGATGTTTATTGGGTTGAAGGTTTGAAATACAATTTGTTGAGTGTAGCACAGCTAAACAATACAGGTTACCGAATAGAATTTCAGAAAGGAGTTGTCAAAGTTCATGACAAGAATGGAAAGTTAGCTGCTATCAAGACACAAACAATAGGTAACACATTTCACCTTGAATCAACTCGGAACAAGTGTCTGTATGCAAAGATAAATGATACATGGTTATGGCATAAAAGGTTTTGTCATGTAAATTTTGATAATCTGATCAAAATAAGTAAGAAGCACCGAGTAAAAGGTCTACCGAGTCTTGAAAAACCTGAGAATGCTATGTGCCGAGGATGTCAGATGGGTAAGATGACAAGATCAAGCTTTACAAGTAAGTCTTACACTTCTAAGGGAATTTTAGATCTTGTGCACACTGATCTTTGTGGTCCTATGAAAGTTCAAAGTTATTATGGTGATAAATATTTCATATTATTTGTGGATGACTGTTCAAGGATGATGTCAGTAACGTTTTTAAAAGAAAAATCAAAAGCTTTTTAAATATTTAAATGGTACAAGACAAGAGTTGAAAATGAAACAGGAAGACAACTGAAATGTCTTAGATCAGATAGAGGAGGAGAGTTCACATCTGAAGAGTTCAACTTATTTTGCAATGATCATGGTATTAAAAGACAAGTCTCTGCACCGAGAAATCCACAACAAAATAGAATACCTGAGAGAATAAACAGATCTATTGTGGATTGTGCTAGAACCCTGATGATTGAAAAGAAAGTGCCACAAACATTTTGGAGAGAAGCAATAAGCACTGCAGTTTACACCCTGAATTGAGTACAACTGAAGAGAGGTACTTTGAAGACACCATATGAAATTTGGTATGACAAGAAACCTAATGTAAGTTATTTTAAAATCTTTGGAAGTAGATGCTATGTACACAAAGATGATAGAAATGGCAAGTTTGATCAGAAAAGTGAAGAAGGAACATTTCTAGGTTATTCTTCTAGAAGCAAAGCATTTAAATGTTTGATCAAATCATCTAACAAAATAGTAGAAAGTGCAAATATAAAAATTGATGAATTTGCAGAAAGAAATGATGAAGGAAATTCCAAAGAACCAGAAGATTATGATGAATTTGTCTATGTTCAACCGACAAGTCTTACCGAGAAAACTGTTGAAGAAAATGAAGAAAATATCTAGTTACCGAGTGTTGAAGAAGATCATACAAAGCCTACCAAGCCTATATTAGCCAAGTATGTCAGAAGACATCATGCACCAAGTCAGATTATAGGAGATAAGGATGATCTAGTGATGACAAGGAACAAAATGAGACAAAACACATGTTTGATATCTGAATTTGAACCGAGAATAGTGAAAGAGGAATTTAACAGTGAAGATTGGATAAATGCTATGACAGAAGAGATTGATCAAATCAAGAAGAATGACACATGGACACTAATCCCAAGACCAAAGGACAAAAATGTAATCGATACAAAGTGGATTTTCAGAAACAAGCTAAATGAAAAAGGAGAGGTCATTCAAAATAAAGCAAGACTAGTTTGCAAAGGTTATGCCCAAGAAGAAGGAGTTGATTATGGTGAAACTTTTGCACCTGTGGCTAGACTTGAAGGAGTAAGAACATTGTTGGCATATGCTGCTTTCAAAAACTTCAAGGTATATCAAATGGATGTCAAATCTGCATTTCTAAATGGAATATTAGAAGAAGAAGTTTTTATTGAACAACCTAAAGGATTTGTTGAAGACAATAATAAAGATCAGGTATGTAAATTGAATAAAGCATTATATGGTCTGAAACAAGCACCTAGAGCATGGTATGAAATATTGCACTCTTATTTGATTAAGATTGGTTTTATAAGGACACGTGAGAATAACAATATATACATGATGAATGATGAAAATGGAATACTGATCTCAGCCATATTTGTTGATGATATTATATTTTGTGGAAATGACTCTCTATGTAAGAACTTTGGAAATGAAATGAGAAAAGAATTTGAGATGTCATTAATCGGTGAGATAAAGTATTTTATAGGTTTACAGATACTGCAAATGAAAAATGAGATTTTCATTACTCAATCCAAGTACATAAAGGAAATCTTGAAGAAATTCGGAATGGAGGATTCAAAACCAGTAAGTACTCCTATGACTACCAACTATAAACTATCAAAGAATGATGAATCTGCATTTGTTGATGAGACACTTTACCAATCTATGATTGGAAAGCTACAATATGTTGTTCACAGCAGACGAGACATATCACATGCAGTAGGTATAGTTGCAAGATTCTCTGCAGATCCTAAGGAAACACACATGACAACAATCAAAAGAATTTTTAGATACTTGAAAGGCACAGAGGATTATGGCTTAGTATATCAGAAAGGAAATGATTTTGGTTTAAAAGTTTATACTGATGCTGATTGGGCAGGCAACATTGATGACAGGAAAAGCACAAGTGGAGGAGCTTTCTTTTTAGGAGAAAGACTAGTGAGTTGGCTTAGCAAGAAACAAGGATGTGTTTCACAGTCAACAAAAGCTGAATACGTTGCTGCAGCATTGAATTGTACCAACATTGCATGGATCAAACAATTGTTGGAAGGAATAAATGAGAAAGTTACCGAGCCAGTAACTATATTCTGTGACAATACTAGTGCCATTAACATTTCAAAGAATCCTGTTATGCACTCTACGACAAAGCACAACTCTATCAAATATCATTATCTTAGAGAAGAAGCTCAAGAGAAGAAAGTGGTGTTGGATTATGTTAGCACAAAGGAACAAATAGCAGATATCTTTACCAAGCCACTACCAAGAGACATTTTTGAATATCTCAGAAGTAAGTTGGGCGTCCTACCCCTATCTTCTACTCACTGACCGAGTTCAGTGAAAGCATCAATTCAATGACTCTATCGAATATCTTTTTAGAGTTGATGTTGATATACACACTTTAGGATGTTTTCTAAAGGTGTACAGGAAATAATATAGGAAACAATATAGGGAACATGAATTGAAGACAAAATGCTCTGACTGAGACTTAGTTGATACACAACAGCAGGAAATCACTTCATAACGGAAGAAATTATGTTTTAGTTCTTTATTTTTTGGCATTGTTGTCAAAGGGGGAGAAGACTAATATAAGGGAGAGAAGACTGATTGAAAAGACTAAAGAAAATAGGAGAAGTCTAATGTATGGGGGAGAAAATCTGTTGACAACAAGAGAGCATTTCAACATTTCAGAATCACAACAATCCAAATCTTTTTAAGGTCAAATCAATTGGTTTTGCCATCAATGCCAAAGGGGGAGATTGTTGGCATTTGACATTATAACAGACAATGGGAGATTGTTAGCATTTCAATAAGGATATTGAGAAGGTTGTTGATGATTATGGATATAACTGATTAAGGATGTTTACTGTCTTGATATTATTATTTTGTCATTGATGTCAAGAAATTTATTTTCTAATTCAGTATGATGTTGCCATATCTTGAGAAGTATGATTTGAAGAGTATAAAGATGTCGGTAAAAGACACAGGAAAGAATATGATGAATAAGGGGATGAATAAGGTATTCAATGGGAAACTGTTATCGAGTCAGACAATGATGAGATCATGATGTTTATATTATTTTAACATCATACATATGTTGTAAATTGTAAGGTTAATACTATACTATGTTACCAAACAAAGAACCTAGTCAGTAAACCCTAAGGAACCTAGTTGGTAAACCCTAAGGTTATCGCTATCGGTTAATGAAGGCGGAATGTCTATCGAGTGAAGTTTAGTATTCACTGAGTTATTACCGAGTTGTAACCGAGCTATAACAGAATACGTTAAATGGTTACATGCGTTATTTAATGAAGGAAGCTGATGAGCTGGAATTGATTAAATGATTGGTATGCTGTGCATGAAGTTTGTTAATGAATCTATGGCAAAGGAAAATCGGCATGAAGATCTACAACTCAGATTGAACCACAATACCCTAGCACAAGTTCCAAGAAATGTATGTAAGTTCCAAGGTAGAGTAAAACATTTTCAGATCGAAGGATACATTGAACCTGGTCAAAGTTTGAAGATCTGATGGTTATGATTGATCATGGGAAATGTGATCAAGGAGATTAAGCGGTTAGCTAATTGTTTATAAATAGGGAACTATTGATAAACAATGTATGCAAGCAAATGTATGCACAGGAATTCTACATAGTGATTACCGAGCACAAAAACTTGAAGACCTATTTGAATAACAGAGTATAGAAGCCCAACAGATGTACAAGATTAGTTCTATGTCTAGATTGTAATGAACAAATAAGAATCTGCTTTAGCATTTTAGATGTGAAGTTGCAGATAGATTTTTATTACTGCTATTTTGTGAAAGTGACAGAAAATCTCTTAACCAAGTGGACTTAACTGTCTTATTTGTAAAACCCTCTAGAAAGGTGACATTCTGATTGAGTGTTTGAAATCCTTTAACAAGGTCACTTCTAACAAGGTGAAGATCCTAACAGATCTGAGGGAAATCCCTTAACCGGGTCAAATATAGCAATGTGTTTGTAATCTTTAACAAGATTTGCTTTTAACCGAGCATACTCTAGAGGAGTATATTTCTTAGTGGGTCCAAAATCCCACGGTGGTTTTTCCCTATTTGGGTTTCCACGTTAAATCTGGTGTTATGAGGTTTATGATGTTTATATGCTTTTGAGTTTGCATGTTTAGCAGTTTTGGTTATATTACTTAAGTATATGTTACCGAGGTTGAATATGATGTTTTTATGGAAGATTAAGTTTGTATGATACACCCCCCCACTCATCTTTTTGGCTATTGGATCTGTACTTACATTATCAGAACTATCAGAGTACACAAGCAAAACAGGACTACTGAAAATAATCACTAAATTGTTTGAGATATGCATGAAATTTTCTTTGTGTGCTGTCTTTTACATTGGCTTTCACTTATTATTCCCTCTGAGTAACTCGAGGAAGTCTATCTTGACTAGGAGGAAAAAGGATTGAGGGCATAATATTTTTTTTTGTTTTTTGCTTGTAGGAACAATTCCGATGATCTGAAAACATCTAATCAGCTGGGTGTTTGTGATAAGTGCCTTCACATTAAGGTGGAATCACCACACATACCTCAACTCTGCTTATTTGAATGCTACAGGGAGGTTCCCATCATTTCTTTGTTAATTTTGAGGGAATTTCTTTATCATGCAATCCAGGTTTCTGCGAAATCCATCCAAGGATATGAATGAATAAAGGGTCATTGCAGACAAGATAATTAATATTGCACATGAAAAGCAAGGAACTCTAATCTGCCTGTTGTGGTTGTAAAATGCTCAATGATGAAAATTAAGCTTTTCAAATCCAATGACTAGGTTTAGGTTGCATCTCATTTTTCATTTCATTCTGCACTTTATGCATTTCAAGTAATTTCCTCATGATAACAATGATCTCTTTATCTTCTAAATGAGAGTTGGAAGCATCATCATTTCTTAACTAAGTGGTCTCTTCTTCATCTTTTCTTCGATCGAGTACTTGTGTATTGAGATGTTAGCTGCATACATGAACATTTTATATAGATCCATACATTTCATTTTATCCTTATTTGCATTCAGATTATTTCATGAAGAAAAACAAACACTCGCACTACTCATTGCTCATTCTCATCATTCATTTGCATCACCATTTGTTTGCATAAAAAGAAACAAAAATAAACATCCATATTCATTTGCATTACATACATCCATATTGAACAAATATGCATACATATAGAATAAAGCATATAAACAAGCATCTCATAAATTGATCGACACAAGTACAATGAAGTCAAACCAAGATCTCGTATATATAATGATCAAGTCTCAGGGTACAAAATAATGTCAACTATCAAATAGAAACTCCGATCGGAGCAAGAATCATAAGGGCTACAAAAAATGGGTGTGTCTACAAAAAAATCTAAGAGCTACACAAAAGATCTAGCTCTCTGCCTTTCCCTCATCGCTAGGTGGTGGAGGAGGTGGAGCTTGCTGACCCGGATCCTGCCTAGGTGCCCGAGCTCCTTCTGATCGAGCCATATACTGTGAATATGGTAAAACCTACTGTGCTACTGGAACTGCTACGCTGTAAGCCGCAACATAATAGGCTGCCCGACTCATCTGATGAAGAACCTCCTATCGCAAAGAGTCTCGCTCTGCTCTCGTCTCTGCTAACTGATGGTCTCACTCTGCCAGCTGAGTTTGTGCCACTGTCAGCTGTGATTGTAACCTTGCTAGGCATGCTCTCATCGACCGTGCAGTGTTAGCCCCCTCATCCCTCGCAGGCTCTCTGCCTCTAGCTCTCCCTTGCTCCTCCCTCCTTTGCCCAACTTGTCTCGACGCTACTCTCTCCTCCTCTCCTCCACCCTCTGGCACTCTCACTCCGCCAAGTCTCACTCCAATAGTCACTAAGTATCCACCCTCTTCTCTCTACTGCTGCCTACCACCAGCTGGTACCCTGGTGCTGCTAACACCAGGATCACCACCTGTTCGCCTCGACTCTCTGTCCTTTTCTCTGTCCATGTCCCTATCCCTGCACAGGGGCATCATCCTCTACCTCTTCTATGTGAGGTGCCTGCTCAGCCAGATCCATAAATCTCAGGAATGGATGCTGCTGGAACCAATCCCTATACTGGGGCAATACCCCCGCATCTGCAACATCATCCATATAAATCCCATCTGAGACGCTGTGATCCAGTCAGCTCCTACATGCTCAAGGCATAAGATAATCTTGATGCCCATCCCTACCTCTCCTCATCTGCATAATGGGTGTATGCAGTGAACTCCTGCGAGATCACCTGAGGTCTACCATACTGCCTCATCACTCAGGAAACAACGAATCACTCAACTACAGTCTGTTATCTACCGATGAGTGGTCGAGTCATGAACAAATCCCTGCAAACAATCCTCCAATCGTCCCATGACTCTAGACCCTTGTACGGTCTCCATATCATGACTATCAAGTCATCTAGCTACTGTCTCCAAAAATTTGTCTTGCCCAGATGGGGCTGAGTAACATATCCCGAATATCTGTATACAATGGGCTGACTAGGATCCCTGCCGTCATTTACAATCGGCCTGCAAACTGGGAGGTGCTCGTAGGCCCATACTTGTAAAATCAAAACTTCTGCAACCATACTCTTCCCCTCCCTATATACAATCTCATGCATCTCACGATACATGTGTGCTAATATACAAGAACCCCAGCCTAATCTCTAAGGGGTCTCAATAAGCCTCTCTAACATCCTGACCCATCCACACAAAAATCCTTGCTATCCCCTGTCTGGCATCTGAAAAAAACAGATAAAACTTGCCAAGACGCAAGCAAGTGGAAAGTCCTCACTGTACCTACCCATCATCACATCCCAACTAATATAACGTGTCAAAATATCAGGATCCTTGAAAACATGTCTAACAACTAGTAACCCAGGAAGCTGCGTTGGATCATAATCAACCTTATTCCTAGCAAAAGGGATACGAAGAATCCTGTACACATCCTCGGGAGTGATGGTCATCTCCGCAACTAGAAAATGAAATGTGTTATGCTCTAAGTGGAATCTCTCAACTAAGGCAACCGACATACCATGATTCACATGGATATCAGGTAAATCAAGAAGGTGGGTCAATCCACACAAATCAATATGTGCTCGGTCAACCTCTGACAATTGATGCACTAAGGTCATCATCAGTGGATATACACATTTGAACAACACATGAGGCAATCGAACCTGCAAAAATCAAATAATGGAGGATCAGAAAACATTTCAAATAAGCATATAAGAGAAGTAAAACATCATGCAAATTCAACTACGTAAATTGCACAATCAAAATTTCAAGTTTGCACCTTCAAAAATGCTCACTGTTTTCAAAATGACAAAACATCAGAGGGGTAGAAAATCGTATGAGTCAGAAATAGGCCTAGTACGACAAAAGACTCCCATACGATAGAAGACTAGCTAGCGGACGACAAAAGGGGCTCTTTTGAATATTATCGTACGACATAAGGGTAGGCATAGTACGACAAAACTAGTCACTTTAAATAACAAAACAAACTTAATCAGTTTGTCGTACGAGACAGGATCCCGTCTCGCACGACAAACTGAAAATGCTCGACCTAAACTTGTAAAAAATTGAAAAATTCAACAAAAAAATTCAAAAATGAAATGAATAACACGCTTAAGATAGATCACTTACCGCTGGCTCATAGTTATGAGGTCGATTATGTTGTCTCTGGCGCTTGAATCGATGCATATGAGTGGGAACCACCATTTTTCTTCATAGAAGGTGTTTTGAATTTTCAAACTTGGAGGGTTAAAATGAATTGAAAATGACACTTTTACCCCATATATAGCCAAAACCCTAATTTTTCAACTTGCTTTGATGGACATGAAAATTTTACCCTTAGCTAATTTGCTCATCTTGATTCCATTTTCAGGATCAAAATCAAAATTTGAAATCATTCTGCTAGTCAATTTCCAAAATTTTGACCACTTGGCGCTTTTCATCAAAAACTCATTCTTTGTTCAATTTGCACTCAATTTCTCAATAAACCAACACTGATTCTCAATTTTATTCTACAAATCAACCTTGCGCTCAATTTCTCGTTAAACTTTCAAATATTCCTCTGAATCATTTGTGCTCAAAAAACTTACAACGCTACAAGAATTGCCTATAATCATGTACCCTTGCTATCTTTCAATTTCACTCCTGAGGGGGCATACTCATGACCTTATGACCTCACATCTTCAAATGTCGAGAAAATTTTCAAATCTTCAAGCAACTAAGCTTCATCAAATCAATCTCTAGGGGCAATATCAATTTCATCGCTTCAAATCAAGCTGATATTGTCTTCGTATGAATTAGTCTCTTAACGTTAATGAGTTTCATCACTTTTCATCAAGCTGATTATTCGTTTAAACTCAATCAAGGGTTAAAGAAGTTTCTTTGATCACTCTCAATCTAAGTAGGTGTTCAGTTTCATCACATTTAATCAAGATGGACAGTTTATCTTTGCTCATTGTATCTTGATCAATCAAGTTCAAGATCGATTTTATCTTCACTCACTGTGTCTAGTTCAATCAAGTTCTTGATCAGTAAGATCCGCTTCTTGATCAATCAAGTTCAAGTTCGGTATCTTTGCTCTCTATCATTCCTAGTTCAATCAAGTTTGGGATCAGTATTGCTTTAAGTAACTCTGTTCAGTTTCATCGCTTCAAAACAAGCTGAATACCTCGCTCTTCATCTAGTTCGTGATCAATCAAGTTCAGAACTGGTATCTCCTAGACATTAAATTTTCTTTGAACCAATGCACTGCTCGCACATTAATTCAAAGAGGGGAAAATGTAATACCCTAAAAATGGTCATCTAAACCATGAGCCCCTAATCTCGACAACATCACCAAGGTCATAACCAAAGGCAATTAAATAAATTTTGAGCACACAATTAATTTCTAAAATCATCAATGTCACATGGCAAAATTAATCACTCAGTATTAATTAAATTATTATTTAATTAATTGATCATTCCAAGTAAATCATTTTAAACAATTATCTTATTTATTTTAATTAAATATCTTTTGCATATTTAATTAAATAAATCAATTTGCCATTAAATCATCAAAAAGAGGAATTAATTGACCAAAAAAGAATTAAAAATTGAGAAAAGAAATCAATTGGAGATAATCTTGAAAAACAAATTAAAAATTGATAAATAATCTCAAAGAAAGCAATTAAAACAATTAAATATTAAAATTGAATGAAATAGAGAATAAATCAGTTTTTTTTTTTCTGATTTTATCTTGATTTTAGTTCAATTTCCTTTAAAACTGAGAAAAGCATCCAATCACATCAATTCACCTCGATTGTGCTTCCTCTTGGAAAATCTTGACCGCTCATCATCATTTGATCTCAGCCTTTGGTTTCTTTTTGAATTTTCTATAAATTCAGGCTCTCATCTCTCATTCAAAGATCCTGGAGAATATATTGTTATTATGTTGTTTTTGCTCTAGGTTCATTGAGAATTTGCATTGAGATATTGCATATTAGTTATTTCATATTGCTTAAATATTCATATATTGCTTAAATAATGTTAGATTAATCTTGCATATCTAGCTTAAATCTTGCATCCATTTAGCTTAATATCATGCTCATATAGATTAAATCCTTCGTCTTGGTGTAGTCTAGTCATTGGTATTGTTTATACAAATCTGAGAGCAATCTTATACTCGCATCTTTTATAAGGTAATTGTTTTGACATGGTAATGCTCAAATGAAGAGATTATAGATTGCAAATATGTCATATGATGAGAAGCTCCTGAATCTAGAAGCCATCTCCCTTAATCATAACTTGTACTAGCATAAAAAGCTTGTCCTTTACTTATCCCAAAAGTGTGACTTTTTCCATTATCGAATTATTTTTATTTGGAAGAAGAAGCTAAAGTAGACATTCTAAAAGGAAAATTAATTCTATTCTTATCAAGAAGATGCTTCAATTCATCAATATCCTTCTTGTAACAATGCTGCTCATCATGTACTAACTTATTGCAATATGCACAAGTAGGTTTGTCCTTCTTAAATGATTCCCCCTTAGGAGAGGATGTATAATCTCTTTATTGAGGAGAGGATGATTGTGTTATATCCTTTTGTGTCTTTGCATTTGATTGTTCTGATTAATATGAAAAATAAGTTTTAAGGACCCGGAACCTTTAACATAGAAGCATAAGATAGTTCAACATAGAGCATCCAGACCAGCATAGAAACAACTTACACAAGACTGGTAAAAAGGCTAGTAAACCAAATGAATAGCAAAAGAAAGGATCAACAAAGCGAAAAAACCAGATAAAAGACCTAAAAAACAAATAGCAACTACAAAGGCTTAAGAAGATCAACCGCCTTATTGACCAGCAGGTCATAGTTTGCCGAAACAACTTTGTGTTCTTCAATTTCCATGTTTGGCTTCTTCTCCTTCTTCTTGCCTCTAGTCCTCGTTCTAGGTCCTTGCACCTCTCCCATACCTTCAGTATCAGGTTCCAGCTGCAGGGAATCCTTCTCATTCTCTAGTTTGTTGATAAGAATTTTGGTATTATCAATCGAGGGCTTAAGAATGTTATGGATTTGTTCAAGAATGCTTTTGAGGCATTTTTCAATTTTGTTGAATTTGTTGTCAGTTTTCACCATTCTCTGGTCCGTAGCATTGTCATTGGTTTTTATCCTTGCTAGGGCCTTCTCAATTTGCTCAAACCTAGGGTTGAAGCTGTCTCTAATCTCTTCAGCTTTGGCAACAGTTTTACTCAAATCCTCAACATATTCAGCAATAGATTTACCTTCACCAATATTGATTGTCTCCATAATTTGAACCCCGTGGCTCAACTTCTTATTATCCTCCATAGCTTTCTTATGGCTGTTAATTAACCAATCGTGGGTGTCCACAAACCCTTTCAAACCCTCTGTAGGAGGATTTGAAGGGGGGATTTTCTCACCAGCATTGTCTTGTTCATTATTGGGAACATCTCCACTAGTGATCTGTTTGGCATTTCCACCAACCCTCTGATCAAAACCTTCCCCTCTGATCTCCTCCTCCACTTTTTGGTCGACATCAGGATCCTTTCTTTCCACTTTATCCTCCAATTCCATTTCATAATTGTCCTTCCTTTTCTGTTTGTTCCTTATCTGAATGGAAATTTTATTTTTCTTTTTCCGAGGGGACTGGGGTTCATCCTTCTTAGAGTCCTCAGAGACCTCCTCCTCTGAGGAGTGAATCTGGAAAACCTTTTCTTTAGTTTTTTTTCTTACCCTTAGAAGAGGATGGCTTAATACTCACCTGTTTTCTTTTCTTACCAAGTTCAGCTTCAGAGTCTTCCAGACTCTCCTCTGACTCACTTATCGAATCACTTTCAGACTCATCACCCATAGAAAAAACGGAATCCGACCCTTCCTCCTCAGAATCAGAGATAGGAGGCTGGGGGCAGGCAATTTGGTTAGCTTTTAAATGGTCATAAACTAAAACCATAAGACCTTGGTGCATGGTTGTATCTCCCTTAGGGTTCTCTCTATGGGCTTTTATGGTAGCATTTATTGAACAAATCAGGAAATAAGGTATGTTAACTTTTTCATCATACCTGAAATGGTTGAGCAATACAAAATGGTAGCCATACACTTTGGTGAATCTGCCATCCAAGGTGATGTATCACATTATAGCAAACAAAACCTCCCTCCATGGCTTAACAAATTCCCTAGGAGGCTAGTAGGTCTTGCTTAGCTTGACCAGGTGCTTCTTCTCCTTTGCCATTTCAGGGTATCACTTAATGGCCTCCTTGATAAGTTTTCTGTCCCTGTAGAAATTGCTTCCTTTCCTGCCAAGACCCGTAACCTGAGCAATGAGGTCTTCATCAATGGAGATAGTTTGATCTCCCATCTTCAGGGTGCCCTTCCTCCAATTTTTGCAGAAAAAATTAGTAATTTTGGCATCCCTCCCATGGAGTCTCTCCATATACTTCGTAAACCCACCCTTCTACAATATGCTCTAAAGTTCCTCCTTTTGTTTCTACTCCTTACAATTGTTGGGCTCATAGCAACGCCTGTTTCCTCCCATAGTTTTTCTATTCAAAACAGAAAGCCGAGAGTTGCAGAAAGCTACAGGAAAGAAATTTCTTGAAGCAACCCCAAATACCCAGGAAGAATGGGAAAAGGTGGCATTCATCTTGTTATTAATGGTACTGACACAATGATAATTAGTAATAGCCCTCCAATTAATACTTTTAATCATTATTTTGTCCATTTATGATCTTTGGGGTGTAGTTATATCGATCCATGAAAATGATCGATCTGACGTCATTGAGGAGACCCTCCTCACCCTTCTAGGTAACCATATGTTGTGAGTGACCGCCACATTGCCTGCCCAGTCAATGGGGCCATTTGCTTCACGATAAATGTGGGAAATGAAACATTTATCAAAGGTGTTGATGAGATCTCTAGTAGCCTTTATAATGTTGTTGATAGTCCATGGAGGCTTAGAAATTCCTTTTAGGCATTTAATGGTGTTGTTAGAGTCCCCCTCAATCCATAGAAAGGGACAATTCCATATTTTAGCCAGGATAATGCCTTGGAGAGAAGCCATAGCTTCTGCCATGTGTTTAGTTTGGCAACCTATAAGGACAATAATCATTTCCTTACAACTGCCATTTTCATCTCTATGAATTGCACAACATCCCGCTAGGCCAGGATTGCCTTTGGCAGCTCCGTCGAAGTTGATTTTGAGCCAACCATGAGGAGGAGAGTGCCATCTGGCTTCAAGTCTCTTTCTTTGTTTAGAATCAGTACTAACAACACTCTTCAGATTCCAGGAGTTGAGAATGTGAGTTTCATTGACAAAATTACATGGTTCTCCAATGATCCTAACATTCTCCACAATAGCCCTTTGAATTTTCTTAAAAACAATAGCCTGGGTGAGAGAAGTATCCCTGAAGATGCAGTTGTTTCTTTCTTTCCAGATCCCCCACAAAATGTGAGGGAGAGAGAGCTGCCACAAAGATCTCAAAGTGGGGTTAGACCAATGATAACTCCATGAATGGAACAAATCTTGGATAGAGTTAGGAAACACCCATTCCATATAAAAATTCTTAAGAAAACTTTCCCAAATTGAAGTAGTGAAGGAGCAGTGGATAGCCAAATGGTCCAAAAAGTCTTCCTCCTCAAGACATAAGGCACACCTATTTGGGAAGTTAAAACTTCTAACCTTTAGATTATCTAGGGTCAAAATTTTATTTTGGAGGATGGTCCAGTAGAAAATATTGATCTTTGGGATAAGACCCTTTATCCAGGCTTTAGACCAGAAGGGGTTCTCTAAGGGGGCTGGAGATAGAACTCCATACATTGAAGAAACAATAATGTTGCCTTTGGGTTCAAATTTTCAAATAAGAGTATCTTCCTCATTGTTCAACCAAGTAGAAGACATGTGTTTCTTGAGGCTAATGAGGTCAGGGTAAATACCTTTAATATTCTGCCATTTATCACCTATCCAATACCCCTCAACCAAAGAGCCGAAGACTCTTTTATAGGGGGCAGCAAAAGGGGCCCAATTAGGGATTTCCATCAAAGGCTTATCAAGCAACCAGGGGTCCTCCCAAAATCTAACTTTCCTACCATTACCAGCTCTCCATTTCACCCCTTTAGCAATGCTGTCCTTACACTTAGAGGCATGATTCCAAATGTGAGACCCATTAATACTGGAATTAGAATTGATGAAAGAGAAAAGAGAATAAGACAGAAGAGGATACTCACTTCTCCAAATTTTACATCACTCACTATCAGAGTGGAACAATCTCCAAACCTGTTTAGACAAAAGAGTTTCATTGAGGGTCTGGATTCTCCTCAAGCCCATACCACCTTTACTTTTTGATCTACAAACCTTGTCCCAAGCCACTAGAGCCATTCTTTTCTTTTCCTCTACCCCAATCCAAAGATTTTTTTTTTGAATTTTATCAATAGCATCGACATACTTAAGTAGAATTCTAAACAGGCTGAGGACATAAATAGGAATGCTTTGAAGGGATGCTTTAAGAAGTTGTAGCTTTCCAGAATGACTTTAGAGAGCACCTTTCCAACCAACAAGATTTCTTTTAAAGTTATCCACCAAAGAACTCCAAAAGGAATTAGATGGAGCAATGGCTAGGGGGAGGCCTAGATAGGTAGCTGGGAGATCAACAATTTGACATTCCAAAATTTTGCCAATTCTATGTTGTCTTCTCTCAAGAGTGTTGATGAAAAACACTTCACTTTTAACCCAGTTGATAAGCTGTCCAGAAGAAGATGCAAACTTACAAAGGGTGTCCTTCAAGATTTTGGCTTCCGAAATGCTTGAGTCCCCCATAACAATGGTGTCATCCACAAATTGCTAGTGGGAGCAAGTGTGGTCTACAGAGGAGGGTTAGAGACCTTTAAAAAGACCTCTACTCACCATGCTTTCCATGAACCTATAAAAACATTTAGCCATAATTATGAAGAGGATAGGGGAGATGAGGTCCCCTTGCCTCAGTCCTTTGGAGGCTTTAAAGAAGGAGAAGGGAGATCCGTTAACAAGAATAAAAAAGGAGGTAGAGGAGATAAGATACTTGAAGAGGTCCACACATTTGTTAGAGAAGCCAAAAGCCATAAGGACCTTTATGAGGAAAGACCAATCAACCCGGTCATAGGCCTTAGATAGATCAAGCTTGAGAATAAAACCCTATTTCTTAGCCATAACAAGGGAATGGATGTTCTCATGGACAGTTATGATGGAATCAAGAATTTTCCTTCTTGGCACAAAACCATTTTACTGATGACTGATCAAAGATGGAAGGACTTTTAAGATTCTGAAGGTTAGGACCTTGGAAATTATCTTATAAAAAGAGTTGCATAAACTGATTAGCTTGAACTTATCCATGGAGTCAGCACCTTGAATTTTAGGGATTAAAGAAATGAAGGTGCCATTAATTTCTTTTAGAAGTTTTCTAGCCCCAAAAAACTCTTTAACGCCACTAGAGACATCTTTCCCAACAATATCCCAGAACTCTTGGAAAAAGAACATAGGGAAGCCAACAGGTCCAGGGGCTTGGTTACCTTCAAAAGAAAAGACAATATTTCTGATCTCCAAATTCGAAGGGATTGAAATTAGGAAGGCATTCTTCTGCTCATCAATAAGACAAGGAATGTTTTGAAGGAAGGAATTTTGAACATCATCATCTAGAATTTGATCCCTACAAAGAAGATCACTGAAGAAACTTTTGGCCTCATTTCTTATCTCCTCCTTAACCAACTCCACATTGTCCACCATCCATTTTTTTATTCTATTAGCTGCTTTATGCTTAATTTTCAACATATGGAAGAATATGATATTCTTATCTTCTTCCTTTAGCCAAATACATCTAGACCTTTGCTTCCAAAAAGCCGCTTCTTTAGCAATGATTTCATGGTATCTTTTGAGGATCTCATTTTCTTCAACAATAGTCACAGTAGAGAATCCGTCCTTTTAGATTTAGACCTGTATTTTATTGAGGTCTTCCTGAATTTTTCCTTTGGCCTCAAAAATATTCCCAAAGTTGGATTTGTTCCAAGTCCTTATGTTGTCTTTTATGATTTTAAGTTTTTTCACAACCCTGTACATGGCAGTACCCTCAACTTGAATGTTCCACCATTCCTGAATATTATGGGTGAGATCTGGATGTAAAGTCCACATTTTTTCAAATCTAAAAGGAAAGTGCCTTCTTCTATTTATGGGGTCAGCAATAAGAGTTATGGGATAGTGGTCAGACCCAACACGAATGTGAGCAGACAAAGAACAAAAATAATGTATGTACCAATCATCAGAAATAAGAGCCCTATCGAGGCGAACTTGAATAAGGTCATTTCCAGCCCTCCTGTTAGTCCAAGTGTAATTGAAACCCTGTATCTCCACATCATTAAGAGCCTGAGTGTTTATTATATCCATGAGGGCCAGCCTGCTATCCAACTAAGAAGGGCTTCCACCAAATTTTTCCTCCTCTCTCAATGGGGTATTGAAGTCTCCCATGACCAGCCAACTGAGGTTCTTAAAGCTGTCCCTTACTTCCATAAGTTTTTTCCAAAAATTGCTTCTATCTTTCAAGGTGTTAGGAGCATAAATGTTTGTGAGGACCCAAGAGGTTCCATCTTTTAAATGCTCAAATTTGATGCAAGAAAAGTTGCTTTCTTGAATAAGAAATTGACCTCTAACACTATTGAGATTCCAGATTGTTGCAATGCCTCTAGAGGCACCTTCTGAGCTACCACCACAGATGCTCCTAGATTTAAATAAATTCAAAGCTTCTACCTTATCTCCACTCATCTTGGTTTCTTGAATAAGATAAATATCAGGTTTACTATCCCTAATCATATTCCTAATAATATCATGCTTGTGGGGATTATTAAGTCCCCTAATGTTCCAAGAAACAATCTTCATGATTACTTACCAATTCCTAACTCCTTAAGAGTCCTTTGAGTCCCATATTCTATGTTTTTGCTGGCCTCCTTATCTCTAACTTTGTGGTTTGAAGGTCAGCTTGGGGATGAGGATACATACCCTACATCAACTTCAACAATTCTACTAGACTTCCTTAATTGGGTGGCAGAGGGAGTGGATCCTTTTTTTTTTTTCCTGTGTTTTGGAATTTACCATTTGGCTTCTTTCTCGAGTACCGCTTCAGGGTTACTAAGGATTCTAGAAATTTCCTCTTCATTACCCCATTTAGGTGACCTAGAATCATGAGAAGAGCTATTGACTATTTTAGAGGCTTGATCTGAATCCGAAAGGTTCAAACCCAATATAGCACATTTCTGGGCCTCTTGCAAATTAGAATTGATTGTGAGAGGGGAAGAGTCAGCCTTTTCTTCTTGTGAGCCTATGATCTCCCCTTCCTTAGATTGTTCCACTTCCTTAATATTCTTATTCTTCTAATTCTCTTAATTGGAAGCTTCCTTACTAGCCAAGGTGTCAACAATTACCATCTAGGTATTTTCTTTAGAAGATTCATTCTGATCTATTATTTCCTCTCTTCGAAGCTGCCCTTCCAGAGGGTTGTTTGATTTCATTCATTTCTTCCTCAGAGCTTCCTAGGGGGGATGTTTAGAGATGGAGGATGAGGAGACCACTTCCATATTCTCCCCCAGAGGTCCAAAACAGTTGATATCAATTAGGTCAGTTTGCTTATTTTTGGAATTTTTGACTTGCCATACCTTTTTCTCCGGAGCCTTTTTACTTTCTACTATAGTTTTGGCTTGCTTATTCTCCCCTTTGGGCTTGAGACGACAATGTTTAGCCCATTGACCTGCTTTTTTGCAGTGGAAGCAAGCAAAGTGAATGGATTCATATTCAATCTATTGTTTCCAAGTTCCCAACTTTGACACAATATCTATCTGCTCGGGCATATCTGTATCATGGGTGATCCCAACACAAAATATGGCATGAGTGAGCCAACTTCTTGAAGCAGTGATTGGATCTATTGAGAGGAGCTCTCCAAAAGAGCTTGCTATGCCTAAGAAAATACTTTCTGCCCAATACTCAAGAGGCAGACCTGGTAACTTAACCCAAACTGGGACTTGCACCAGAAGAGAATCACTCATATTTAAATTCGGATGCCATTATGGAGGACCAGAGCTATCTTTCCAACCAACCAAGGGCTACCACAAAGGATCCTTATTTTGTCTTCATCACATGAAAAAGAAAAGGTGAGAATACCTTTGGGCAGAGCCAAAACTTCAACATTCCCTTTCAAAGCCCATTTCCATTTAACAAAGGCCCTAACAACCTCTATGTTTGGATGTGGTCCCATAAATTTACTTACCAGAGAGTTAGACATACTGCTTATGTTATGGTCCACTACCAAGTCAGGGATAGAGATGGAAAACTTACCACCATTCGGATCCGATATATTCTTGACAGAAGGCAGGGAAGATTTCCCAGTAGGTCTAGTTCTAAAGAGGGTTGACCACTTTCTAACTTCTTGTCCACTCTCACAAACCTCTTCACGTGGGCTGGACCTCCCAACTGCATTTCCAGGACCCGCATTATTCTCTGGCAGAGTACTTCCAGCCTACAGTATATTCGGAGGCTTGTCCTTTGCCCCCATCTGGCCAGCTCCATTGATCTGGCCGCTTCCTCCATTGGAACCAGAGTTCCCGCCTTGCAAAGAATTCAAAAATTGAATTCTTCCATTGCCGCCTTCTCCTCCCCCATGTGAGCTCTGGATTTGATTGTTTTTCTTTTTGTTGGAACCTTTATCATGATTAGCCACCAAAGCATGTGACTTGGATGACATGAGAATACCCATTGTGTTCAACTTTTCTTGTTCAAGCATCAATATCTCATTGAATGAATCAAAGGATGGTGTAGTATAGGAACTACCCACTATCAACTAATGAGTTTGGAAGCTAGAAACAAAGCTTACATGTAGAAAAGGAAGATTCCCCAACAATTTTAATACCAACTATGCATCCTTCTTCTCAATGCCACAATCTTTACATTGTGCTCTTAGCTCATTTTCTCTAGTGACATAATCCTGGATTGAATCAAATCCTTGGGATCCATATGTAGGAGATCACTTTCAATTATGTACCCTCTAATCTGAGCAGCTTGACCATACAATTGAGAAAATTTATCCCATCTCCTCGATTGTCTTACACTTGTAAATATGAAAGATAAAATAAGGTGATATATATTTTCTCAACACTCTGTAGTGTTGTAAATTGAAACCTTTTACAATTCATACCTCATATTTGTGCTCCTGCTTTAGTGTGTCCTATCTTCATTCCCCTTATGCTCATTTTGGCCTCTTTTTACTCCAAATATGATGTCACCTAATTGCACATCTGAGTGGACCCCATCCCGAGGCTGTTCCTCCTTATTTACTAGTCTATTTGTCCTATTTTTGGAGGATATGGGTGTTTGATGATGAGGAGGATATAGACCGGAAGGAGGGTAACCTTGAACCAACCAACCTCTAAGGTTCACAAACTCAACCGGTAATCCCTGTTTCCAAAGATCCTTACACAATCACCAAGTCAAGCAATGGCTCAATGACACCAAATAACACATTGGAAAACCCCAAGGCTCCACTATCTCCACTTACAGACAACTAACACTTCTCAAGTTCTTGTGTGGCTACACACACCCTTGCATACATCAGTGGGCTACTACTAGGCTTTAGGGTTTGAATGGCCCACTTGACCAAATCAACACAATGATCCTTTGAGGGGTCTTCTCAGAACACCTCAACATAAATGTAATAGGATTTTATGGTTTAGATCCACCAGAACATCAACCTTAAATCATTCGCCACAAACTTGAACTGGTTGCTATTAGGCCTCCATTTGAAGGAATCAGGCGATAACTTTTGACACCCCGAGGATCTATGCAAAAACAAAATATTTTCAGATACCCTTTTGGGAGTTCTCAACAATATCCCAATTTCTGGTACCAGATCAACTTGCAGATATTCCAACCAGTACCGCACTAATAGACCTAATAGGGCTTTTAGACCTATTTTAATGAATGCCTTTCTCAAATTGGTTTGGTTCTCCTAATGGGTGGCCATCACTAACCATGAAATGTCATGTAAACCTCCAAAGTACTCTTCTACCAAATTCAAACCCTTTTTTAGTGCTCTACCACTCATTTCTCACACACTGCACTCATCAAACTAGTTTGTCACATAGAGATGCTAGACCTAGGGTTAGTTCTCCATCCTCTTTGCCTTGTTGTATCCTCTTAATGGATTTTGGTACTGACATATGATACAGTGGCCAAACCATGAAAAATTCTTACCTCTTCGACTGTCTTAGGTGTAGGCTAGTTCAAAATAGCGTTTACCTTGGAAGAATCCATCTTTAAATCACCCTTAGAGATGACAAAGCCTAAGTACACCAAATTCTGCTTCATGAAGTTGCACTTTTCTAAATTTATTGTCAACTTCTTCTCTTGCAGCCGCTTCAAGAGTACCTCCAAGTGTTTCAAGTTCTCCTCCTTTCTCTTACTGAACACAAATATGTCATCAAGGTAGACTACCACAAATTTCCCTATAAACTCTCGCAACACTTCATTCATTAGTCTCATAAAGGTTCTAGGGGCATTTGAAAGGCCAAAAGGCATCACAAGCCACTCATAGAACCCTTCATTGGTTTTAAATAGAGTTTTCCTTCATCCCCCTCTCTTATCCTTATTTGATGGTACCCACCCTTGAGATCAATTTTACAGAAATTGGTAGCTCCCCCTAAATAATCCATTAGGTCCTCTATCCTTGGAATAGGAAACCTATATCTGATGGTTATCCTATTGATAGCCTTAGAATCAGTACAAAGCCTCTATTTCCCATCCTTGTTTGGGGCTAAAATAGTAGGTACTGAACATGGGCTAAGGCTCTTTCTTACCAACCCTTTATCTAGGAGCTCTTGAATTTGCTTGGTTATCTCTTCATTCTGTCGTGGGGTCATTTTATATGCTCCCTTGTTAGGAAGTACTGCTCCTAGTATGAGGTCAATCTGATGACTAATATTTTTGATAGGTGGCAGAAGGTCTGGTATGTCTTCTGCAACCACTCCTTTGTACCAGTCTAGAAGTTCCCTAACCTCCTTAGGTCCTACCTCACTCACACCCTTCTTCCTTTCTTCCTTGGGCTTCACAATCAAAGCAAAACCTACTCCTCCTTCCTCCTTTAGTGTATCAAGGAATTATTTTTCCCCCACCATCATCACACTAGATCCGACATGCTGTTGATCCCCTTCTACCATTGACTGTATCCTAAAAGTCACACCATCCTTTTGGAAAGAGTAAGCATTCTTTTCTCCATCATGATGAGCCTTTCTGTCAAATTGCCATGGTCTGCCAAGAAAAATATGGCAAGAATCCATTGGAAGGATGTCACACAAAATTTTATTCGTATACCCCCCAATACCGAACTCTACCCATGCTTTTTCATTGATGAGTATGTGTTTCCCTTTGTTCAACCAACTAACTCTAGATGGACAACTATGGGGTATTCTCTCCAAGTTCAACTTATTTAATGCTTCCAAAGATACAATGTTATTAGTAAACCCTGAATGTATGACAACTTTACAAACCTTACCTTGAATCTTGTAGTTGGCTCTAAACAAAGCCTTTCTTTGGGGTGGCTCAGTCTTCACTAGTTCCTTGAGTAGTGTCCTCTTGATCATTAGGTTCTCTCCCATCTCCGATGTCAAGTTCACTTTAGGAGATGTCACACTCCTTGCATCTTCTTGAGTCAAAGTGGTTCTCCTCTCACCACCATGAGAAGTTGAGGCCTTCTCTGGACACTTGTAGGTCAGGTGCCCCATTTGATTGCAATTATAGCATCTCATACTGGAGAACTTGGATCCTCTCCCTAATCCATTTGTCCCACTTCTTCCATTAGGTCTTCTCCCACGGTAGCCTCCTCTACTAATTGAGTCCCCAACTTGCTCACCTTGGCTAGAATCACCACTAGACCTTTGGTTAGGAATTCTTCCTCCAAAACTGCCTCTTCCTTTGAAACTTCTCCATCATTTACCTCTATTACTCTGCTCACTTCTTCTCTTTAGTTTCTCTTCTGCCGTTAGGGCCAATTGAAAACACTTGTTCACTATCTTCGGTGCCAAGATGCTAATCTAATCTTGGATGTTCATCCTTAGATTGGATACTAATCTAATATAATCTCCGACTCTTCTTCTTGTCTCTTTGATCTGAGATTGAGTTTATGAAACTCCTCCGTATATGAATTCACATCAAGGTCTCTTTGTCTAAGGCTCTGCAATTTTCTATGCATTTGCACTTCATAGTTAATGGGCATGAATTGTGCCTTGAATTTAGCCTTCATCCTTTCCCAGGAGGTTATCATAATTATTCCCTCCTTAACTCTATTCACTTGTACATAGTTCAATCATGTAAGAGAAGACCCCTTCAACCTTTCTTTTGCCAACTTAACCCTCTTATCTTTAGGGACTTTTTTGTACTCAAAATGATTGGTCAATGCCTCAATCCAGTCTATCACCTCTTTTGCACTTCATAGTTAATGGGCATGAATTGTGCCTTGAATTTAGCCTTCATCCTTTCCCAAGAGGTTATCATAATTATTCCCTCCTTAACTCTATTCACTTGTACATAGTTAAATCATGTAAGAGAAGACCCCTTCAACCTTTCTTTTGCCAACTTAACCCTCTTATCTTTAGGGACTTTTTTGTACTCAAAATGATTGGTCAATGCCTCAATCCAGTCTATCACCTCTTTTGCTTCCATACTTCCATTATATATATGCAACCCATCAATGTCATCCCTATTGACTAACCTCAAGGCATCTATAGATTCCCTCTAATCTGCAGGTATCTCCTCTACCCTCTTACAGGATCCCCCATCTTATTTATCCCCTTCTTCATCAGTGTCACTTTCATCTTCCTTATCCTTCATCTTTTTCAATTCTTCAAGCTTGGAGTCAAGCATCTCTTCAATCAACTTCTTCACTGCATCCCATGACATAGTATTAGGAGGCATTCTATCAGCCCCTATTTCAATCGCTTCCTTTGACATACACAAAGACCACACCACCCAAGTGATCTTCAAAATCCTACTCTGATACCAATATGATGAGGAGGCAACAGACTAGAAGGAGGGTAACCTTGAATCGACCAACCTCTAAGGCTCACAGACTCAACCAATAATCACTATTTCCAAAGATCCTTACACAATCACCAAGTCAAGCAATGGTTCAATGACACCAAACAACACCTTGGAAAACCCCAAGGCTGCACTATGTCCACTTACAGACAACTAACACTTCTCAAGTTCTTGTGTGACTACACACACACTTGCATACTATTGGCATATGTTGAAGTGGTGATAATGTATGTTTTCATTGATGTCAATAAGTGCTCAAGTAGGTGAACTGGTATGACTACCAGTTGGTAGTCTCTGTCCAGCTCTAGGCTTTTCGGTTTGGCTTGTACAGTGAAACTGATGATGTTTTGTGATTAGTTAGTTAAGAACAAGGATAAGGATCTAGATGCCACATCAGCTGTGTGCACATGAAGGATTTCTTTGAGGATCTCGTGCATGAAGATCGAATGCATTGAATGTCTACCTTGGGAATGTGCATTTTTCTTAGTGGTGTGTGAAGAGCGCGTGATGGGTTACTGTTTTCCAGATGCGGTGAAGATTGGATGATGCAGAATGACTTAAGATATGTTTTAGATCATTTTATTCTATGTAATGTATTTGATGGTCAGGATTGGACCGCTTGTAATTCTAAACCTAAAATGTTTAGGGTTTAGGGTTTATGCTACCGACCTAATTGTTGTCTATAAGGTCGATGAGTTTTGTTATTGTAGTGGTTCGAAAAAGTTGTGTTTGTGTCTGCATGTTGGAGATTTGATACTTGCCAAAATAGAGTGAGGAATTTGTTGAGTGTGATTGCAGAAGAGAGGAACTGAAAAGGATCTACCTTAGCAAGGAGTGTTGTTATCAGATCAGAGTTTTACCTGTTGTCTTCTAACCACTTCAACAAAGGGTAAATCCCTTGACCGGGTACCTTTAACATGCTTTGTTGTAAATCCTCTAACTAGGTGGCTCAAGTTCATTGAGGTTTTTAAATCCTCTAGCAAGGTAACTCTTAATAGGGTTTCAACATTTAACAGGGTATATAGCCATCCCTTAACCGGGTGATCCCTAACAGGATTGGTTCCTAACAAGACCTTATTGTAAAGTCTTTAACCGGACTAGGCTCCTAACAGAGTGAACTTCAAAAGAGTTCACAAACAAGCTTGTGGGTATTCATCCCTGTCGTGGTTTTTCCCATTTGGGTTTCCATGTGAAAAATCTGTGTGTTATGGGTTGTGAGTTTTTCATGTGATGATTGTGTGATTTTGATTAAGATAGATATGCATGCAGTTTTAAATGGCCGTGGTATTATTGATACAACTCATGCATGATTATATCGGTGAAGTAGTCATCAAGATTTGAGATCTGTTGAATGTTGTCTGAAGTATTTTTGGTTAACCGATACTGCTATGGTTAAGTATAGTGGTGAAAACTGGTTATCTATGTTTTGATTTGTCAAAGTTTCGGAGCAATTTTTTGTGTGTACTGATTCATCCCCCCCCTCTCAGTACCAGTTAGGACCTTAGTAGTTCATCATTATTCATCAATTGGTATCAGAGCTCATCCAGGTCCTCGGTGGTATAAGCTTAACTTGCTTGAGGCAAAAGATCCTGTTTTAATGATGAAGAGGGAAGGTCCTAAGTTCAACAAGGACAATTTTACAATATAGAAGGACAAGATGAAGATATACATCAGGAGTTTGGGTGCACAACACTGGAGCTATGTTTAGAATGCCTATGTAATTCCCACTGGCACTCTAACCGATGATCATAAAAGAGAGATACGAGAAAATGGGCAAGTCATGGAAGCCCTTATTAGTAGCTTGTCCGATGTAGAGTTCATTGATGTACAAGATAAGGACAATCTCAAAGAAGTATGGGACAAACTGGAATCCATTTAGGGAGGTGATGAACATGTCAAGCAGGCTAAGGAAGAAAGCCTTAGAGGAAAGTTTGAAGATATGAGGATGGTTGAAGGAGAGACCATTAAGCAGTATGGCATAAGAATCAAGAGCACTGGTGGAACAATTGATGATGCCACTATGGTCAGTAAATTTCTGAGATCACTTTTATCGCTCTATGCAATCAAGGCTGTCGCTATTTAGGAGCTAAGGTCTATCGACAAAACCAAGGTATCATTAGACTCTATTATTGCAAAGTTGATTGCATATGAATTGAATAGCTATGATGGTAGTGTTCAAAAGACCGAGTCAACCTTTCGAGCGTCTGGTTCCTCCACACTGACTAGGAAAGGAAAAGAGGTCAGTACCAGCTATGAATCCAGGCCAAGCAGAGATATGGATGATGAGGAGATTCTGATGGAGTTTGAAGCTCTTCTTGCCAAGAGACTTCCAAAATGCACCAGAAATACAAAGGTAAGATTCCTTTGAAATATTTTTCCTGCAATAATATAGGACATATAGCTGTTAACTGTCCTAACAATGACAATAAGGATAAACCGGAGAGGTTTAGGAAGTATAAAGGAGTAGGTAGGAGAAATTATCTTGTTGCAGTGGATGAAGGTATTACCTATGAGGAATCTGAGGATGAAGAGAATGAGGACATAGCATTTGTGGTTGTCAAAGAAGAGTTGTTTGACCAGAAATCCCTTGTCTCACATATTGACAACTTGAACGAGTGGATCATTGATAGCGGGTGTTCTCACCATATGACTGGTGACCAGAGAAAGTTTTTTTTCTTGAAGAATATGATGGTGGTGTTGTCAAGTTTGGTAATGTGTTGGCATTTTGATGATGTTGTGATTGTCATTGATGGACACACACTTGCTTTGTGTACACTTTCTTGATGTATGAGTTATGCTCAACCGGTATTTGTTCCAACCGGTATTATGTATCATAGTCTTTAGACTATCAGTGTTTTGTAGAAGATGTTTACCGGTCACAAATTCACTGAAGACCTCAAGCGGTATGAAGACCTCAAGCGGTTTGAGGATCTCAAGTGGCACAAAGGAACAAAGTGGTAGTTAGCATTTTTCCAGTCTTCATTTTTGACAACCAGTAATCGATAAATTGTATGAACTGGTATTACTCTGTGATGAGTTACCGACCGGTATTTCTGTGATGAGTTATCATCCACCGACACTTTGGCGGTGATCTTGTGCCGTGTTACCAAATGTGTCTAGATGCACTGAACCTATGAACTTGTAATTTAATCCTATTGGACCGACATGAAATTAGACTCCTTTATAAGGACATCATGTCTAGGGTTTTAGTAGATGATGAGGGTTTGTATGTACGATCATACAAGAGAAGATTAGGTCTATGTAAAGAGTAAAAGTGTGGAGATATTGAAGACTGAAGTAATGCTGAAATGCATTAATAGTGAGCTATCAAGGATCTAACCAAGCATACTATGCTAGTATCCAAATCACTCACTTGTTGATTACCAAGCATGCTTTGTTATCTGCTAAACTATTTATATACTTGTTATCTGCTAAACTGTTTAGAAGTTTGAGTTCAATGATTTTTGGTATACCAATTCACCCCCCCTCTTAGTATTCATCAATTGGTATCAGAGCCAACCTTTTTATAAGTCTAACCACTTGGAAGGAGATATGGGGGAATACATTGTGAGGGAACTTACTCATGGTCTCACTCAGATTGAGAGAGCCTATGATGAACTCAAAGTCAAATATAAAGCCTCTTTGGAAAAAAGAAGAGAGCATGCTGAGAAGGGAACTGGAAGGACTGACTATCATAATGTGTCAAGAGCTTGAGAACCGAAGGAAAGCTGAAGATTTGGTAAAAGACAAAGATCATGAGATCTCCAAGATGAAGCAAGAAATCAGTGCCCTTACTGCTCATCTCCAAGAGAGTAAAGTGGAAAAAGAAGAAATGCAAGGTGAACAAAACATGGCTATTTCTGAGAATGCAACCTTGAAGGAAGCCAATGCTGCTATTTCCAAAGAACTTACTGAGTCAAAAGAGATACTTGCCAAATTCAATCAGAGTACTACTAAGCTAGAGAAAAAGCTTGAATCAGAAAAACCGATAAAGAATACCACTCGACTTGGTTTCTCCGGTTATGAGGAAGGTGAGACCTATGGAAAAAAAGATAACATCAAAGAAGCAACCAACATCAAAGGATAAAGGTAAGCAAAAGTTTAAACCTATTTTCTTTAATTGTCTCAAGGAAGGACATACTGCTAATGTGTTTAGAAATAAGGCCTACAATAATTTTCCTTATTTTCTAAACAATAAGCCTAGATCTAATAGATTCAATGGAAACTGTTATGCATTCAACAAGTTTGGGCATAGAGAATTTGAATACAAGTCTGTTTTGCACAACATTGGGAGATACCCTCCAAGGACTCAAGGATAACTCCCAAAACCCACTGTGAACCAGAATCCAAACCGGTATAATGCCTATGAGCATCAGTCAAGTGGTGGTGGCTATCAAGTGACAACTGGTTGGAGAGCAACCTATTTGATCTATCATGGTAGTGGTCACACTACTGCAACATGCAGAAGGAAGAATGGTAGTATGAACAATAGACCATGGAGAACACCTGGAATGGTATGCTATCATTGCAACAAACTGGGACACACTACCAGAACCTGCAGAATGAGAAAGAACCTATTGGATAATATACCGATCACTCCAGAAGGGAAGATTGATGTTGAAACCATTCAAGCGGGAATGAATAAAACATGGAAAAAGAAACCTGAAGAAGTGTCGCAAGATGAACCAATTTCTGCACCTAGTGTGGAAGTCTTTGAACCAGCAAATTGAGCTTCATAAAAGCTTAGGGGGAGCATATCGGTGAAATATTTGAACCCCCAGTTTATATCGGTAAATACCTTAACTAGTATACGTTATCTATTAATCAGTAGAAGATTTTGAAGAGGTAAAAGGAAAAATTAGGGTTTGTACCCTAGCGGTGGAGCATTTATTATGGTAGGTGAAAGATCCTTTAAAAGGGATTTTTGATGCCATTTTCACTTATCTATTTTCGAGTGAAGAATTTTCAAGTGCAAAGCGACAAGAGCGATTCATCTAGCAATTCAAAGTGAATTCAAAATCTTGCAGAAGAATTCAGAGATCATTTTCAATCAATCAGGTGAAGAACACCAAAGCGGTAATCTAGCAACCAAAGTGGTGTGTTGTGAGCAACATTGCAAAACCCTAAATTTCAAAGTGTGAAGGTATTTCTCAAAATTTTTGTCTATCATTTAACCATGGCTTCTACATCGTACTCCAGTCCTAGTGCACATGTAGACTCAACGAATTTTATTCAAAAGAAGATGAAATACAATGCCCTATCCCAGATACCCACTGGAGTCATAGTTGAGGAAGATATTTCAACTTATATTGATTGCAAATTGGAAGACCTAGGATCCCTAGTGATCCATTCCCAGCTAGGTCTATTCTGTGGGGATGACAAGAAAATTAAACCAGAATATAGCATCCTAGAGAGGAAGAAACTACACAATGTAGTTTATTTTTTGGAAGAGTTCACAGAAGATCACATCCTCATCATCTTGAGCAAAGTACATGGTGATAAAATGTACCTCGAGCGGATGCATGATATCACACCAGAAGCAATTCATGCTGTCACTGATTTCTGTAACATTGGTGAGGTGCCAGCTTTAAGGTAGATCATCAAGGCTGAAATGACTAAGCTCACTAGTTCTCTGAGCGACCAACGGGGAATGACCGTTAACCCCATCAAAGATGACTTGGTTAAGTATGCTTACATAGTGATCGACTACCGGGTGTTTTATGCCAGCAGAATAAACTCTGTCCCTGCTACTGCAGTGAATGCCACCTACAGAATGATTTAGGAAGATGCCTCATTTGATTTGTGTACCTATTTGTAGAAGCAGTTGCTATTGAACCTGAAGTCTGTCAAACAAGACAATGCTCTAAGGTTCAGGTTTGCACAACTTTTGATTGGCCTATTTTTCTACTTTCAAGGCTATTTTCTTGGAGTAGGTGATATTCAATGGTCTGCTAACCAACTGGTCACTAAGCAAATTAGGGAAAGTCTCCAAGCGGTAGGAACCAGATATCCTGAGGTTCTGAATAAATATTTTGATGAATTCAGGCGGAAAATGAGCCAAAGGATGAGAATTTCTGGAGATATTGTAAAGAAATATGAAGATGACATCTGCTTTATCATAAAGGTAGATGAATGCATAATGGAAGCGGTAGAGCCAAGAAAGGAAGTAGTAGAACCTATGGGGTATGAAGTGATGTATGACATGTTGGATGGGTATGCATCTACCCTGATTGCCTCACCTCTAGATGCTAAGAAATAGAGAACCAAAACCTTTTTGGAGAGAGTAACATCAGTTGAAGATCCTACAATGAAAAAGGGAAAGATAGTGCCATCGGTATCGACACCAGTTACCTCAGCCAACCCAAAAGTGACCAAGCGGTCACTTGCCAAGAAGAAACCAGAAGTTGCACCTACTAAAGTATTTGAGAGGAAGCGGAAGACCAAAAACAACTCATCAGAGTCAGAGGATATCGAACCGAAAGTGCAGCCTAAGAAAACCAGGCAATCAAGCAAGAAGACTAAGTCTACCGGTAATGCACCTGCATCGTTAGCATCGGTAAATATAGATGTCTCTTTTTATAAGCCTCTGACACATTGTCAAAGGACTTCAAATAATTTTAAGAGAAAGGTGCTTGATTACTTAAAATAATATTTTGATGATTTTTCTGATAATGAGAAGGAAGAAGTAGAGCAAGAAATGATAAAATATTTGTGTGTAAATGACTGGTTACATTGGATGTTGAAGATGTCACTCCAGACGCAGAGAAGGAAAAGGATGATAAGGAAAAAGGAAGAGAAAAAGAAAGAGGAAGAGAAAAAGAAAGAGGAGGAGAAAAAGAAAGCGGAAGACAAGAGGAAACAAGAAGAAGAGAAGAGACAAGAAGAGGGGAAGAGGAAAGAAGAGGAGAAGAGGAAAGAAGAGGAGAAGAGGAAACAAGAGGAGAAGAGGATAGAAGGGGAGAAGAGGAAAGAAGAGGAGAAGAGGAGAAGAAGAAAGAAGAGGAGAAAAAGGAGGAAGAAGATAAGAAGAAGGAAGAAATGAAGAAGAAACAAGAAGAGGACCAAAAGAAGAAAGAAGAAGAAAAGAAAAGAGCAGCAGAGGAGAAGGAAGCAGAAAGAGCCAATCAAGCGGAGACTCCCAAGGCAACCGGTGGTCAAGCCAAACCGGTTGACATCGCCAGTCCTATTGATCTCCAATTTGTAGATGAATCAGAGTTGCTCCAAAGCATAAAGCTTGCTCATGAACATTTGGAAGCATTGAGGAGGAAGAAGGAACAAGATGTTATTCAAACTGTGGTTGACACTCTTACCAGTTTGATTCCTGGTACTAACCTCCCCAGTACCGATTCCTCTTTGTCAAAGCTTAAACTTCTATGTACAGTTGTAGAGGACTAGGTCCAATGCCTGGAAGAAGTTGCTGAAGTAAATGCAAAGAAGAAGCATGAAAAGGCACTCGACACTGCCTTAGTTAAGAAACTGAATGAGCTCCGGTCTCAACTTCAGAAACAACAGAAGGATATAAGTGTTGCTATGGATGAGGGCAAACTCCTGTTGAGCAAAATTAGTCAACCCCATCTATTTTGCGATGATGTGCTCACACAAAAAGATAAACTCCAATCAGATTTGCGGGCATACATAAGCAACTTCAAGATGCCATATCATTCCTTCAGTAAATATGGGCAAATAGTTCATCGTTATCAGCTTTAGTTTGCCAGGATAGAATTAGAGATTAACAACCGGTCAAGAGATTTGCAGGAGCTTCAACTGGTCTTATTACCCAGACTACAAATTCTTCAGAAGTGATTTCTCAATCTGGAAGCCCTAACGGTAACTCAAGAGATGAGTACTATTGATGCCATGGAAGAACATGTATCTTAGATGCAGACGGAAAGTGAGGTTGCTACCTCATTACTTGAGTCATGGTCATTAGCCATGAAGACTTTTTTGCAGGATTTTAAATATGTTTTTGACAAGTTTCATTCCTTATTGTCATAATTATTTACTCAATTTTAATGATAATGTGAAACAGGGATTATTTTGTAGTACTTTGTCATTGTTGGCAAAGGGGGAGTAGTATTTAAAATTTTGGTGAATGTTACCATTTCATGTATACTTTCATGTTACCTCTTTAAGGGAGTAGTATACATTGTAATTTCTGCAAAAGGGATAGTGTATATGCTTAGGGGGAGTAATTTTGCATATGGCATATTTTTGTTGTGGAAACACTTAGATGTCAAAATTTTCCTAAGTGTTGCCATCAATGCCAAAGGGGGAGATTGTTGGAATTTTGATGATGTTGTGATTATCATTGATGGACACACACTTGCTTTGTGTACACTTTCTTGATGTATGAGTTATGCTCAACCGATATTTGTTCCAACCGGTATTATGTATCATAGTCTTTAGACTATCGATGTTTTTCAGAAGATGTTTACCGGTCACAAATTGACTGAAGACCTCAAGCGGTTCGAGGATCTCAAGTGGTACAAAGGAACAAAGCGGTAGTTAATATTTTCCCATTTTTTATTTTTGACAACCGGTAATCGATAAATTGTATGAACCGGTATTACTCTGTGATGAGTTACCCACTGGTATTTCTGTGATGAGTTATCATCCACCGACACTTTGGTAGTGATCTTGTACCATGTTACCAAATGTGTCTAGATGCACCGAACCTAGGAACTTTTAATTTAATCCTATTGGACTGACATGAAATCAGACTCCTTTATAAGGACATCATGTCTAGGGTTTTAGTAGATGATGAGGGTTTGTATGTGCAATCATAAAAGAGAAGATTAGGTCTATGTAAAGAGTAAGAGTGTGGAGATATTGAAGATTGAAGTAATGCTGAAATGCATTAACAGTGAGCTATCAAGGATCTAACCAAGCATACTATGCTAGTATCTAGATCACTCACTTGTTGATTACTCACATCTTTGACAAGTCTGAAACCCTTAATCGGGTAGGCCTAGCAAAGCCTTTGTAAATCCTCTAACAAGGTGGTTCACAACTGTGAATCTGAAATCCTCTCACAAGGTAGTCTTTAACAGGACTTATCTCCTAATAGAGATCTAGATTGCTAATAGGATCTGTTCTAGTGAAGAACGTTGTATGACCCTAACCGGTCTGACCTTAACCGGTCTGGTTTCTATTTTGCAGATAGTTACTTGTGAGTTTCTGCTCACCGTGGTTTTTCCCATTTGGGTTTCCACATCAAAACATCTTGTGTTATGGTGATTGTGCTCCTGTGGGTGAATGCTTTGTTTGCTATTTGGTTTGCATTTATCTTAGCTAGTTTATTAGTGAATTTGTTATACCGGTTATCTGCTAAACTATTTATATACCTGTTATCTACTAAACTGTTTAGAAGTTTGAGTTCAGTGATTTTTGGTATATGAATTCACCCCCCCCGTCTTATTATTCATCATAATGATGCACCTTGCATGGTGAAAGGAAAAGGATCCATCTCACTGAATGGAAAGAGCAGTGCAGATGATGTCTACTGGGTGGAAGGCCTTAAGCACAACCTTTTGAGCATTGCTCAGCTGAACGACAAAGAATTCATTCTAGAGTTCAAAGGTGGAGTTTGTAGAATAATTGGAAAGAGTGGTGAAGTTATTGCCACCGGTAAGCAAACCAAAGGAAACCTATTTCACCTAAATGCCAAGATTAGTCAGTGCTTGATGGCAAAATTTGACTCATCGGAACATCAACCTTGACTAATTTGCCGCAAACCTGAACCTGTTGCTATTAGGCCTCCATTTGAAGGAATCAGGTGATAAATTTTGACACCCTAAGGATCTAAGAAAAAAAATTATATTTTAAGATACCCTTTTGGGAGTTCTCCATAATTCTCAGTTTCTGGTACCAGATCAACTTGCAGATATACCAATAGTGGTACACTAACAAACCTAATAGGGCTTTTAGACCTATTTGGATGAATGCCTTTCATAAAATGGTTTGGTTCTCCTAATGGGTGACCATCACTGACCATGAAATGTCATGTAAAACTCCAAAGTAATCTTCTACTACATTCAAACCCTTTTTCAATTCTCTACAACTCAATTCTCACGCACTGCACTCATCAAACCGGTCTGTCACATAGAGATGCCAGACCTAGGGTTAGTTCTCCATCCTCTTCACCCTATTGTATCCTCTTAATGGATTTTGGTACTGAAATATGATACGATGGCCTATCATCTCCTATAATGATAGAATGTTCAGTTACGGATTGTTAGGCCAAAATCCATTATTGCAGTCAAACCCTAGGGGTTTAAGCGTTTAGGCTACCCGGTAGAGATTTGCTTGTAGAATGGGGCAGCGATCACTTCAAGAATTCACACTAAAATAAAAACAAAGGTAAAAAAATCTAGTTATAATATCTATGCCATGAGCATTCTTACGAATCCACCTTTAGTATGCAATCAACAAAAATTAGACGGTTTTTCCGAGTTTCCAACAGTTCTTGATTTTTCAATTTCTTTCCAAATCAACCAACACAACCAATATACATTATTAAGTGTTTTGGGAATTTAAATTTGTTTCCTAAATGACCACAACCTCCTCCAATTGTTTTCAAACCAAACTGACCATTGGAGAATCACAATTTACAAAAAGTGCAAAATTGTCAAGACAACAAATTGACAATATGACAACTTTTGCATAATTCAACCAACTTAGACTCTAGACTATCATAGTGACCCAAAATGATTACATTTGATTCTAAAACATAAAAAATGACTCAAATAGACTTGTGGTCACTTGATCCCTCAATTTAGACCATTGTGACCCTTATTGACTCAATTTTCTCTACCAGACCCTAGAAATTTGACTCAAACATGGACAAACTTGTCACACTCCTAGGATATTGAATTACAAAAAGGACCCATAGGGTCTTATTAAATTTCTTCTAACTAATAGAAAATCATCTTTTTCCTATCTCATGCCTTCATAGGTAGGTGCTCCTGCACCATTCGGGCACTCCCACCGCCTTGATCCTCCTTAAATGGGACTCATTTCAAATATGGGTGGGAATTTCCCCTCCTTGATGGATTTTAGTCCCCGTGGCTCCACTTGACTATAAGAGTTTGACCTAATCAATATTTTACTTTGGGAACCCTATATAAGGAAATATTATCAATTCATTTTGATATCACACTCATGGCCCACCATTCGTGCATCCGTCAAGAATTCATAATCAAGCATTATCAAGCACTCAAGGTTGAATTTCATCCCACCATATCCTTCAAGCATCATGGAGAAAAGTCACATCAATATTCATGAAAGCATGCATGTTTGATTAGGAAATTCATGTGTTTTTCATGTTATTGCATTCAACATTTGTGATACATATAAACAACATTGCATCATCAATCTTCTATCAACCATTGGAGATATGAGGTGTATATTACAATATTTACTTCAATATTTACTTTTCCTATTTCAATTTAATTTAAGATTAATTCCTAAACCAAGGTAAACTCCTATCCACAAACTTTTTCTCTCTTTTTGTGTGTAGGGAATTGATTCAAATTTTGCACTCAAAAATTTCGATAGAATACACGATGAAAAATAGGTTTAGCTTTATAGGTGCAAAAAGTCAAGGACCAGGTGGATCCCACCACCTTGGTCCCAGGAATTCAACTTGATCTTTTGCTACTGAATTTTGTGTGTATTATTAGAATCTAGAAAAAATCCCACTTATCTTCCCAAAAATTGTAGGTACAGGGCGCCTTACCCTCCTACTCTCAATAATTTGGCCTGGATTTTTAGCTACAGGTTCCAATCCACTTTCTCTTCTTAGATCTCTGTCTAGGGCTCTATGTGAAGTTTGGAACATTATTATTATTATTATTATTATTATTATTATTGTTTTGGTTCAATTCCTTATTCTTTTTCCCTAGAACTTGTACGACTTTATTTCAACTCATGTCAAGGAGGAACACTAGTCTAACTTGCATTGAATCTCTTAGAGAGTTGGATCAATCAAATTCATATTTCCTCCTTTATGTTGGTGTGGATCATAGTGGCCTTATCAATCCTATAGGTAGTAAATCCCTAAAAGTCCAGTATTAAACATTTTGGTGAATCTGATGCTTCTCACATTTTGCATATTTTTTATTTGGTGTTTTCAGATCTAATTTTTCAAAATTTAATTGCATACATTGAGTGATCATTGCTTTCATTATTGCATAAATGGAGTTGTTATCTTTCTTTGCTAATTAAGTTTCAAATTTAATTCAAGATCTCCATAATCTTCCCTTTTGTTCATATGATGATATCTCATGCTACTCTTTCATCCATAGCTATGATATGGCTTCTCCCTAGGAACCTCTCACCCTTGAAGACAATTTAGTTTAAGAAGAGATTATTAACACTTCTTTTAAAACTCCCTCTCCTAAGAATGAAGTTTTGATGAATGATGTTGATCTTTCTCCTAAAAGGTCAGGGCTCTCTCATTTTGATATCCTAGAGGAAGATGATGATATCATAAACACCTTCCTTAATGTCACCTTACCTTCCATACATGGTATTCTTCCTAGAGATAAAGAATTAATAAGCTCTTGTACCCCTCCTAAAATACCTTTTATTCATGAGGAAAGAGTCAACACTCTTAACAATGATCTCTCTAATGGAGATGAAGCATTAAAGAGAAACATGACACAATCCTCTTGTCATAAATTTACTATAGTGCAAGGGGGGCAAGCTAAACATGTTGATATATGAATCTCTCTAGATCCTTCTTATTCTCCTAGAGTTTATCTATTGAACCCAAGGCGGGATTGAGGGGGGGGGGTAGTAAATCAATCTATTTTTTTTTTTAATGCAACACAAACAATTAATCAACAACATATATCCAATAGATGAACACCTAATTTTCTATGCGGAAAACCCAAATAGAGAAAAACCACGGTGAGCACTTGCCCAAAAAATATATCCACTATGTATATTAGATTACAATTAATAGAGCTCACTGCTCCAGACTTGCAAATCAATGCTAACTGCTCTTGGGGTATAATACAAAAGAGGACTTGCAAAAGGTGAAGCTAACAAAAAAAGGGCAAGAAACAAAAGGATCTCCTGATCATGACACTGTCCTTAAACTCTACATCAAGTGACCAACATCAACAAACACAACTCAAAATTCTATTGTCAACACTCTGTCTCATACATTTTCCATAGTCCCAAAACAACTTGCATATCATTCGAACACAACTCTTCTTTGCTGCTAGTCATTGAATTTAACACACTTCCTTTCACATTTTCTAGAGTGTTCTTCCCACTCTCTCTACACTCAACACATAATTCCAAGTTACATAACTCAATCACATTCATTCCTTATATACAAAATAGATCATCGAAGCTTGAACTAAGTTGGCCTGAACCAAAATATACCTTCTAGACCAAACACACACACACACACACAAACTGATCTACTCTAGGAGAAAGAGGGGACCAAAAAACATCTTCCAAAGATCAATTCACTTATCCTCAATCATCGAAACATAACCAACAACATACCAACATGTTATGCATTTATATAAGTAATTAACGATCAAATATATCCTTCAATGCAAATAACTCTAATCCGCATCTCCATAGGCTATGGTGATACCCATATCACATCAAATTACCTTTCACAAAACATATTCGAACCCAAAGATAGCTCTAGCATAGAATATCAGAACCTTCTATGAAATATGCCACAACTTCTAGAGAACACAAAGATATTTTTGAACTACAAAACCAACATATCCATGATACCAAAATCACAACCAAAGAAGATAACAACATCAAACAATGTTAGCAACACTTTCTAGACCCGAATACTTCCAGAAAAACCAATAAAATAATTACAATGTCAACACAACAAGATATCTTTGCACCAAAAGACATTCTGGACCAACAACTATCTAAAATAACAAGTTTGACATAAATGACAATGACATCAACACATTCTTCCAACAATCTCCCCCTTTGTCATTGATGACATAGCATCCAAAAATTGTACCCCTTTACAATTTTAACTGCATTTGGGTCCTTAGAGTTTGTTCTTATAGGCCTGACTGAGACTTGATTCTACTCGCATTATTCAAATATGACTCCATTATTGTTATTTATATAAACTTAGCCCCTTATCCTAGCCCTAAAATAGGGTAGGCCTAGGGCACCACACCTTGGTCCTCCCTATTTAGCCCCCCCTTTAAACCATCTTTGCTATTTCAAATACGAGTGGGAAAACTATCCCCATGTTGGCTCATGTTGAAAAATTAATGTGTTTTTTGATGGTAAGTATAAAAGAAGTCTTTCCCCTCTCATTTTGAGACAAAGGTATAATATATAGAGATACATTCAAGCACACAAGTGACTACATTCAAGTATTCAAGCAATTGAGAAAGTAATCAGTCTTCCAAGCCTTGGTGCAACAATAAAGTCAAGATTCAAGCATTGAAGTGGACACTCACATATTATTTTGTCAAAGACTTCATGAAATCCTAATCTCATGTGGAGACAAACATAACTTTACAAGGAGGTGTATCATTTGGTTTTTAGTCATTATTCAACATCTCTCTCAAAAGGAGAATCTTTAATTACAACAATTCAATTATATTTTATCTCTATTTCATGGTTAATTCCAAAACTGGGGTTTGACTTAGACAAGATCCTATTCCCAACTCATTCCCCTTTTTTTGTTTGTGCTAGAAATAGGTACATAGTTGTGATCTTTAGGATAGGCATTATTTACATTGACGAATCAAACCCCCTTTGGTGTGCGAAAAGTTTGGAGGACTAGGGTGATGGGCACAATGGTCTCGACATTTTTGGAGCTATTTCGGAGATCAAATATGAATATTCTTATATTTCTCAGATCCATGTGTGTGGCTCAATTTGATGATTGTAGCTCACTATTTCTACATTTTCATCTTCATTTCCAACACTTTACCCTAATTTCAGCAATTCAACTCACAAAAAAGGGTAAGCCAATTCACACCTTGAATCCGATTAGTATTTTCAGTCCTTATCCTTGCTGGTTTGTGACTAAATCTATTGGATTCAAACCCTCTTTTGAATGTAAAGGTACTTAAGCAAAAATTAAAGATTTTCATCCTTCTTGTGGTGGAAACCCCAATTTTTCAGCCTTTACATTTTGGTGAACCCAACTCCTTACACCTTTAGTTCTGATTTATGATCTTAGATCTGATTTTTTATGCAATTTAAAATTCAAATTTTTACTTACAATTTTGATTTGCAAGTATTTTTTAATTTCAAAAACCCTAATTTTTATATTGAACTTGTGGGTTATCTAAATTTGGATTAATTATTTTAGATCTTATTTTTAATGATAATTCAAATTCAAGTTGCAATCTTAGATTGAATTTCAAATTAATTTTAAATTTAAGAGCTTATTTTCACAAAACTGTAGTTTTTAAAATTTTAAATTACTAGTGGATTGCATTCTCCCTACAATTTATGAATTCATATTTTCAAAATCACAAATCAATTTTCTTAATTAATTTAACAATCATTTTTTACAAAATTTTGTATTGTTTATTTATTTTAAAATTCCATTTCAAATTTCATATTTCAAAACTTAAATTTTCCCTCCTTTGTGCATGAGTTTTACTACTATTAGTCCAACCTATAATATCCTCTTGAGAAGAAGTTTTAGAATTAAGGCTTCCCAATGTTTAAACACTGAGGAGATGGAGCTAAAATTGGATAACTTGTTCCATGAGGATGTTGGTGGTTCTTACAATCCTACAAATGACCCTGTTTATCCTCATTCTTTCCCTAATACTCATGATGTGGATGAATCACTAACTAGGGTTTTCATTTACCAATTGGGAAAGATTGATAATCAATTTGAAAATATTCAACAGTGGATAGGTCAACAATACCCTGAAAGCGAGGCTTTACCATTGATTGCAGGATTAAAAAGAATGGTTCAAAGTGGTAAACTTGGTGATGATGTGTTTCATGGTATTGTTCATATTGTTATACTAATATTATGTCTATGAAGATTTGTGCTGAATTCCTTGGTTAACACAATCTCTTAGTCAAGTTAATCATTCCATTCCTATGACTACTCTTATGGCTAGTGTTACCACTTTTACATCTAACATCATATTTACCTCTACATAAAATATCATACCTACACATGTTAGTCAAGGGGGCAACTCCTTTAATCATAATTCCTTCATCCCTCCTCCTGTGAGTCTTCCATTTGTTGCACAATCATCTCCCATACCCACCTACCATAGTGTCCCACCTTCTTATTCTCAAGCTCCTCCTTCATACAAAAATGTTACTCCTCCTCAATCCAGCATGTCCAATTTAAATTAATCCACTGAAGCTACCCTCAATAATCTATCCCAAACAGTGTCTTCCTTACAACAACAAATAGCTTCCATGAATCAATATAAGTATAATGTGTCCACATTTGATGTAGTGAGCCCATAATCCAATGACATTGTTCGAGCAGTCCCTTTGAAACATGTTGAAGTCCCTCAATTGGATCTTATAATGGAAAAGATGATCCCTTGACTCATGTGAAAACATTTCAAACTTTGTGTAATGACTTTTCTCATGACCAGAGGCTTTTGACTAAATTGTTCACTAGAATTCTTAGGGATAAAGCTTTGCGATGGTATTGCTCTTTACCTCCTTATTCTATTACTTAATTTCAACAATTGTCTAATGCTTTCCTTCAACAATTTCACTATAATTTTGGTCCATATATTCTCTTCCTCTCTCTCCTCTTTCTTGTTTGTGAACTTCTTCTATTTATCTCTTAATTCATCTATTTTTTGTCCCTAGTGTTGTCTACTTGAGGATGATGCAAAGCGTTGAGATCTCTTTTGGTTTCTCCCATATTGACTCAAAAGACACATGTGACCTTCTTCCATGGTGGTTTTGCATTCTTTGGGTGATGAGGATAGCTCTATGAAAATATATATACATGGTATACATTATTTATCATAATAAGCATCCTAACCCAAGAGTTAAGTGAAACCACCATGTGTTTTTTTTGTCTTGTGATCATTATCCTTTGATTTTCCCTTTCTTGGGGGCATATTATTGTGATGAAGTTCTTATATTTTTGGGTGTATCCGACCTTGAAGAAATTTCTCCTGATGAGGCGTACACAATCACTTTAATGTGGGGGCATACACTCTGCTCAATGATCTCTATTTTGCATATCTTGATACTTAATTTACTTAGCAAACTTAGTCATTTGCTTCATATTTTTTGTATTTTCATTTTCATGACTCGTAGTAAGAGAGACTTATTAGTTTTTCAGTCATGGTTCTCTCTTTCTCTTTCTCTCATGATGTCCCTTTTATCATCATCAAAGTTGTAAGATTCTAAAGTCCACTGGGGGCTTGGTGTATCTTGCGTCCTTGGTGACTTGGTAAAAGTTTTTCAATGTGAGCCCTTGTACTTTATTGAGAGTATGATTGACTTCATACTCCCAATAAAGTGTGGGCTAAATGTATCATCCTACAATTGTATCCCTTTACAATTTTGACTGCATTTGGGTCCTTGCCTTAGCTTTTGTGCTTCTAGGCTTGACTAGGATCTGATTCAGCTCAGATTATGCAAATATGACTCTAATATTGTTATTTTTATCAACTTAGCCCCTTATCCTAGCCCTTAAATGGGGTAGGACCAGGGTGCCACACCTTGGTCCTCAATAGGACCAGGGCGCCATGCCTTGGTCCTATTGGAATCAAGGATCACTGAGAGGGGGGGGGGGTGAATCATTGATCTACCGACATATAAATTTTCTTATATTGAAACCACTAGAAGCATATGCAAGAAAGTAAAGTGCAGAAACACAAAATAAACAACCATAAGATCATAACACCAGGATTTTTACGTGGAAACCCAAATGGGAAAATCAAGGTGGGATTTGAACCCACAATATTATTCCACTATGGCCATTAGAAAAAAAAATATTACAAAAGGGGAATGCATTAGCATTCAGGCACACTACCTAGAGCTTACAACTCAAGATACAATAAGGGCTACAACCTCAGAAGGTTCATTGCCTTATAAATATTTTATAAAGATGAATTACAATTTTTGAACTCCAAAATAGCATCAACAATGCTTGGATGAGTTTTGGTTAAGTGCATACAGTCTGACTGTACCACCTCTACTACTCTGCTATGTTTTTTGTCTCAGTCAGCTACCAAATCAAGAATGCGCAAATGAAACAATGCCAAAAGAATTTCTCAATCACAACTCGCTCATACCACTTCACAACCTTCATAAAAAATATCTTCTACAATGGTCTTATATATCCACATTTACAAAATAAATAATTATCAAGTTGGCCTGTAGTGTAACGTGTAATCATGAGTCGGCTCCAACTGGATCACCAAAAACATATGCAAAGCACCCAAAATATGCTAAAATGATTTCTATATGTCGACCCTATCATCCTATGCATGAATCTCACCACCAGAATCACTGGAAAGCTTCTGGACCAAAAATGCACTAAACTTGAAATATCGAAGCCAGATTACTGGTTACCAAACCATAATAACTTCCGGATATCAAAATTCATGATTACCAGATAGGATTTCCAAGGAGAGTTACCATCAATGAAAAACCTAGACCATTATTCATGCATCAATATCCACCAGATGAGTGTCAATTACCAACAATCTCCCCCTTTGGCATTGATGGCAACATTCGTGAAAAATGACTAAGTGTTGAAACTTGTACACTGGATCAAAATTTTCTAAGGCTCCCACTTAGATCAAAAACTCAAAAACCTATAGCAACCTACCAACCCAAAAAATTGCATCCTTCTGTACATTTTCACTCTACTCTCCCCCTTTGATAGCAATGCCAAAGATGGGGCTCTCCTCAAAAACTTATGTACAAGAGTGTATACCGGATATACTATACATACTTGAAGATATCTTCAAAAATGGCCTTCAAAAACCTAGGTGAGTATGCCGCCCATTCCTCAAGCTATCCAAAACTATGATGAATGCACTGAAAATATAGGCATGAATCTCCACATCCTTCAATTTAGTCGGAACAGGTTGTGCCATATCCTTCATACAATCTACTTTATTACTTAACATGGTGTCCATCTAGAGGGCAATCAGATTCCGGAGTTCACCAACTCTCCTCAAAATTCAGTCTTTATTTGCATTAAGGCTCAACATTTCATCATTTAGAGCCATTACTTTCCCTTCTATGCTGCTGGTTAGGGATACATTTGAGTCAAATGACTATGAAATTCCATCTAGCTTCCACTGACAAATACCAATTTGCTTGTCTATATCAATTATGAATTTGGCCAAAATAAGACAAGACTTGTATATCTTACCACCTTTAGTTAGTGCCTCAGAGATTATTTGCAGACCCTTGTTCAATCTTAATCTATCATCCTCTAGCAGCTTCTAGAATGTCTGCTTACGAACCTCCATAAATCCATCTAATACCCACTTGGTGGTAGACTTCTCCAATGATTCAAAATTGGTATTTACACTATTAATCGACTGCAATAATTTACTGGAGGGGTTAGCATTGGAATCTAGCTGCAAGTTCGGTACCACCTTATGAAAAACATCAATAGACATCTGAATTAACTTCTTGTCCTCATTCTCTGAGTTCACCAAGTCCTGAATAACTTGAGCTTGGATTGCTACAACTACCATTAGCCTTTCTATCGAAGACATTTGTCCGATTTCAATAGGTTTATCAAAATTAATAGAGATCTGCGGAATAATTATTTTGCCTTTGTCCTCAGAAGTGTCAATTGCCGTGACTACCGGGACATTGACAATTGTCTGCTCTTCCTTCTCCCGTGCCTTATCCTTCTTTGTCTCTTCTTTTCCTACAATTAGTTGCTGCTCAGTAAGAAATTCTTTTTTATCCTTTACTTGTGCACCTGTTTCGCCACTTGGTGCAGTAACATCCTTAGGAGTCTCTTGAGCCTCTTCACCTTTCATCTCCACTGCATATGGAGGATTTTAGCTATCTGTAGCAATAAGGGTTGAATGGGTTTGGTCTGCTGGATGAGAGGTGTCATCCTTCTAAGATTCATCTTCATTGATTGAGACCTGAATTATCTTTATAAACGTTCTCCATATCTCTTCTATTTCTTTTCTCACTTCTTCAACCCTACCAATCATAAGCCCATTCACTCTATTTTTGCTTTTGAATTCCTTTTGGTTGGCCAACTCCATAAGTATATCAACCTCTTCTTGATATATGCAAGCACTTATGTTTATCAATTCTCGCTCTTTCATTTCTTTATCTAATCTGCTTGTTGTTAGCCTCCTAACATCTAGAATATTATACAAAGCTTTGGGAATACTACATTCTAGCTCAATTAATGACTTGCTGAAGTTATGTAGATGCAACACAACAACTTCCTCAACTTCCCTTTGCTCATTTTCATCAAAATCATCATAGTATACACTAATATTCTTAATATTACCATCCTTAACAATTTCATCAGTTAGTTCTTTTACAAATAATAGAGGAATAAAGTTATATTTACCCTCTACCTTTCTAGATTCAAGGTCCTTATCAAATTCTATTCTCACCCTTCTTCCTCTCTTAGGCCTATCGGTTAGAGTAGGTTCAAATTTAGTCTTCTAGCTCTACTGAGCTCCACCGAACTGAGGTTTCTTGATTACTCTGACAAATTCACCTTTCTTCTTTTCTTTTTCTGCTTCCTCATTAGACTCAGTCTCAGAGGCAACATGGGATACATCTACATAGTTTCTCTTTGGTTTATCTTTTTGCTTCAACACACCTTTTCTAGATGAGCTTTGACCCATAGAAAACTTCACCAGAGCAGGGGCAAACTTGGTCTCCTTAGGCTTTTCCTTGGAAGGAACTAGTTCATCCTTAGGCTTCTTTGATTCTTCCATTTGTGCCACCTTCTCCCTTGCTTGCTTGGTTGCCTCTCTAGTGAATCCCATTTGCACAACCACTTTTTCACCCATTTTGGATACTTTTCTTTTTCTTGCCTACTGGGTGAAATTATTTTGTAACTCCACATCCTTCTCCTTAAAGGTGCCAAATCTTGGTTCATTTGGATCCACTAGTTTGGTCAGAAGGTGTTGAGCATATACCTCAAGTGTTTGCGCATCAATCTCATAACCCATTGGTAAAATCCAAATTGTCCTAGGCTCTATTGCCTCCATATGACATTGGTCCTTGTTGACCATGAAACAATAGAGTTTTCATACTTCTCTACCATTTGCTTTAGAATCCTTTCCCTATCCTTCATTTTACCTTGGAAGATTTTGAAAAATCTCCATAAGGCAACAATATGGTTCTCCCTATTTCCCAATCTCTACATGCCTTGCTTGATTTGGGTGGCCACCAGTAAGTCAAATGCTCATTGAATTCTCCCTATTATGGGAATCTCATTCATGAAATAAAATGCAAGATAGATGATTAGAGAACCAAATTTAAAAACAATCTTCTTATCTGATTTAATCTTATTTAAATTATTGAGAATCTCTTTAAGAAGAACTACACATAGATCATACTGCACATCTTCTTTCACCATTTAAAAAGATGCATAAATTGTTGTACCAAAAACAGAGTTCAGTCTGCTAGACTAGTAAACTTTATATCTAATGATCGTGGATGTAAATCGCACACCATGTTCCAAAATGTCATCAATCGTCATAGATCTGTTATCAAATTTTGGACCGGTTAACTTTGTGATAGTAGGGTTCATTACCTTCCTTAGATTAGGTTTGTCACCGGTTTGATTCAGGCAAGTGACTGCATGGATGGCCTGCTTGGTTATTTTGTAAGGTCTGTCCAATTAGATAAACTCATCGTGCACATGGATTACATTGTATCTCACCCACTCATCTTCATAGAATAATGGGAAGTGAACAAATTGCATGAAACCCTTCCTTTGCAACCGAGCATATTCTAGTTTGATATTTCCATCTCTTTCTCAGAGGTGTCTATTATAAAGTGCTAGGATCCCCTCATTTCTGGTCTCCTCAGTGTTGCAGTGAATATAAGCTTTCATGTCATCAACTTGCAGAACTCCATATGGTATGAATGAGAAAGTACCATTGGGGTCATCTTCAACAGACTTAAAAGAACGTTTCTTGAATTGGGGCCTTTCTCTTTCAGAAACCTTAGCTACCAAAGGATTATTAACAAAAGAAGATGCCATTTTGAGAGGTTTTAGGGTTCAAGACATTCTTTTGAAAATACCGCTTGTTCTCGATGGATGCACAATAACCTTTTTTAGATCACCTCAAAGCTCTTGATTACCTTGGAAACTGGTTCACTTAACTCTGCTGCTTCAACTCTTCGCTCACAATGTGAGAAATGAATTGCATTTTCCCTTTTAAACCTCGCAAATCCCAATTTTAAGTTGACATAAATGCACTGGTAAGGTTCAATCGGATGCCCTGTTTAGCATATTCCATTCAACTAGATTCGACAAACATCTACAATCAACCACGATCGATCACAGATCTCTCTAGTGGGTTATGCAATATTTTGTATGAAAATTCCACCCCCTAAGCCAAAAGCCTTAGCTACCAAATGAAGATCTTGCACCGGATTTAGGTGCAAATCCACTGTCTGTCTTGGATTCATATTTTCTAATCCATATCTTCTCATGCTTGTCTCTGATCTCTTCTACCCTTGCTTTTCCTTTCTCATCTGATTTTTCTTTGTTTACCAAAGCATTATTCTTGCTTCCGCAATACTTTGCAATGTGACCAGTTTTGTTGCATGTACGACAAACAACATTTCTCTACATAGGTTTGAGATTGATCTGATTTGGTCTCATCCTGCACTAGTTAGAGAAATGTCCAAACATCCCACAAGCATAACATCTCTTATTTTAAAAATTATTCATTACTTCTCTGCACATGTTTGACTTGTGACCAAAATTATTATATATGAAACATTGACCGATAAAGGTAGAACCATTGTTAATATTATTCATTCCATTATTCATCCTACTTATGCATTGATTTTCTATATGACCAAATTTATTGCAAGTAAATCATCTACCATTAATTTATGAGCATTAGGTTGTCTTACCAGAGGATTGTTGCTCTTCTTATGATTAGGTTTTGCACTACCTTATCCAGATCCGAAGGATTCTCCCTTCTCAAATCTAGGTCCTTGCATGTCCTTTCCATGTTCTGACTTTCCAGCATCTCATCAAGCCTTGCTAAGCTAGCATTGAATTTGTCTTTATATTCATTTGCAGTAGCAAGTTCATCTCTTAGAGCAACAATCTGTCTCTCAAGTTCTTTACCATTATTCCTTGATTGTGTCAACTCAAGCTTCAACTGATCATTCTCATAGGTAAGCTTGAAGCATTCATCTGCTCTGTCCTTCAATGATTGAGTCAAATTATCTTCATTCTTCTTCTGATCTTCAATCTCCTTAGTCATCTTCATCACAATGAATTGCATCTCATTCTTCAATACAACATTCTCTCTAGCAAGCTTCTCACATTCATCAGCTTTGTCCTGATTTTCCATGCTTTGATCTTCTTTCTCCTTTAGCTTGTCCATCATCTCTTTCCTCTTGTCTCTTGAAGTGTTAAATTGATCTTTCAAATCATTAATGAAGTCTTTTGTTGCATTCAGGTTCCTCTTTAAGGAACTTATTTCATTTCTTGCTACATCAAGATCCTCAAGTGCCACACAAAACTGTCTCTAAAAACCGAAATCCATTGATTCAATCTGTTAGACCTTCCTCAAGTGGTTAGGATTCCTCAAAGGAACTAGGCTCTGATACCAATTGTTGGAATCAAGGATCACTAAGAGGGGGGGTGAATCAGTGATCTACTGACAAATAATTTTTCTGACTTATTCTGAAACCACCAGAAGCATATGTAAGAAAGTAAAGTGCAAAAACACAAAATAAACAACCACAAGATCATAACACCAGGATTTTTACGTGGAAAAATAAATGAGAAAACCAAAGTGGGATTTGAATCCATAATATTATTCTACTATGGTCAATAGAAAAACAATATTATAAAAGGGAAGTGCACTAGCATTCAGGCACATTGCCTAGAGCTTACAACTAAAGATACAATAAGGGCTATAACCCCGAAAGGATCACTTCCTTACAAATGTTTTACAAAGATGAATTACAATTGTTGAACTCCAAAATACCATAAAAAAATGCCTGGATGAGTTTCAGTTAAGTGCATCAAAGTTCGATTGTACCACCTCTGTTACTCTGCTCTATTTTCTGTCTCAGTCAGCTATCGGATCAAGAATGCGCATGTGAAACTTCACCAAAAGGGTTTATTGATCACAATTATCTCATACCACTTCACACCCTTCATAAAAAAGATCTTCTATATTGGTATTATATATCCACAATCATAAAATAAACAATTATCAAGTCGCCCTGTAGTGTAACGTGTAATCATGAGTCGACTCCAACCGGATCACCAAAAACATATGCAGATCACCCAAAATATGATAAAATGATTTTTTATATGTCGGCCCTATCATCCCATGCATGGATATCACCACCGCAATCACTGGAAAGCTTCTAGACCAAAATTGCACTACTCAACCTGAAATACCAGAGCCAGATTACCGGTTACCAGACCACAATAACTTCCGGATATCAAAATTCGTGATTACCGGATAGGATTTCCAAGGAGAGTTGCCATCAATGAAAACCCTATACCATTATTCATGCATCAATATCCATTGGATGAGGTATAATTTCCAACAGGTCCTTCCTATTTAGGCCCCACTTTAAACCCTTTTTGCTATTTTGAAATATGAGCGGGAAACCTAGCTCTGTTTCGGCTCATGTAAAAAAATCAATGTTTGTTTTATTGGGCAATTATAAAAGGAGGCTTTCCCCTCTCATTTTGAAATAGAGACATAAGATACACACATAATTTAAGGCACACAAGCAACTACATTCAATCATTCAAGCAATTGAGCTAGTAATCAACCTTCCTTCAAGCCTTCGAGAAACAATAAAGTCAAGATTCAAGAATTAAAGTGGCCATTCACATCCTATTTTGTCAAAGACTTCATAAAAACCTAATCCCGTGTGGAGACAAATAATACTTCACAATGAGGTATATCATTTGGTTTTAAGTCATTATTCAACTTCTCCCTAAAAAAGGAGAATCATCAATTACAACAATTTAATTATCTTTTATCTCTATTTCATGGTTAATTCTAAAACCGGGAGCTGACTTAGGCAAGCCACTATTCCTAACCTATTCCTTTTTCTTTCTGTGTGCAAGAAATAGGTACATAGTTGCGATCTTCAGAATAACCAATATTTACAATGATGAATCAAACCCCTTTTGGTGTGCGAAAATTTTGGAGGACCAGGGCGATGGGGACCATGGTCCTGATATTTTTGGAGCTATTTCAAGGATCAGTTCTGAATCTGCTTATATTTCTTAGATCTATGTGTGTGGCTCAATTCGATGACTCTAGCTCATTGTTTCTGCATTTTCTTCCTTATTTCCAGCTGTGTGGATGAAAGTATTTACAAATATGAATTGTTAATTACCTAAATTAAACAATCTAAGCTAACATGACATTCATTCAAACACCTCAAGATTGAAAATGCTTATTAAAAAGGAAATTAGAAACATCTAATAACACTAAATAAACACAAACCAATGTCCCTTTGATTTGTTTGTTCTTCGATTAGATGTGTGGTCGATGACATTGCAAGTTCTTGATTATGCTCAATGATGTGGGATTATTGAAGTTGGATTCAAGATAGGAGTGTAGGATGATGGGATGTGAGTATGAAAATTGACATGATTATGCAAATGGGATTCAAAGGCATGAAAAGATGGATGAAATGGTTGGATGTAATTTCTGCATTATGTGGCTATTGTTGCAGTAACATAGATGAAATTCAGCATTATGAAATTATAAATGTATGAAGGTGGATGAATGGCTTAGAAAAGGGAGAATTTAAATAGAAAAGTAAGGGAGATGAAGAGCCTTGAAAATGCAACACTTGTCCTCAAGGAGGGCAAGTGGCAATCCTAAGGGTGCCATGTGGAATGGGATTCCACACTTGTCCTCAAAGAAGACAAGTGGCTCAATAAGGAAGGACAAGTGTCCCTAAGAGGGAAAAATGTCAAGAAGGGGCATGACACGCGTCCTCAAGGATACATGTCCATTTTGGGAGAAGGCCACCCAAAATTGGTTTACAATTCCTAATATTTAGGAAATTAGGAATATGCACACACATGTGTAAGGGGGGAGGTTGGAAATAATAGGGTTAGTTAGGAGGATTGGGTTGGTTAGACCCCAAAGGTTAGGTTAGAAGAGGGATTAAAGGTAGGAGGCATGTGAGTCAATTGAAATATATGAATTAATTAAATTTAAATAAAGGAGGGGAGTAAAAGGGGATTAATTAATTAAGATATTTAATCAATTGATTGGAGGTGGCCTTATTAATTAAATTAATTTAGCTATACAAGATAGGATGCTACTGTTGGAAACAAGGCAAAAAAATGAGTGGGGGGGTGAATCTGTTTCTTCAAAATCTTTTCTCAACTCAAACACAATTTCAAATCTGATAATTAACAGTGAAAGCATAAATCAACACCATATTAATAACACCAATAACACCAAGATTTTTGACGTAGAAATTTCAGTAAAGGGAAAAACCACACTGGGAACCTATCCACAATATGTGTTGGCCATTTGGTGGAATTGATTATGTGTTGCATTGATGTTTTGTCATTGATGCTTTACCGACACCCTTGTGGTCTCAATGGGTTGAGTGGTTTCTGGTTAACTTGGATCCAACATGATCCAGTAGGCTCTAATATAGTTTGGTGATGGAATTGGCTTGTTCATGATAATCATGCTCATATTTGGTCAGTTGGTTTTGGTCTGGTGATCAGATGCTGTCCTGCTTGCTTAGAAGCTTAGTTTCTAGTTTCGATGAGGGTTTCACCAGCATAGCTTTTGGTAGAGATCTTTGATGATTTGCATAAGTGATGTTGGTGCAGCTTCTGGTGGAGTTTCTGGATGCTGTTGGTGATCATGTTTGAGACTTGGCAAATGGAGATCATTGTTGTGGTGTGTGGACATATATTGGGTCCTAGTTGATCTAGGTTATGGACCAACTTTAATGTAATGTTTGGATATGACCTATTGATGTATTTCTTGGATGCATTATGTGTTGATATTATTTGTTTGGTCTTAGGCCGACATGGTATGTAATTATGTAATTGCTTTATTGTCTGGTGGCCAACATGATTGTTTATGGTCAAGGGTTTGTATATATAGATGTAAGATCTTATTGTAGATCATCATGGTTATTGTTAGAGGTCATGGTCAAGGAATGTAATGTGCAAATAATGTAATATCATTCAGGTAGAGGAGTTGGTCGATCATTGTAGATTGAATTGGGTTTATGTATGAGGATTTAGTCCTCTGGTATTGAGCTTAACCGAAACTATACTCAGGCATAGGAGATGCTATCTTTTTTAGTTCAACACTTCTCTAGATTGTAGTCTGGATTTCTATGTAGTCAGTGAGGCTCCTTTTGTGATGAGCAGTGTGCTCTAGGATGTTGGCCTTCCTGCAAGTGTAGGCCCCTCAATTGTAATTCACATGCTTACTACAGAAGTATTATTTGATTGTGGGTAGGCCTCCCATCGTGGTTTTTCCCTTTATCGGGTTTTCCACGTACAAATCTTGGTGTTATGTGGATGTCTTTTATTCTGTGATTACTATTTATGCTTAATTGGTTTAACTGCTATTTCGGTATTAATGTTTTGGGTTCCAATAGTATAGTTTAAATTGCTAATGGTTCTGGTAATCTATGACAATTGATTCACCCCACCCTCTCAATTGTCTTTTGTTTATTTGAATTGTCTAACAATATCATGATACCCTATTAGAAGTATATGAAATATTACAATGGGTAATGCACATCCATTCAGGCACACTGCCTACAACTTACTGCTCAAAAACAACAAAGGGCTACAACCCAGGGAAGACTCACTGTCTTACAAACATATTCAGATTATATTTGAAAGATCATGAACTAAGAAAATGACATCTCCTAATGCTTGGTTATAGTTTCGGTTAGGCACATATTCTTCTCTTTCACACTTCTTCACATGTCACACTTTTTTCTTCACTTCTTTTGAAAGATCAAAGCATTATTCACACACACATATCACTCTCTCACATGAAAATTACATTTATTTATACATATCATCAACCTATATTTCAAGGTCGGCTCAATACACATCATAAATTGCAAAGATATAACCATACACGGTACAATATTATATGCGGACCAAAACAATGTTGGCTAAGACATGGTATGGACCTAAATCAACACCTTAAACATGAAAAACCTCCAAGAATTATTTCTCAAACATCCGCAACATGCTACAATCATCATATCGACCAAGAACAAGAAGAACACCACCAAATCAAGGAAAAACATCAATAACGCGCACAACGATCAATGCAAACCATCAACACAAATAGGACATGATATAGAAACATCCACAAGCATCATGAATTACCACAAAACAACCACAACAAGATCACTTACTAGAATCTTCATCATCATGCTACCAAACTTTAAGAACATTAAGTACAATGACTGTCAAACTGAAAGATTCACTTGTGGACCTCCAAATCACAAACCATCTGAATTCAGGACACATCACAATGTCCCAAACACTTTGAAAAATCCTCAAGAAAAGATCTTGCAACATGGAGCAATGTGGAGAAAAATTCAGAACACTGATTAACACTGAACAACTGAAAAACCAACTGCAATATTAGATCTCATTACTCAATCAAATCTCCATGTGAACCATTAAAAAATGAGTTGAATCAAGTAGAGATACTTATCTCAAACCCTTTAATCCACAACAAATCATCCGTAACACACTGGCCAAGCCAACTCACTTAATCTAACTGTAATACTGGAACACACAGAGGAATATGTTGACACCAATGACAACACATCACTCAGTCAATCCAACCACATATTTGCACATTATCCTAACAACTACATGTAATTAATTAATATGATTATTTAATTAATGTGAACAGTTATGGGAATTATATTTTATGAAATTGATTAGTCAAATTTAATTGTCTACACCAATACTTTACCCTAATTTGAGCAATTCAACTCACAAAAGAGGGTAAACCAATTTAGACCTTGAATCCGATCAATATTTTCAGTCCTTATCTTTGCTAGTTTGTGATTAAATCTATTGGATTCAAACCCTCTTTTGAATGTAAAGGTCTCTAAGAAAAAAATAGCAGTTTTCATCCTTCTTTTGGTGGAAACCTTAATCTTTTACCCTTTATAGATGACAATGTTTGAAAACACTTGACTAAACTCAACATGCAACCAAAACTTGACCAAATTGCAAAACAATATTGCTATGTCAAAAATACCGCAAATACTGCCCTTTCTCTCCCAAACTGCTCTAACTCCATCCCTCCCTAAAAAATAAAAACTTCTCTATCTCTATCTCTCCCCCTTTTCTTTCAAGGACAAAGGCCACAACAAAAAAACACACACCACTACTCCCCCTGAGAGTAGCCACACCATCAATCCAAGAAAAGAAATAGGCATGAAAGCTCCCCCTGGAAAGATGCATCTCCATAATGCACCTAGCTAGGAGGGACAATAACCCCAATATTCTCTTGAAGAAAATCGAATGTGTCCTTTGCCAATGCCTTAGTGAAAATATCTACAACCTACTCTTTTGAAGAAATGTACTCCAATCAAACTTTCTTCTCAACAACTTTCTCCCTTAAGTAGTGATATCTGATTAAAATATGCTTTATTCTTGAATGTATAACTGGATTCTTTGAAATATTTATTACACTTGTATTGTCACACATAATAGGAATCACTTCATCATATGTTACCTTGATAACTTTTAAGATTATGTCTCATACACATCACTTGAGTACAACAAGGTGTCACTACAATAACTTTTAAAGAGACCCATTTGTCCCCTAAAAAGAAAGCACCACCACTAGTACTTTTCTAGTCATCAACACTTCCAGCCCAATCTACATCAATATAAGCTTTCATCATGAAATCTTCAATTTTTTGTACCAAACTCCAAAGTACATAGTACCTTTCAAATATCTAAAAATTCTTTCCACAACTTGCTCATGTGTTACCTTCGGATTTTCTTGAAATCTAGACACTAGACAAACAACCTGCATGATATCTAGTTTATACATAGTCAAGTAGAACAATCCACCAATCATCGACCTGTACATCTTCTATTCATCCTCCTAAGACATCATCTTTTCTCAACTTACATGCAAAATTTAAAGGAGTTGTAACTAATTTACAATCATCAAAACCAAATTTCTTCAACATCTCTTTCACATACTTGCCTTGTGAGATAAAAATTCCGTCTTTAGATTGAATAACTTGCAACCCAAGAAAGAAAGACAACTCACCAATCATTGACATTTCAAATTCTTTCTGCATCTCTTTACCAAAATCTTTGCATACACTATCATTTCCTCCAAATATATTGTCATGAACATAAACTATAACAATTGACAACTTATCTCCATCAATTTTGAAATAACGGTTATTGTTTGCTGTACCTTTGCTGAAATTTAGTTGAAACATTACCTACCTAATCTTGCATACCAAGCTCTAGGTGCCTGTTTGAGTCCATATAGTGATTTGTTTAGTCTGCACACCATATACAGTTGTTCTATCAATTTGAATCCATCTAGTTGCTCAATGTAATATTCTCCTTCCAGATCTCCATTCAAAATGTTGATTTGACATCCATCTAATAAACTTTAAAGTTCTTATAAGCAAAAAATACAAGAAACATACAAATAGCTTCCATCCTTGCCAGGAGAGCAAAAGTTTCTTCAAAGCCTATGCCTTCTACCTAAGATTACATTTTACATACTAGTATTGTTTTGTTCCTTGTAACTTGTCGTTTCCCATTTAGCCTGTTCCTAAAGACCCATTTAGTTCCTATCACATTCTTGTCCACCGATCTAGGTATTAGTTCTCAAATCTTGTTCTTTTGAATTTTATTTAGTTCTTCTTCCATAGCTTTTACCCAACTCTCATCTTTACTAGCTTCTAAACAAGTTTTCAGTTTAGTCATTGATAGAAAATAGTAATTGGCCAAATCTTGAGCTTCTGCAATCTTCCTCGTTTGAACACCTTTTGTCTTGTCTCCAATTATATGTTTTTTTAAATGATGCTTCTGAACATATTTAGAAAGAACTTTCTTCTTCTTCTTCTTCTTCTTCTTCGTCTTCTTCTTCTTCTTCTTCTTCTTCTTCTTCTTCTTCTTCTTCTTCTTCTCCTTTCTTCCTTTTCTTTATTTTCTTTTGGATCACTTGTCTTCTCTATAATTGTTGGAACAATCACAACCTCGCATGGTTGAAAACATTTAATTTCTCTCTTATCCATGATTAGTACTTCTTCTTCTTCTTCTTCTTCTTTCTTCCTTTTCTTTGTTTTCTTTTGGATCACTTGTCTTCTCTATAATTGTTGGAACAATCGCAGCCTTCCATGGTTGAAAACATTTAATTTCTCTCTTATCCATGATTAGTACTTCTTCTTCTTCTTCTTCTTCTTTCTTCCTTTTCTTTGTTTTCTTTTGGATCACTTGTCTTCTCTATAATTGTTGGAACAATCGCAACCTTCCATGGTTGAAAACATTTAATTTCTCTCTTATCCATGATTAGTATACATTTCCAAATGTTCTAACTCCTTCTGCAACCCTTTTACTAGTCTTTTCTTTTTTGATCACACATCTAGTGGTACCAAACAAAACTTCATAACCTTTTCTATAGGTATGACTAGAACTTAACAAACTATGTCAGATTAATCCTTCAACATAATAAAAATCATCAGTTTTATGCTTACCATCAATAGAAATACTTCCAATACCTCAAATAGTTGTTACATCTTCTCCAACAAAATTCACTGGTTCACCATCATATTTCTTGATATTAATAAACTTGTCCTTATCACTGGTCATATGATTTGACAATTGAAGTCAATAATCCATGTACTCAGTTCTATGTTAGCATGCAATGCAATCTTGACTATCTTCTCTTCTTTTGGTTTCTCCAAAGCATTCTCCTTTTCTTCAATTACTAAAAACAATGATTCTTCATTTGATTCATCATCAACTTCATCTTTAGATGTATGTTCCTCAATAGAACATAAGCCCTTCTTTTCTCTTCTATTAAAGTTACATCTTCTAAATTTATTTTTCTTCTCATCATCATTTGGTCTCTTATAGTCTTCTCTGTAAGTTGAATTAGAATCATAATGTCCAATTATACCATAGGAGAAACATTTTAGAGGTAACTTACTGTTATACTTTCGAGTGCCTCACTACAATATTCTCATAAAGTTTGCTTCAGCTTCATCCAAATATCCACTACATTCTAGATCATCCTTTCTAGATAAATTAAATGTCATTTCTTTCTTTTCTATTTCCTCTTTCTCCATTTATGAAATTTCAAAAGTTGCTAAGGTACCAATAAGCTGATCAATTGTATACTTACTCAAATCATTGCTTTCTTGTATAGAACATGTTATTTACTTGTATGATTTAGACAAGGTCAAAAAGATCTTTTAAACAACATGTCACATTCATCAAAATGTCCACCGGTATCTCTACTACCATCAGCAAGATTAGTCACTTTATGAATATAGTTCTCAAAACCTTCATCTTCAAGCATTCTTGAGTACTCATACTTCTGTTCCAGATTCATCAGCCTAACCTGATTTGTCTTCAAATCTCCTTCATTTACCTAACACAACTTGTTTCATAGAACTTTTGGTTCTTTCTGTTGTCTTCAAAATCTGATTCCCTTTAATATCCTTAGAGTAATATGATTTGAGCTTGGTGCAGAAGAGACATTAAAGATAAGGAAATTCTCAAGACAACATATGACAAGGTTTGATTAAACCTTCTACACTTCGGGCTTTCTTCGGAGCCCAGGTGGGTATACCTTTGTGAATTAAATTCACACTTTCAAACATAAACCCACAGCAAACCAGTCCAGAAAACCTGTGGATTTATTCACCTTGAAATCAACTGAAAACAAAGGATGAAAATTGTACTTAAATTCAACATTTCGATCCACAAAGCATGCAATAAACAACTTCAATTAATACCAGTGCCTTATCCAAGGTCACAGAGTCATCTAAATTCAAATAAAACTCCTTAAACAATACATCTTTATACTTCCCATCGGCTTGGTTTCGATTAATCCTTATATATGCCTGACACATACAAGAATTCAAGCATTCCAAACTAAGCTATGGTCCTCAAAATTCAAAGTTCCTCCCAAAGAATTTACTGGTATGAGTGATCCCGTGTATTTAATTTCTCTCCTAAAGAGAAAAGCTAACAAACACTTATACTAAAATTGCTTTGCAATTCCATTTCAAACAGAACAACCCTGGATTATTCAGAATGAATACAGTAAATAAATTTGTGAACAAACTTGAAGACAACACAAAGCTTTACTCAAAACCGATGGCCTGTATATTGATATTCAGTTCAAGAAACATTACAATAAATTCTGATTCTCCATTAGACTTAGAAAAGCTCAGATAAATTTCTGTAGCGTTTTCTTACAAAATTTTGTGATCTCCTTTCCTCTAGTCCTGGTATCCATTTATATCAACATGGATGCACAAAGCTACGGACCTTTTGAGGAGAGTTTGTTACAAAATAAAGAAGTTACAAGCTTTTCGCAAAAGCAGTTACAAGTACTTTTCACCTTCTGCAGTTACTTCAACCTGTTATTTTGTTGCAACCTCTTTTGTCTTTTCAGGGGCGCTCTCCAACTGTTCCGGATCCTGGGTGGCATATTTAGTTGCCCACTCACTATATATCTCTTCTGTCGGCCATGAAAAATTAATCACATCATCTTTAATTTTAGTCAACCTTTTCTAAGAATTCCTCAGTTTGTTGACTTCTGAATTAAGAAAACCATAATGTGACTTAATTTTTTCTATCTCTTGTATTGTCACGACAAAGAAAGAAGTATCATCAAGATCAATGATTCCTTTGATTCTTGCTGACAATTTGGCTTCTATCTCCTTAAGCCATATCTGCTTGTCTTTTAATTGATCCTGATTAGCAAAAATTCTTGGGAGCAACTCACAAACTTGATCAGTGTATTCCTTCTTAAGCAATTTAACCCTTCTATCCACATTATCCACCTCTGTTGCCAATTGCAATAAGACTTTAGTGACATCAGAAGTGGATTTGATAATGGGATTGGCTCTTGCTTCATCACAGGATACACACATGAACTCTAGATCTTGCTCCCTAGGTCTCCATCTGTCAAAAATGGGTGTCAAAATGGCCTTATCTCTCCTCAGCTCATTCCACATCTCCATAATTTTTCCCACATTGTTGTAAAGCAATGAGGCATTTATTGTATCTGCAAAACTAGAGATTATGGCCCTTACTTTCTCCTCATACTTCCCTGCATATAAGGCTTGAGCCTGTTTCAAGTTTTCTAGTTCTTGAGGAGTAATCTCAATCATTTGAGAGCTGGAGGGTGCTGGAGATGGTGGAAATTCAATGATAGGGCTAGTAGGCAGAGGTCTTGCAGGAGAAGAGGAAATCATCAGTGTTGAAGACTCACCTTGTTGGTGTTGTCCCATCAACTGGCTCTGCAATTTAGCAATGATGCTATCTTTACCTCTTACCTGCTCCTTGGTACTGTTATAGGCCTTTAAAACTATTTCCAACTTAATTTGGAGGGCCTCTTTTTCTTTGGCTTCCTTCTCTGCCATTGCAACACTGAATTTTGCAGTTTCTAACACAGTACTAGCAACCTCTACTACCCCTGTACTTTGTACTCTCTTTACCATCATTCCACCAAGGTAACTTGACCTTGGGGTGTCTTTTCCTTTCTTGCTCTCATTTGTCTTGAGAGACCACATGACTAGTGTAGCATTATCCTTATTGAAAGTAACCTCTTCCATGGGTTTAGTTTCTTTTCTCACTGCATCTAGCACCAGGGCATCAACAATATCCCACTCTGGCAAGATAAGCACTCCAGCTTGTGCTACCATATCTCTTCCCTACTCAGGGGTGATGGTCTTGAATTCCTCCATCATCTCTTGTTTTATTCCTTCCTCCACTGAGGCTGGATCTTTATTGGGCTGCTCAGCATTTCTTCTCTCACATCTAGCATTATATCTATCTATATGCTGTTTCCAAATGAATTGCATAAATGCTTCCGATGTGACAAAGTTGTCATCAGCTAAAAAGGCACTACTTGCCTTTTTTATCTCAGGATCCCACTCCTGGCCTTTTAGTTCAATGGAGGTAATATCCATTTCAGCATCAATGGGCTCTTCTGGCATCCCTTCCTCCACTTCATCATAGGTGTATGCAATTTCCCCTAAGCTACCCAATTGCAAGAGGTGTTCAGCTGCTGCTTGTTCATCTCCTATATGGATAGGGGATTGGGATGGGGAATACAAGGGTGTATCTGATTGCACTTCCTTCCCCACCCTTTGCTTCTTTGGGATGTCTTGGATGTCAATGACATCTTGTATCTTCCTCTTTCCTTTGGATGTAGAGGGCTCTCTTGTTGTAGGCACCAGCACACTGTAACCTGATTTCTTATGCAATGTGTAATCACCAGGAGGAATTGCTTTGCTGGAAGCTGACCTGCTTAGGATCACTCTGGCCTTTTCAGAGTTGCTCTTAATCACAGCTTCCCTCTTCTCCTTTAGTGTTTGCATCACATCTTCAAAACAAACAATCAAAATTTTTATTTTTTCTTCTAATGGGAAGAAGCTAGACAATGGGTCATAGCTAGCATCAAACTGATGCACAAAATCCAAGGCTTTCTTATAAGCCACCCACTTTTCTTTCCTTAGTTCCTGCTCATCTAGATCAAATTCATTCCTGATGAGGTCTTCAGGAAATTGGAATTGATGAGGCCTACCTCTGCATGCTACCTTTTTCCTAAACACACCGTTGAAGAAATCCTCTGGATCAGCACACCTGGACACTGCAGTGGATAAATGATAAGGTTTGAGGAAATCCTCAAAGGAATTCCTGCCTCCCTTTGTTATTACGAATTGGTGGGCTATGGTAGCTGTAGGGAAAATAGTCCCTTTACCTCTGCCTGTTAACTCTGCCTCTTGTAGGCCACCAATTTGCCTAAGGATTTCCGCTATTCCCACTTTGAGAGGGACTTGGTAAGGTAACAAAAATGGAGTACCCCTGAAACCAAAAACTCTGAAAACTGTGGAGACTGGATATAAATAGATGTCACCCCAGTTATGAACAATTTTGATTTTCTCTGCGAATTCTTTTGGCCTTATGAATTCCAGAAGAACCTTGGGGACTCTTGGGTTATCAGAGCAGAGGAGAGTCCTTATTTTGGATGCAAAATATTTATCAAACTTTAAGAAACTAGCATCCTCTCTGTCCCATGACAACACAATACTCCATAATTGTACTGGCATTTTTTCTCCTTCCTTCTCCTTAACCAGGTCTAGTCCACTGGCGAAATAATCACCACCTTTGAAGAGAAAAAGGTGCAATAAGAGCGAGTACCATCCGAAAGGTCTGTCCACCTTTCCATTCTTTATTCCTATCAACCCTCCATGGATAGCATCGACAATGAAAGAGGCATAATCAAATGTGATAGCAAGAGAAGGATTCAAAATCTGGACAATCATTAGCAAGTAATGATTCGGCATATTTGCTTCAGCATCTTCTCCTAGAACTTGACAAAGTGCCCAGTACATTCCTTTAGCCCTCAGGGTAAACATACTTAATGAGAAGGGCTCTTGTGTGTTGGGTCCTACAACTGTTAACCCTCCTATTTTCACAAAAAGTTCCTTGAGAGGCCGATTCCTGAGATGACTCCTCTGTGCATCGTAAACTTGGGCTAATGCTATGAAACTTATAGGTTGCAGGAAGTTTGTGAACTCATTAAGTCCAAATGCTGTCCTAAACTCTTCAGCATTAATTTCAACAAGGGTTTTCCCATTTACATCCTGGATGCATCTTGTGACTGGATCATAATTTAATGCCATTTGGGTTAGCAGGTCTGTATCCATGAATACCCCTGGGACTACTAATTTCCCAACATCTAGTTCCCAGATACTGTTTTGAGGGGCAGGAGAATTTCTCATTCCAAATCCAACTTTAAACAACCCCAACCCGAACAGTCCAACCTGTGGGTCTCTCAGCCAATTACCTTTGTCATACAATCCTTCTCCTATCTTTAAACGGGGAGCCCTGGGCACTAACTCTTTGGCCTTTGATGCCTGATTGGTTGATAACATCAACTGTTCTAAAAAATCATCACATACACTTCTTTCTAAATAGTTAACCTTGCCGGAAAATTCCCTTTTAGGAGCCATTTTGAAAATGCAAGAAAATGAATATCACTCTTAAACAATCCTGCAACAAAAGAATTATCTTACTTAGAACACCACACAAGAATTGCTAGAAAAATATGAGAGAACCTGATCTTTGCTTGAAGGAATTTTTTCTGCAACTGAACTAACTTGCTCTGTATCTGAAGAAGATAACTCTATGTCTGCTCTTCTGCAAAATCTTTTAAAAGATATCTTCACTTGGTAGTTAGGAAATCAAATATTTGTACTTAGGGCCTTAACTATAACATTGATTCCTCATGCTCCGATCGTCCCTTCGAAATTGAATTCATACGAGAATTCATATTTTTTCGCTCCAACGGGTCACAACATTCCTGCAAGTGTTCCATTTTGCTCTTTCGCAACTTCGCGAAGCATAACTATCGGGCAGCTTAGTCCTGCGAAATAGCGCCAACCGTTTGATCAAAATAAACTTGATCGAGCGTTAGATTAACTAACGGCTTTGGCCTTTTTTTGGGTCCCACTTTTTTATTGGCTGCATAATACCACGTGGCATCGAATCATTGGCCTTGAAATTCCCTTCGCATTCCACTTAATACTGGCCGCGTGTCTTTCCTTTTATACCGATGTTTCCACCTTGGCGGGCCCACATTTTCTTTTTAGACCACGTGTCATCATGACATGTGGACGGTTCTCGTTTACTCTCGCTATTTCGTGGGCATAAGGAGTGAGCACTTTACCCTTGCAAAATAGCGCGGGCCGTCGGATCATCTCTGAAGTTGATCGGTATTTAATCCTCTGAAAAGGCTCTCAGGAGGAGTGGGCCCACTGACTCATCGTGAACACCTGGTGCCCTGTCACATTCGGCACTGATTTGTCACTCTGTCATTCACCAAAAGAAAACCACGGGGCCCCACTTTCGTCTCAACAACTCTATCGTCCAGGTCATCATCATGACACATGGACGGTTCTCGTTTACTCTCGCTATTTCACGGGCATAAGGAGTGAGCACTTTACCCTTGCGAAATAGCGCGGGCTGTCTGATCATCTCTGAAGTTGATCGGCATTTAATCCTCTGAAAAGACTCTCAGGAGGGGTGGGCCCGCTGACTCATCGTGAACACCTGGCGCCCTGTCACATTCGGTGCTGATTTGTCGCTCTGTCATTCGCCAAAAGAAAACCATGGGGCCCCACTTTCTTCTCAACAGCTCTATCGTCCAGGTCATCATCATGACACGTGGACGGTTCTCGTTTACTCTCGCTATTTTGTGGGCATAAGGAGTGAGCACTTTACCCTTGTGAAATAGCGCGGGCCGTCAGATCATCTCTGAAGTTGATCGGCATTTAATCCTCTGAAAAGGCTCTCAGGAGGGGTGGGCCCGCTGACTCATCGTGAACACCTGGCGCCCTGTCACATTCGGCGCTAATTTGTTGCTCTGTCATTCGCCAAAAGAAAACCATGGGGCCCCACTTTCGTCTCAACAGCTCTATCGTCCAGGTCATCATCATGACACGTGGACGGTTCTCGTTTACTCTTGCTATTTCACGGGCATAAGGAGTGAGCACTTTACCTTTGCGAAATAGCGCGGGCTATCGGATCATCTCTGAAGTTGATCGACATTTAATCCTCTGAAAAGGCTCTCAGGAGGGGTGGGCCCACTGACTCATCGTGAACACCTGGCGCCCTGTCACATTTGGCGCTGATTTGTCACCTTCTTATTTGTCAATAAGAAACTACAAGGCTTCAATAAATTGTTAACAGCTGTACCTGCCAGGTCATCTCCACCTATGACCCGCTGACTGTTGTGACCTGTGACATGTGCCACCATTTTACTCACTGTCAACAACCAGCTGGACCATCTACGTGGCATGCCATGTGGTTTTCACAACTTCACTGGTCTTAAACTACACGCAACTTCGCTTAGCAAAATAGCGTGAGCCGTGGATCCATCCATGAGATGCGCACTAATTACTGGGCCCAACAACTTTAGAAGAAAAACATATAAGGCATAAAATTTTTCAATTGATCAACGTAACCGCCTAGGCAAATAACAAGGGGGGGACACTTCCTACGACCCCACGACCCATAACTTAAGTGAATAAAGTAATGACAGATTAGAAACCAGAGGGTTTAAAACAAATAAGATAGGATCTAAAATAAAAAACCCTTAAACCCTTAAGGTCTAGAACAAAGCTGAAGCACTTGGAATTACACCCTCCTCGAAAATTTCAACATACCATAGCCAATCATGGGAAAAGAAAAACCCAATTTTAATCAGTGATAACACTTTCAATCCTTTTACTCTCTCAAACACTGAATCACTTATACAACTGGAAATTATAGCTTTAGCCTTTGCATTAGTCTTCTTTAGATTTATCTCATTTGGAGTTTGAGGACCACCTAACGGGGGTGTAAAACTAGTCTGAATGATTTCCCATATTCCATTATGCAATGTCTCCAAATGCAACTCCATTCTCTTCGTCCAGTACTAAAAGTTTGTACCATCAAAGATTAGAACTTTGTAATGCGTGTCCTGCACCATACCGGATCTACCTCAAGTGGTTAAGCTTACTCAAGAGGAACGTTTCTCTGATACCAATTATTGAACCCAAGGTAGGACTTACAGGGGGGTGAATTAGTCTTAATTTAAATTTATTGCAATACATAAACAACTAATCAACAACACGTATCGAAAACATGAGCACCAAGATTTTCTTCGTGGAAAACCCAAACAAGAAAAAACCATGGTGAGCACCTGCCCACAAAATACGTCCACTATGTATATCAGACTACAATGAAAAGAGCTCACTAATTTGGACTTGCAAACCAAGGCTAACTGCTCTTGGGGAAAGATACAAAAGAGGACTTGCAAAACCTGGAGCTAACTATAATAGGGCAAGATATAAATTAATCTGAAAAGAAGGATCCCGTAATCATGAAGTTGTCTTTAAACTCTGCATCAAGAGACCAACATCAACACACACCTCAGATCTCAACTATCAACAATCTGTCTCATACATTTACCATACTCTCAAAACAACTTGCATATCATTCGAACACAACTCTTCTTCTCCAATCTTCACTGAATTACACACACTTCCTTTCACATTCTCTATACTTTTATTTCCACTCTCTCTACACTCAACACTTCACTGCTTACATAACTCAATCACAATCATTCCTTATATACAAGATATATCATCAAAGATTGAACTAAGTCAGCTTGAACCAAAGTATACCTTCCAGACCAAAAACACATACATTGATCCACTCAAGGAGAAAGAGGGGACCAAAACACATCTCCCAAAGATCAATTCACCAATCCACAATCATTGGAACATAGAAAACATCATACTAACACACTATACATCCATATAAGCAATTAGCAATCAAAATATATCCTTCAGTGCAAATAACTCTAATCCAGATTTCCTTACGCTATGATGAGACCCATAACACATCGGATTGTTGGATTATTTGAGAGATTGTTAGATTTAGTTGTTAATTGATATTGCTAGGATATGTTGTTGTCATTGATGTCAACATATTCCTATAAGTTATTTCGGTGCTGGTTCCTGCTGCTATTCCTGTTGGTATTTCTGTCGGTACTCCCTCCGGTATATTCTAGTGTGATTAGTTCTTGTGTTGAGATTTTGGATTATTATTTTGGATTATTTTTTGTATCTTCATTTCAGATGGTTTGTGATTTGGTGCTTCACAAGTTATCTTTCTTTGTGATAGTTGTTGATTGGTTATGTTCTTGAGCCTTGAGACGTTGACCGATGAAGATTTGAAAAGAGATGATGGTGAAACTGTTCTGAATGATTATAACATGCTTGATGGTGTTTTATAATTGTGTCCTATTTGTTTTAGTGATTTTCATTGATCATTGAGTAAGTTTTTGGTGATTTCTATGAAACGGTGATAATTTATGTGTTATGCGGTATTTCTGATGGTGTAGTGTGTTGTGGGTGATCTTGGCGGGATTTGTGGTGGATGTAATTGTTTCAAAATTTGAATTAGGTCCATGCTATGTAATGTAAATCATAATATTGGTCTGGTGGTTGATCTTTGTATCATATAATGTAATTTTTTTAATTATGAGTTAAGGGTTGAGGGTTTAGCCGACCTTGTTATCAAGGTTGATGATTTGTATATATAGGTGATATGCTTATGTAATTTAGGTGTCGGTATTGTGTCTGCATTATCAGAGAGAGGTAAATGTGTGAACAAGGATATATCTTTAAGTGAAGTGTTGTGGTGAGTTTGGTGTTGCAGGGCAGACAACTGTGCTTAACCGGAACTGCCATCAGGCATTTGGAGATGCTATTATTACAGTTTTTTCCTTCCAGGTTGTAGTCTGCATCAGTCTATAAGTCAGTGGCTTCCCCAAGGCTTGTAGCCTTTCAGGCATATATCTTTTGAGTAGTGAGCTCTAGGAAGTGTGCCTTAATGCATGTACATTCCCCATTGTAATATTTTCACATACTACTACATAGTATCATCTTATTGTGGGTAGGTTCCGACTGTGGTTTTTCCCTTAACCAGGTTTTCCATGTCAAAATATTGGTGTTGTGTGTTGTGTTGTTAATTTTCTTATCTGTTATTGTTGTGGTTTATCGGTTAATATTTTAGAATTTTAATTTATTGTGTATTCGGTGAAGACTGATTCACCCCCCCTCTCAGTCTTCCTTCTTGATTGTTGTTAACAATTGGTATCAGAGCTACATCCTCTGGTAGAATATTAATCGCTTGAGGAGATCCGAGATGGCAGTTCAAGGTATTATTTTTAAGGACAGTCTGAGGTTTGATGGAAGGAACTACACTGTATGGAAGAAACATATGGAGGTGCATTTGAAATGTCTTGGAGATGATTATTGGAAGATCACTAAGAATACCTATGGTGTTCCTTAGAATGGACCATCCACTCCTGATAAGATTAAGGAAGTTGAATACAACATCAGAGTGAAGGAAGCATTACTTAGTGCCCTGGCTGATTCTAAAATGACAAATGTTATGGAAGTTTAGATCGCACATGAGATCTGGGTGAATCTTGAGATCCTGTATGAAGGTGATAGTCAAGTGAAAGTTTTTAAGTTGTAGAGTTTGAAAGGGAAGTATGAGACATTGAAGATGGGAGATGATGAGAAGATACATTCATACATGGCTAAGGTGAATGAGCTTGCTCTTGGTATCAAATCTACCAGTGGAAAGATTGAAGAAGATGAGATTGTTGCTAAGGTACTAAGATCTTTGCCTCCTTCTTATAAACATAAGGTTGCCACTATTGATGAGATCTGAAGTGTAACTACAGTGAGAAGGGATGTACTAGTTGGAAAATTTGCTGCATTTGAGCTGAGAAAATTTGGTGAATTACATGGAAAGTCTGAGAGAACATTCAAAGCATCAGCATTTGCGTCTCTTAAGGAGAGATATGATCTTGATGAGTGCAAGATATCAAGATATAAACCAGAAAGGAGAGAGATAGTAGAGCAAGAGAGAGAGCCTGATGAGATTGAAGCATTGATGGCTCGAAGATTGCCTAAAGGTTCCGATAAGTATGATGGAAAGTTGCCCTTAAAATGTTTTTCTTGTAATAATATAGGACATTTTTCTTCTAGATGTCTGAAGAGAATGGATAAGTATGATAGACATGATAAGTTTGATAGAAATGATAGATATGAGAAGCATGAGAAGTATGATAAGCCTTATAAGCCTAACTGGAAGTTTAGGAACCAAAAGAACTATTATCATTATGCAGATGAAGGTGTTACAGATGAAGAATCAGAAGAAGATGAAGTTGTGTTTATTGCCATTAAAGAAGATAGTCATGTACCTATTGATTCCACTAGCTATTCTGTTGAGGAGAAAACTTTAGCTGCTAAGGTAGAAGGAAAGGGTGAATGGGTGATTGACAATGATTGTTCACATCATATGATCAGTGACAAAATAAAATTTGTAAACATGGAAAGGTATGATGGTGGAATAGATAGATTTGGAAATGACAAAGCCTGTGTAATCCATGGAAGAGGTTCTATTTCTTTTGATTGTAAGGATAATATTTTGAGTGTTGGATAGATGGTTGATAAGGGTTATGATTTACAATTCAAATATGGTAAATGCAAGATCTTGAATGCATCCGGTATAGAAATTTCATTTGGAACTAAGACTGAAGGTAACATTTTTCATTTGAATGTTAGTGAGAAAACTTGCTTGGTTGCTAACATAGATGAGAGTTGGTTATGGCATAGAAGAATGTGTCATGTAAACTTTGAGTTATTGATCAAGATCAGTTCTAAATAAGCTGTCAAGGATTTACCTAATATTGTTAAACCTGTTAATTCAGTATGTAAGGAATGTCAATTGGGTAAGAAAACATGAATTTATTTCAAAAGTAAATGGTACACATTAGATGGATTGTTAGATCTTGTTCATACTGACCTGTGTGGACCTAGAAATGTTAGAAGTGTGCAGGGTGATAGATACTTTATGTTACTAATTGATGATTATTCCAGAATGATGTGGGTTTTTTTTTTGAAGGAAAACTTAGAAGCATTTGAGAAATTTAAGATATTCAAAGGTAAAGTTGAAACTGAATCTGGATTGAAGATGAAGTGTCTGAGATTTGATAGAGGTGGAGAATTCTATTCCGGTGAGTTCAATTCTTTCTATGAGATGCATGGAATCAGAAGACAATCATCTACTCCTAGGACCCCACAACAGAATGGGATTGTTGAAAGGAAGAACCGTACTATTTTAGATTCTATAAGAACCAAGTTAATTGAAGGAAATGTTCCGAAGGTCTATTGGAGAGAAGCTATTAGCACTGTAGTCTATACATTCAATAGAGTTCATATCAAAGGTGATACAGATAAGACTCCTTATGAGCATTGGTTTGATCATGTTCCTAATATGAATTATTTCAAAGTTTTTGGTAGAAAATGTTATATCAAGATAGATGAGGATATTGGGAAGTTTGATGCTAGAAGTGATGAAGGTATCTTCTTGGGATATTCTACAAATAGAAAATCTTACCGGTGCTATAACAAGAGACTAAGAAAGATAGTTGAGAGTGCAAGTGTGAAGATGGATGAAAACCTTGGGAAGGAGTGATGGTTAGGAAAATGACCTAGCAAAAATTTTGTGCCTTAGGTGAAAAATGGGTCATCTATGTCTTATATTGCTCTCTTTCTCTTGTGCTTCAGAACTAGGGTTTAGGGTTTTATGGATTTTGTTTAAATCTAGATAAATCCCCTAAATTGATATAAACTCACATTACCTTTTCACTTAAGCTTGAGGGTTTTAGTACGTTGGTGGGGCCTTTTTCTGTGTCCTAGGTATTTATTTGATGAGAGGATCTTACATTTCCTAAGATACTCATTTTATTTTCCTGGCGGGTCCTTCTTTTATATTTTAGCCAATATATTTGTGTTAAATATCAGGCTACTAATGTTCTCTATTGTATGCACATGTATTAATGAACAAATATCTTTTAATCATAATAAGGAAACATGCTCGGTCGTTAAATGATTGAAGAGGGTGCACATTGGGGCTAGTAGTGTAAAGTTCAGACTGTTGGCCATTTGTAAGAATTGATTATGTGTTGCATTGATGCCAACACTAGATATTTGGATGCTTTACCGACACCCTTCTGGTCCCGGTAGGTTGAATAGTTTCTGGTTGGTTTGGATCTGGCATGATGCAGTATGATCAGGTATATTTTGGTTATGAAATTGGCTTACTCATGATACTCATGTTCATATTCAGTAAGTTGGTTTTGGTCTGGTGATCAGATGCTATCCTATTTGCTTGGAAGCTTGGCTTGTGGTTTCGGTGAGGGTTTCACTAGCATAGCTTTTGATGAAGATATTTGATGATATGCATAAGTGGTGTTGGTGCAGCTTCTGGTGGAGATTCAAGATGCTATTGGTTATCATGTTCAAGACTTGGCAGATGGAGATCATTGCTTTAGTGTGTGAACCTATATTGGGTCCCTGTTGATCTACGTTATGGACCGACTTAATGTAACATGTGGATTGGACCTCTCGATGTGTTTCCGGGATGTCTTATGTTTTGATATTATTTTTTTGGTCTAAGGCCGACATGTTTTGTAATTATGTAATTGATTTATTGTCTAGTGGCTGCCCTGATTGTTTATGGTTGAGGGTTTGTATATATGATGTAAGATCTCATTGTAGATCATCATGGTATAGGATCATAGGTATAAGGTCAAGGAATGGGATATGTAACGTGTGAATAATGTAATATCATTCATGCAGAGTATTTTGTCAATCATTGGAGATCGAATTGGGTTTATGTAAGAGGATTTAGTCCTCCAGTATAGAGCTTAACCGAAACTATACTCAGGTATAGGAGATACTATCTTTGTAGTTCAAACACTTCTCCGGATTGTAGTATGGATTTCTATGTAGTCAGTGAGACTCCTTTTGTGATGACCAGTGTGCTCTAGGCTGTTGGCCTTCCTGCAAGTGTAGGCCCCTCAATTGTAATTCACATACTTATTGCAGAAGTATTATTTGACTATGGGTAGGCTTCCCACCATGTTTTTTCCCTCTACCAGGTTTTCCACGTATAAATCTCAGTATCATGTGGATGGTATTTATTCTGTTATTATTGTTTATGCTTAATTGGTTTAACTGCTATCTGGTATTTGGTTTAAGCATTCTGATATTAATGTTTTGGGTTCCAGTATTAAAGTTTTAATTGCTAAATGTTCTGGTAATCTGTGACAATTGATTCACCCCCCTCTCAGTTGTCTTCCAGTTATTTGAACTATCTAATAATTGGTATCAGAGTTTTGGTACTCTTTGCAGAAAGCTTAACCACTTAAGGAAGATCCTATGGTGACTAACAATTCAAGTCCATTTAGTTTATATGGAGCTATCTTTCAAAGAGATATTCTTAGGCTTGATGGAACAAATTACACAATATGGAAGATTTGGATGGAGACTCATCTAAGATGTCTTGGCAAGGATATTTGGGAGATCGAACAAAATAGTGTTACACCTCATAATCCAGCATCTGGCAATCCTCCTCTGGAAAAATTGGATAAGGAGCTTGAGAATGATTATAGAGAAAGAGGAGCCCTCTTGTGTGCACTTTCTGATAAAAAAATAATGGGATTAATTGACAAATCATCTGGAAAGGCTATATGGGATAAGTTAGAGACTCTTAATGAAGGTGACCCTACAGTGAAGATTGCTAAACTTGATGGTTACGGGTGAGATATGAAAACCTAAAGATGGCAGAAGATTAAAGGATTACTGCATTCATGGAAAGGGTAAATGAGATTGTTATGGGAATTCAGTGTTGTGGTGGAACTCTAAGTGATGATGAAATTGTTTCTAAAGTTCTAAGAGCCCTACCACCGGCTTACAAAATGAAGGCTACTTCTATTAATGAGTTGAGAACAATGGCTAATACATCTGTCAATTGAGATACCTTGGTTGGGAAGTTATCTGCTTTTGAGCTTGAAGAATTTGGACCCTCTGGAGCTGTGAAGACTGAACCTTCTTTTCATGCATCTGCATCAACAACCGGTAAGCAAGATTGGAAAGATTTATATACAAAGGAATTAGATGATATGAAGAGAGAAGATAATGAGTTTGAGCAACTTGAAGCACTATTTTCTAGAAGGGTACCTAAAGGACCAATAGGAAGTAAGTATGAAGGAAAAACACCTTTTAAATGTTTTGCATGTAATAAGGCTGGTCATTTTGCATCTAGATGTCCTAAAAGAAATTCAAGATTTGAAGAAAGAGTTAAAAGATCATTTAAACCTAACCTTGGATATCAGAACAAGTATAGATTTAAGAAAAAAAGAGACAAATCATGCTACATAGCAGATGAGGAAGGCATTATTGATTCAGATGATGAACCAGAAAAAGGCTTTGCTAGTGGATCCGATAATGGGAAGGAATGGGTATTCGTGGCTATCAAGGAAGATGATCCGGCACTAGAAGAGAATGTACTTGAGGAGAAGGCACTTGCTGCTAAAATTGAGGACAAGGATGAATGGGTAATTGACAGTGGTTGTTCACATCATATGACTGGGGATAATCGGAAGTTTCTATCTTTGCAAGAATATGATGGCAGTCTAATTAGATTTGGAGATGACAAATCATGTATGATCAAAGGAAAAGGAACTATATCATTGGATGGTAATAGCAATACTGAGTTTATTATGTTGAAGGTTTGAGGCATAATCTTTTGAGTGTAGGAAAATTGGTGGATAAGGGATTTCAATTACAATTCAAGGATGGAAAATGAAAAATAACCGGTACACAGACAAAAGGTCATATATTTCATTTGAATTTTGGTGACAAGACATGTTTGATTGTACAAATTGATGAGAGTTGACTATGGCATAAGAGGCCGTGTCATGTAAATTTTGATTGCATTGTGAAGATCAGTTCCATTAAGGCAGTTAGAGATATACCTAAGATTGTGAAGCCCTATAATCCGGTATGTAAAGAATGTCAAATGGGTAAGTAGTTCAGAACCTCTTTTAGGTGTATACAAGATAAATCTAATGATGTTCTTGATCTTATTCATATTGATTTGTGTGGCCCTGCTAGAGTTAAAAGTTTTCAAGGTGATAGATATTTCATGTTAATCATTGATGATTATTCTAGAATGATGTAGGTTACTTTTCTAAGGGAAAAATCTAAAGCATTTGAAAAGTTTAAAATCTTTAAGGATAAAGTGGAAATTGAGACATGATTGAAGATTAAATTTTTGAGGTCAGATTATGGTGGAAAATTTACATCCTGTGAGTTTAATAAATTTTGTGAGAAGCATGGTATAAGGAGACAAGTTTTTGCTCCCCGGACACCTCAACAGAATGGAGTTGTGGAAAGGAAGAACATAACTATCTTGGATGTTGCTAGAACAATGATGATGGAAGTTAGTCTACCTCATATCTACTAGAGAGAAGCAGTGAGCACAATGGTTTATACATTCAACATAGTACATATCAAAGGAGAAACTGGTAAGATACCTTATGAATTATGGTTTGACAATACACCTACAGTTAAGTATTTCAGAATATTTTGTAGTAAATGTTATATCAGGAGAGATGATATCATTGCCAAATTTGATCCTAGATGTGATGAAGGTATATTTCTTGGTTATTCTAATGAAAGCAAGGCATATAATGTTATACCAAGAGATTGTAGAGAATTGTGGAGAGTGATAATGTCAAGGTGGATGAGCTGAATAGAGGTCAAATTAGAGTTTATGAGAAGGAACCGACAGTGGAAATGATTATATATGAATCGGTAGCACCCTTACTAGAATAGAGTGTTGAACCAGTTACTCTGATAGTATCAAAGAATTCTACAGTAACTGAAGAACCAGAAAGAGGAACAGAGAGTCAGAGGACTCCTAGGTATGTGAGATTAAATCATTTAGAAGATCAGATCATTGGGGATAAGAACAATGGAGTGATGACAAGAAGAAGACTGGCAACTAATGAGGTATGCTTAATTTCAAAAGTTGAACTGGTATTAATAATTGAGGCATGTAAAGATGAATATTGGTTGAAAGCTATGGAAGAAAAATTAGATCAGATTGAGAAAAATAACACATGGACTTTGGTTCCCCAACCTAAAAATAAGAATGTTATTGGAACTAAACAGGTTTTTAGGAATAAATTGAATGAGGATGGTCAATTTTTAAGGAATAAGGCTAGCTTGGTTTGTAAAGGATATTCTCAGAAGAAAGGAATTGATTATGGTGAGTCTTTTGCACTTGTAGCTAAGATTGAAGTTGTAATATTATTTCTTGCCTATGATGCCCATAAAAACTACAAGGTTTATCAGATGGATATTAAGTGTGCATTTTTGAATGGGGATCCTGATGAGGAAGTTTATATTGAGAAACCTGATGGTTTTTCACTATTAGATGATACAAACATGGTTTGCAGGTTAAGGAAAGCTTTATATGGATTGAAACAAGCACCTAGAGCTTGGTATGCAAGGTTAGATAATATCTTTTGAAGTTTGGTTTTACTAAGGGTAATGCTGATAGTAATTTATATTATAAGATCACTGATGATGATATATTGATTATTGAAGTATTTGTTGATGAAATTATTTTTGGAGGTGAAGATAAGTTGTGCATGGAATTTTCTAAAAATATGGAAAAAGAATTTGAAATGTCTATGATTGGGGAAATGAAATTTTTCTTAGGTTTGCAGATTACTTAGACTGACAAAGGTATTTCATTTGTCAAACTAATTATGCTAGGGAATTGTTGAAGAAATTTGGTATGGGAGATTCTAAACCAGTAAGTACTCCTATGATTACAAATGAGAAATTGATAAGGAAAGATATTCTGCACCGGTAAATCCTACAAGATACAAATCTATGATTGTAGTTCTTCTTTATTTGACTCAGACTAGGATTGACATAATGAATGTTGTTTGTATTGCATCTAGATTTCAGAGTTATCCTAGAGAAAATCATGAGAGTGCGGTGAAAAGGATTTTTAGATACTTGCAAGGTACATCAGAATATGGTTTGTGGTACCCTAAGGATGATGACTTTACTTTATGTGCATATACAGATGCTGATTGGGCTGGAGACTTTTGATGACCGAAAAAGTACTTCCGGTAGAGATTTCTCACTTGGAAAGAAGTTGGTTTCATGGATCAGCAAGAAACAATGATGTACTTCTTTATCTACTACTGAAGGTGAGTATGTTGCTACTGCTACTAACTATACATAGGTTTTATGGATGAAGAAAATTTTGAAGGATATCAAAGTGCATTGCATTGGACCGGTAGTTATTCACTGTGATATTGTTGCTGCTATTGACATATCAAAGAATCTGGCATTTCACGGCAAGACAATACACATATCTATCAAGTATAACTTTTTGAAGGAGAAGGTAGAAGAAAATGAAGTTAGACTGGTTTACATGAACACTAAAGAGCAAATTGCAGATATTTTCACTAAACCTTTGCCTCAAGAACCATTTGAGTACCTGAGAGATAGGTTAGGGTTTTTTTCCCTTCCTATAGAGAACTGATTGATGCTTTTTGGCATCAGTTCGGTATGCATTATTAGAGATATTTTTCATTCCATCACTGATGTGGGGATGCTACTTCTCAGGGGGAGTAGTCAACTTTGTGATTCAGTGGTTTATGTTTTTTCTTTGATATTTTTGTCAGATTTATGGCATTGATGTCAAAGGGGGAGAGATATTGATGTGAAAAAGAAAAACTTAAGGAGTTGTATACATTAGGGGGAGATATATGTGTAATTCAGAGTGATGGTATGATGAAAGAATAAAGATCCAGTCAACTACTGAGAGGGGGGGTGAATCAGTAGATAGAAAATTGATATAAACTTTTACCAATCTCAAAATCAACCTCTCAAAGCAAACTCTAAACTGACAAGTTAAACCACTGAACTAGAAATGCAATATCACTGTCAAGTTAAACTGGTTGACTGTTATAACAGATTAAGAGTAAAAAAACTTGAAACTCACAAACATCCAACTACTTTACTGACATAAGTAAAACCTCATTTCAGCTTGTTGCTGGTTAACACAATATATCAAAGTGGATTTAACAGTTAAGCAATTCAACCATAGTAAACATAACCACAAAAACATTCACCGCTTGACACAATATTTTTGACGTGGAAACCCAAATGGGAAAAACCACAGTGGGGATGGATACCCACAAGTATTCTGAACTCTTCTGAAGTTCCTTAAAGCTTTACAAAAAGTCCTGTTAAGAACAGATCTCGTTAGAGACCACCTGGTTAAGGGATTGACTATAACGCCCTATTAGAAGCGATACCCTATGAGGAGTAGCCTTGGTAGAGGATTTAAAATCTAAGCTGATGGACCACCTGGTCAGAGGATTTGAATAACACTAATCTTGTTAGAGCTTACCCGGTTAGGGGATTTTAATTGATGTAATTGTTAGAAAACAACATGGGTTTGCTAATCTATTTGAATAGCACTACACTTGCTTGTTCAGATCCTTTTCATGCTCCTATATGCCTTTACACAAACTACAGATACATCATCCGGTTTAGCAACCACACTCAACTAGAAATTTGCCAACTCTGAAACAAAATAAATCATTGGCCTTATAAACAAATCAATAGGTTGGTAACACAACACAAAGTTAATTCTCTCATAGAGAATACAAAAAAATCGGTTCAAGTATGACCGTTGGATTACATAATAATCTCTACACATCATTCAAGATAGCCTCAACTGCTCCTTGATCACCACTTCATCAAACACTGTAACTCATCACGCGGTTTGCATTACATGCAATATACTTTCTAATTCCCAAGATAAAAATCATTATCTCTATGCGCCAAAAACTATTTGAAACTATTCTCATACAACATGCATACGTGTCATAATCATTACTGCTCATCATCAGATCATAAACCAATACAACCAATTCACCAAACTTCATCGGTTAGGGTTTATCATATCAATAGGTAGGGTTTACCGGTTGATAGCATTTCTTCTTAGCAATACCGGTTTCCACCACAAACTCACCTACCGGTTGTAGTTCTCTTCACTAGCTCTTCCTACTGGTTACAAAACAACATTATAACAACATCATTACTATTAATTGACATCAATGACAACATAAAATTTCATTAATGCAATCTTCATGCAAATGCCAACATGGAGCTTTAAAAAGATTATTCATTGGGGGTGTTTGGTCTTTATTTAAGAACTTCTTTGCTATATCTTTGACTGGGAGATTGATGGCTGTCTTCCATTGGGGTAGACTAGTTTGGCATTTCTTGGTACTTAGATATTTTTCACATCTAGTGTTGCCATCAATGCCAAGGGGGAGATTGTTGGCCATTTGGAAGAATTGATTATGTGTTGCATTGATGTTTTGTCATTGATGCCAACACTAGCTGTTTGGATGCTTTACCGATACCCTTCTAGTCTCGGTAGGTTGAAAAGTTTCTGGTTGGTTTGGATCCGACATGATTCGATATGATTTGGTTATGGAATTGTCTTATTCATGATACTCATGTTCATATTTAGTAAGTTGGTTTTGGTCTGGTGATTAGATGCTATCCTGTTTGCTTGGAAGCTTGGCTCGTGGTTTCGGTGAGGGTTTCATTGACAGAGATTTTGATGAAGATCTTTGATGATATGCATAAGTGGTGTTGGTGTAGCTTCTGGTGGAGATTTAGGATGCTGTTAGTGATCGTGTTTGAGACTTGGTGGATGGAGATCATTTCTTTAGCATGCGGACCTATATTGGGTCCCGGTTGATCTAGGGTATGGACCGACTTAATGTAACGTGTGGATTGGACCTCTTGATGTGTTTCCATGATGTCTTATGTGTTGGATATTAGTTGTTTGGCCTAAGGACGACATGTTTTGCAATTATGTAATTGGCTTATTGTCTGGTGGCCGACCAGATTATTTATGGGCGAGGGTTTGTATATATCTGATGTAAGATCTCATTGTAGATTATCATGGTATAGGATCATAAGTATAAGGACAAGGAATGGGATATGTAATGTGAGAATAATGTAATATCATTTAGGCAGAGGATTTGGTCGATCATTGGTGATCGAATTGGGTTTATGTAAGAGGATTTAGTCCTCCCGTATAGAGCTTAACCCAAACTGTACTCAGGCATAGGTGATGCTATATTTGCAGTTCAAACACTTCTCTAGATTGTAGTCTAGATTTCTATCTAGTCAGTGTGACTCCTTTTGTGATTACCAGTGCGCTCTAGGTTGTTGGCCTTCCTGCAAGTGCAGGCCTCTCAATTGTAATTCACATACTTATTGTAGAAGTATTATCTGACTGTGGGTAGGCTTCCCATGATGGTTTTTCCTTTTACTGGGTTTTCCACATATAAATCTTGGTTTCATGTGGATGGTATTTATTATGTGATTATTGTTTATGCTTAATTGGTTTAATTTCTATTCTGGTATTTGCTTTAAGCATTTTGGTATTAATGTTTTGGGTTCCGGTATTAAATTTTTAATTGCTAAATGTTCTAGTAATCCATGAAAACTGATTCACCCCCACCTTTCAGTTGTCTTCTGGTTATTTGAACTGTCTAACATAGACAGATCTAATGGATCTCATTACCCTGCAATAGAAAGTGCTCAGAAGTTAATGATCATGGCGTCACGAGATGATGTTGCGTATCTTGGGTGGGCCGAGAGAAGCCGAATGGTGGGGGTTGCTGACAACAATGAGAAGGATGATGAGTCAGAAATGTTGTGTCATGCTTTTGATGTCTCCATCTGCCACAAAAGATGGTCAATATTAGATTAACTAATATTGATCATGTGATGTGCCACCATGGAAGGAATCAATGGCCCAATTTCAAACTTATTTCAAATATGAATTCGAGCCATTTTCTACTTGCGCGAGCAATAATAGTGAAAGATATGGTGACGCCTGATTCAAGAAAAAAAATAATTGCCTTTTCAAAATCATTTCGATTCATGAGGCAAATTCAAAGAAAGAAAAAAGAGAGTTCAGAGCCAAAGAAGATTTGAGTGAGCTATCTCAGTGCATAATTAAGGTCTACCCAATGTTTTCAAAGCCGCAAGCTGATTATCTTCCCTTCTATGTTTTTAAGGTTGGATATTATAAACTGTGTGAAATTCTAGCAAAAGGATTGAAGAGTGTTGTAGGACTTTACAGTCTTAGCTCAAGGAAATTGTGAATTTTCCGTTCATCTGTTAGAATTGTCAGTTCTTATGTTGAACCCTAGTTTCCCTTCCTCGTCTATTGATAATTATTGAGAAAGCTCTAGTTTGATAAAACGGCTCCCTCACGAAACCACTCGAGATAGACATAATATTTAAGGAGAAATTTGTATGATGATTTTTTGGACCAATTCAAACCATCAACAAACAACAAGTATTAGGGGATAAATCTTATTAAAGGGAAAACCCTAGGAGTAGGGTTAGTTGATAAAGCTTTCACAATTTCCGATGCTAGGGTACCTATGACTAGGATAAGCATGTTCAAGTTATGGTATGGACAGAGGAATTTTCATTCTCCATTCTCGAGTGCATGGCAGTATGACTTAGGCAAGCTGGTGGTGCCTAATGTATTCATTGATGTCGACCTTCTCAGGGTAGTTGCAAATAGATATGACCCTGTTTCTAGAGTGATAAGGAGAAATGATGGAGAGGTCTTATTGAGAATTTGAAGAGAGGAATTCCAAGAAGTTTTTGAACTATATGAACCCTCTTCTTCCACAATTCAACTAAATCTGGATGAGATAAAGATCGAATATCACTAGACAAAGGGTTTTGTCAGATCAAACCTTCACCAGGCCCATTTGGAAAAAGCAGGAAACACATCATACCATATTGGCCCAAATTTAGTGGAGCCTTTTCCAATTGGTGCCTTTGCCAAATATTTACAAGATACTTTCTTTTCTCTATGTTAGGTTTTAGGTTTTAACCCATCCACAGTTATGCCACCATATTACATGTTTATGGCTATTCAGATTCAACATCCTTTTTTTTCAGTACTTTTTGATTTTGTACCATATCTTGAAGATAATATTCATGAGGGATTACTGGATATTAAGAACAATGTATTAAGCACTAATATTTATTGGTACTCATTACTGATGTATATGTTCTTATTTAGGAATTCAGATTATTTTGAAGATACCATGGATCTCAGAAAGACAATTGATAATGTTGAGATACCAGAGCAATTATGGAAAATGGACATGTCATGGGACATACCAGAAGCTAGTTTCATAAAATTTGACAATGGTTTTGCTTCAAAATTAAGCCAGCGATTGATAGTAAATTCGCTTAGAATTCCTACACAGTTGCATGAATTTTTGAAACCAAAAGAAAGGCTTCCAATCATGAGAAATGAGCCTAATTGGGGTGATATCATCCCTTAGGAGGTTAGCACTGTCATTAGAGTTTATGGTTTCCCAAGACATCCTCATGTATTACCTTGCAATGTCCCATTGAGACTTGGATTTGTTGAAGTAATTTGGCAAATAGGTTGCATTCAGGATAAGGATTTGAAAGGCAAGGGAAAATGAACTATCTTCCCTGACTACACTATCATCCAATAGTTTGGAATTCTGAAAAGAGGGTACGTGCATTTTGACAAGCTCTTCGCAGCATATTACTTGGAAGTTAGTGTAGTTAGGCACAATGACCCAAAGGGGTTCTATAATATTTTTAGGTAAATAATAAAAGGAGGTGCACTACCCCATGAACACCTCTTTCGTGAAGATGTAATCAGAAATGATTTTGATTTTTTGCTCAAGATTGGAAGAAGGAGAAGTGGATAGCTTTCAGAAAGTTATGGGCAATTATACAGAAAATGGATCCAAGCTATGATCCATTGAGAGCCTTCAATTATTTCTTTGCCAAAGTTGATTTTTGTTATGAATTATTTTGATGAGTTAATTCTTGCTTTGAAAGAGAAGAGAGCAAATCTTGAGGAAATTCATGGCAGGCAGATTGAGAAGAAGAGTGTACAACAGTCTACACATATTTCACCGACATATGCAGCTATGATTCAATGTATGCGAATGAAACAACTTGGCCCGCCTCCTCCTCCACCTCACAAGATAGATGGATTAAAGGAGACTCGACCTAGTTATGAGCCCCCTCTAAGGGGTGGTATTATTATAAAAAGATTGAGGGAGGAAGAGAGTAGTGATGAGGATAGCAATAGTTATAGTGGAAAGCTTGTGAGGAGGAAATGAAAGAAAATAATGAGGTGAGAGACAACCCCAGAGATGGAGGTTAGACCTTTGAAAGGAGTCCAGATCATTGATCTAGAGGACTTAGATAGAAGTCCGTCATCACCATGTGTACCCTCTTCAACTCTTGGACAATTTAAAGAACAAGGAGGAGATCAACAAGTGGAAGAACCATAAGATATAGACACCATTAAGATTACAAGTGCAGAAATGTAAATTGATATCCCTCCTATGCCAGCCACTGGAATTTGACATCACCCCTCTAGATATCCAAGGAAGAGGATTCAAGGATGCTAGAAAAGAGGCATGTGAGAAATTTCTTGAAGATGAAGCTTTTGTGAAGAGTCTGACCTTCCTTCAATGATGTGGAAAGTAAAAATTCATGAATACAGGAAGAGAAGTGCCAAGAGAAAGGCCCAGAGGCTGGATGGGTCTGACCACAAAAATTAGGAAGAGGTCAAGACTGAGATGATGGAACAATTCAAATAATAATGACAAATGAGGGCAGAAAGATTGTAAATTAGGTTGGTATCTTAATTCCACCTGAATGGGACATAGCCTATGTAGTGACATTTGATAACATTAGAAAATCAAGAAGCCAATCATACAACTCAGAAGATGAAGCAAGGCTGGCATTCAAAGGATCAAATTTTATAGATTACGATACAACCTTGGTAGTATGGTCACTAGAGAAAGGGCCTAGGAGACCTGATATCAATGATATAAACCCAAATTTGAAAGGAGGTCTTATTATAAAGAGAGCTTCTGATACATCAAGTGTCAAAGATACAAAATTGAATGTTGATACGACCAAATTGGCCCATGAAACTACAAAGAGAGAAGCTAAGGAGAAGCAGGAGTTAGTAAAGAAGTTTGAGAAATTTTTTGATGATTATAATATAGTTCAATAGAAATATGTGGAGTTACAGACAAAAGTTCAGCTTCTTGAGCAGAGACAGACAGGAGCACCTTCTTCAGCCCTTGCCATTACATTGGACCCATCAACATCCAGGTCTCCACCAATCTCATGTATGAATATATCAATTCAATTAGGTAGTGAGACAGATGCTCCTATAATGCAACTAGTACGTTATATTCATGATGAACCTGAACCCACTAATTCTACTGACCCAACCTGAGCTCAAATTTTGGAAAATATTGGTGAGTTGGAGAAAAAGCTAAAGGAGTCAGAAGATCAATCTGCCAATAAATAGAGGGAGATAGTCAACTCTGTATTAGTTCACTTAAATGAAAAATTAGATAGTAGACTGAATAGTGTGCATTCTTTATATTCTTTATTGTTTAATGCTATTTAAAGTTTTGATAGAGATAAAGAGGTAGCAATCCCTTTGTTCAAAAAGTGGTTACAAAGGGGAAATGAGCTCATAATAATGTCCATGGCTTCAAAATACCATGCTGAGAGGCCAACAACACTTCAACCAACTTATCTATTGGTAAAATCTATGCAGAAGGCCCAAATGCTACTAGATAATATAGAAAGGAAAATAAGAGAGTTGATGAGAACCTTTAGTGAAATGAATGAGACACTTCTGCCTAGTATTGAGAATGAAAACGGGGAAATTAAACCTTTGCAATTATGGAAGGAAGAGGTAGAAAGAGATATCAATATACATGTGGATATGATCTATGATGATTTGGATATTGGTATGTTGGAGGACACCATGGATAAAATAATACATACCAGGTCATTTTTTGAAACTTTTAAAAGGGAGGTGAATCAAGTGGTGGTCAAGTACGTTCCCTACATGATAAAGGCTGACGAGGTTATGATTTTCAAGTTGTCATCAGATGAGGAATATGCTGAGTGGGAAAATATGTATCTAAAAGAATGAATGAGGACATCAACTTGTTAGTTAACTAGCTATATGATGTGGAAGCCTGGCAGGAGGTTTTGGTTCTATGCTCGGTCACTTTTTGGATGTGAACAATAGAAGAAGTGGGCCCTTCTCAAATCTTCATCAACAATAGAAAAAGGAAAAGGGAGATGCATAAAGTGCTATGATGAATTAGTTGCAATATATTTTGGTCCTAGTTACGGTATTCCTTAAATGATATCTTTTGTAACAAATTTGTGGGTAATCGGTCATTATCTGAATGTCAGGTGTCTTCTCTGGCTCGTAGCTTGTTTTTGACCCTTGTTTCTATAAAAGAGAATTCAAGGCCAGGCGAAAGGGTTCTGAATTTGGTCTCTGTACTTAGTAATTTTGAAAATTCTCAGTCATAAGGTTCCTGTAGAAAATCTTAGTTGAAAGTGAGAAAATTGCAAAGATTTTAGACCAAAATAGATAAGAGTCACGAGTCTATGTTTTCTTATAGGTTCTTGAAGGAGTTATGTGTAAATGGTCTTTATGGCAAAGATAGGAAACTGATTTAAAAAGAAATATAATTCTGATTTATTTCTCTCCTTTATACAATTTTATCGTCTTTTGAATGAAATATGGTCAAGGATTTCTTTCATTCAATGCACTATTGTGGTGTATGTATTTTCTATTCCTACTTTGATCTAAGGGGTCAATTAAAATGCTTGAATAGGATTACAGAGTGATAGGAATTATTAGTGGATTTGATAAGTAGTTTAAATCAGGGTTGTAGAGGGAAAATGTTGCAAGGAAATGTTTTCTCAAGATCCACATGCTATTAGGTTAATTCAATTGCAAATCATTTATGTATATCGAAATCAGTCGCCCAAATGGAAGGAGGCACTGGTCATAGTTTGTTATGAGTCCTTACAATCATTTATGTTCTTTGTTCATCTGTATTTGTTGCATAATTCATTACAATCATATATCATATAATCTTATATGTACTATGGTGCATTTCGTCCATCTCAAGCTCCATCTAGGTTGAGGATCACTGAAGGATTAGCCATCCTTGAGAATTCACCCTGTTGTTGAGCTCATATCTGAGATAATCTGGTTAATTTGGTGAAGGTATAAGTATGGCACAAAGATTGTAAGTTCATCAAAGGATCACTCTCCTGGGTTTCGCAGAGCCCAAAGTGTAGAAGGATAAGCCGTAATCCTTATCATATGTTGGTCCAAGTCCTTGAATATTTCAAATAGTTGGAGTTGGCTTCTCCTCTAATAAAATATGAAAAATCAACTTGGTTTTTGCTTGCTCACAGTGTAAACCCCATTCTGGGGCACCAACAAAAATGACGACTGTGCTGGGGACTTTTCAGTATCTCTGGTGAACAATTGAGTTGTAACATTGCATAATTGCAGTAGGTTGTGTCGTCCATTTGGAGAATTGCATTGAAATCATATCACATTTCTATGATTTGAAGGTTGAGTCCCTATTTTGTGTTTCTAGTTCATGTTCTTGACCATATAAGGTGTTTTGCGTTTGTTTAAAGGACTTTCTTATTTGTGAACAAGATTTATAAATTTCTTTTAAAGAGTACCGAATATTGTTTTATTCGGTTTCCCAAAGTAATTTGGGTGGCGAACCTAAAATCTCTGTGCCAGTGAATGTATTTTGAAGATTTCAAATAACTCTTTGAAGGATTCCATCACTATGAGTATACCTAAGAACACTGGAGGTTATATACAGCTACATCTTGAAGAAGGATTAGAAGAGATTCTTGTAGTTACGTCGAGGATTGGGACTAGAAGAAATACAAAAAGACGCAATGCTGCGTCTTCATAGAAACCCAAGCACAAGAATGCAAGTAAGTCCTCATTACATCCTGTTTCTAAAGTTCATACAAATTCTTCTAAAAGTTCCGAATCAGATAACATGGGATTTTTTTATTCTTTATTTAACACACCTGTACAAGAAGAAGGAAAACAACAAAATAAGGATGTTACTCAGGTTCAATATTTAGAAAAGAAAAGAGGCCAGAGTAGAAGTAGAAGTCATCAAGATAGTATTAGTATTGTACCTCCTCCTCTTGGCCCTAGGAAAAAAACGTCCTTATGATTTTGAATCTACCCAGGAAGAGAGAGATGCTAACCTAATAGATTTAGATGATACTTCTGGATCTGAAATAAATTTTCCAGATCCTGAAGAGGTTTTTGGAGATATAAGCACATTAAAGATAGAACTCCAGGAAGAAATTGACTTGAGAAAAAGAAAAGAAAAGGAGGAGTCTGAAGTTATGAATGATGTGATTTAGAGGGATAACTTACTAAGACAATTGGATACACTCAAGGCTTTGAATCATGAGCGAATTAAGCCTAATGTTGAGGGTCCTATTCTGAAAGAAATTCTAGATAGGAAATTTGAACATGCTGTAAAAGAAAATCCTAGGAGCCTTGCTGATAGCCAAAAGCTAGTAGGTCCCAGTTAGTTGAATGCACAAATTCCCAAGTTAGACTAGGACAAGGGAAAACAAAATGTGTCTGGTGTCAAAATAAATGATCAAAAGGCCCCCACTATCTTGGATTCGAGCCATGGGTTGTCTCAAATAGATGATGAATTAGAAAGGGCTAGGATAGAAAATGAAACTCTTACAAAAGAGTTAAAGAGAATTGCGATGGAAGCTTCGATAGCTGAAATGAAAAGGAAAATTGGTTTCTTGAAAATATCTTCATTAAATGATGCTTCCTTCACTACTGGTCCATTTAATACCTAGGTTGTTTCAAGTTTGATTCCCACAACTTTACCAAATATTGGTACAAGTACTCTTTTTAAATTGTTCAGGTTACTCATAGGGCTGGAGTTGCTGTTGGGACTGGTACTGGAACAAAAATGGTTGGAATGGTGCAATTAATAATGTTGCAGGACAAGCTACTGTTGGACAGTTCCAAAGAAGACCTATCCAACTAGAAAGGTATAGGCAATTTTTTTTCGATGGGATACAAGGGTATCCTAATTTAGTCCCGAATGAGTTGAGGGACAAAATAAATAAGTTTGCAGGAAATAATGCTATCATAGGTGAGGAACATTTGAGAGCCTTCACAAATAAATTAAATGACTATGAAGTGGAGCATGAAGATGTTGTTATGAAGCTATTTGTACAGTCTTTGACTGAAGATGCCAGGGATTGGTACAAAGGGTTACCAAATGTAAGCATTAATTCTTGAGAAGAGTTTGAAAATAGCTTCAAGGAGCAATATGGCGACAAAACAAATGCAAGTTTCATGTTGAATGATTTCAACAACATCAAGAAGTCACCAAATGAAGATGTCACTGATTTCAACACTAGATTTCAAAAAGCTATGCATAAGTTATTCTAGGTTCCAAGGTTGGACGATAATGTTTGTCTAGCCATGTATGTAAATGCATTTGATACTAAAATGACATATATCCTAAATGATAAAGATCCTCATAATCTGAGAGATGCATTCAGGATTGCCATAAATGTTGAAGGGAATAGAAGAGCTTTAGGCAAGCTTGGGAGAAGAGAAGATCCCAGGTTCTCCAAGATTCCAAAAGATAAAATGGAAAAACCTTGAGGATTAAAGCCAAAGGAAGAAGACAAGTGGGACAAGGTGCTCATCACCTTTAAGGATCTTAAACTGACTGTTGCGAAAAATGATAAGGGTGTTGCACCAGAAAAGCAACAGTTCAACAAATTTAACAGACCTTCAAGGTTACAAGATCATCCTTACAACACAAATTGGAAGGATGGAAAGTCGGTTCAACAACAACAAAGGAATAAATAGGAGCAAAAAAATCCTGATCTATTGCAGAAATATACAGTGATTGTTGTTGAAGATACACCTTGGTGTATTTTTTGTCAATCACCTCATTCACCTGAGTATTGTGCTATTGCACAATTTATTTATGCCAAGGATGAGATACAAGAACAAGAAGAAGAAAATTTTGAAGATGACAATGTAGATTGCCTTATGACTACTTCTTACTGGGGGGAAGCAAAATACTTCTCTGATACTGAAGCTCAGGACTTAGATGTGGATTATCAAAGGCAAAGGAATGAATTATATCATCAACAAGTTTTTTCTGATAATGAATTATGTGTTGATGACCAAGTATGTAATGATGAGCAAAGAGAAGACATTGTATCTTTGAGAAGACCTTCAAACCAGGAGATTGCCCAGATAACAACTGCTATGACATCTCAAGTTAAAATAAATTACCAACTGAGAAAAAAAACCATTGGTGAAGATCAAGGTAAGCCTTCTAGTTTATTCATTAAGGAAATGAAGAATAAAGGTCAGGAGGTTAAATAAAATAAACTGAAGAAGGATGCGGTCAAGAAAAAGGAATGGGATAAGAATGTTGAAATTACAAAGCCCAATGAGGACGTTTCTTCACCCAAAGTGAAGACAAAAATGGTTGCAAAGCCTGCTGCACCTGTTGAACAAAATTAGAAGCAAAAAACAAATGTTGAAGGAAACAAGTTGAAGAAACATGAAGAAAAACAAGGTATGTGCCTTGAATTTCTAGAAAATATGTAATGCCCCGCTAGGAACCCCAAAGTAAAAACCACAACAAGGGTGAAAGAATTTTTTTTTTAAAGTATAAACATAATATGTGCATTAAACACAACATGCACAATAACACAAGTGAAAGTCTTACACGAGAATTCCTTAAGGGTTACCAAAGAAGAATAAAAACCAAAAGATAAATTCCATAATTAAGGTTAATCCAATAATCCATCATCAACTCAATGATCACTAGAAGCCATAAGCAATATCAGATTACACCATTGAAATATTGAAAGGATACAATATAATTTCTCTTCAATAAGCATGTACACATAACATGAAGGAAACTGATAAGTAACATCCCAATCTTAGGATTACATTGCTCTTCCCATACATGGATTCTCAATATACATATAAAGATACAACTTAACCAAATACAAGGTTACAAAAGATCATGATACAATGACCACATAGGTCTCCGAATAACAATAATCTCCAAACATGAGATAAGCATGAGCCTCGAACCACAAAAAATACCTACGAAGCCAATCCTCGCATGAAGGTATGAACAAGAATATCCGATGGGAAGTGGCACTACCACCCGACCATGTAATTCCCAAAATGGAATCACCCCACTGTGCTAGGAGATAGATAAAGACCCTGAAGCAATAAAAAGCATGACATGGTTGACAAAAAAATACGATTCCATTACAACACCAAGAGACTCCACAATAATATAGGTGACTCAACATCACAAAACACAAGTGAACCGACATCACACACACACAAGTGACTCAACCTCACAAAACACAAGTGACTCAACCTCACAAAACACAAGTGACCCTAAAGAGAGAGTGTCATCGCATAGCTTATGTTGGTTACCATGGTCGGCCTCCAAAGGTTCGGACTCACTGTCCTGGTAACCTTTCCCAAACCTCCAGCTCCGACTAAGTTTCATGCAGACCCTACTAGCCTTTCGTGAAGACAAGGTGGTCAGTTTTCCATTCCAGGACTTCTCACTACAATATGAGCCTCAGTACAAGCACTCACCTATGCGCAAGGTACAATATCTTTATTAATGTTTGAGAACTACCCACCTAATCAATTAATTAGACTATCACTTATTATCTTACTTTCGAAGGGTCATCCTGCCAACCTCTTTGGGCATAACCCCCATTCAAAAGCCACTCTCTCAAAGGACACTAAACAAACATGGTCACTCCATGAGGACCCTATGGCAAAGCAGAAAACCATAACACCACAATCCAAATACAAGTGGTCAAAATAAGGACATACCGACTCTTGGTTAACCATAAGGAAAGACACTACATGGTTAAGACAACAAAGTCATCATTTATCACTTGGTCAAAGGTACCAATTACGCCACCATAGGATGACTGAACCATTGACCAGAAATAACACAAAACAACTCTTTGCAAGGAAAGCTAATTTCACTAAGTCTGCACTTAGACAATCTTTGAGAAATCAGCATCATAAGCACTTGCAACATCTTTGATTGAAAATTAAATAAAACACTCTTTTATGATATTCACATCTATTCAATTTCCAAATCAATATTCATTCAAGAATGAAATACATATTAAACATTCAACAAAATTAAACATGAATTCCTAACAAGCATTTAATTCATTTTCAGAACATATCCAAATTACCAATTTGCATTACTAATTCATGCCTTGATTTCCATTGATAAATTTATTAATGCACATAATAAAAATCACTTGAAAATGATTATTTATTTAACATAAAAACCACTTTAAAATATTTTATTTAATAAAAATTAAATTCATAGCACATACCGATTTGTACCGGTATAGTTACAAGGTCAAGTGGGGGTCAAGGCCAACCCGCAATAGTGCTGCTGCCAAGGCCGCAGACACTACCTGCCGGTAGTCCTGCTGCCGACCGGTAGCAGGCCTACCGACTAGTAGCGCTACTGCCGACTGGTAGCAGATGCTACCGTCCGATAGCAATTCTACCAACTGATAGTACTGCTACCGATCGGTAACAGTCCTATCGACTGGTAGTACTACTACCGCGTAGCAGTACTATCGATCGATAGTACTGGTACCTGCAGGCAGCAGACACTACTGACCCGCGTGGTGGGACTATCCCGCCATGGGGTAAGGTAAAGCCCACGATAAGAAAATAAAATACATGCCTTCCAAAGCAATAAAATCAATACGCCCAAAATCGTTTAAACATGAAAATGATTCATTCATTGATCCTTTCACAGGCACACACACACACACAGTGCCAAGATCCAATTTCCAAATGGATATTTACCAACACGATAAATGGTGAAATACAATCACACAAGCACCCCAAATCTTGGGCAATGCGGGCAGCAGACACTACTGACCCGCGTGGTGGGACTATCCCGCCACGGGGTAAGGTAAAGCCCACGATAAGAAAATAAAATACATGCCTTCCAAAGCAATAAAATCAATACGCCCAAAATCGTTTAAACATGAAAATGATTCATTCATTGATCCTTTCACAGGCACACACACACACACAGTGCCAAGATCCAATTTCCAAATGGATATTTACCAACACGATAAATGGTGAAATACAATCACACAAGCACCCCAAATCTTGGGCAATAAGGTAATAGGAAGCACACAACAAACTAAATCCAATTCATTCTATTCCAAATAGAAGATGCAATCCAAAAAGTTGATTTTCAAGAACACAAAAACATACAACAAATAGAGAAATAAACCATTTCTTTCCTATAAGAAATCATATGATATAAGCTTTATAAAATCAACAATAACAGGCATTTCTTCTTCCATTCCAATCATTCCACAAGATTCTACAAGAAGATTTTCATTTTTCCAATACATAGAAAGCAACTGAAAAATCAAATTTAAATTTCAAAACAAGAAGATATTATCCAACCTTGAAGCAAACTAGCAAGAAAAATGATGGAGAATCCCAATCCTTGCAAACTAAATCAAATTCTAGCTCCTCTTCCAGAATGTTTTCTGAAATTTCTCTTCCCAATTTTCTGCCTCCCTCTTCCCATGAATTTGCAGGAATATATGGGAAAAAAATTTCAACCTAAACTTTCTAGGTTGAAAGTTTCCTCCACCAATCAGATTAATTTTATTTAAAAAGTAAATAGCAATCAGATTTTCCTCTTTTCCAAAAACAATTCTTTTCCAACAATTACAATGAAAAAGTCAAATGGAAACGTAAAAAAGAGAAAATCTTTTAATTTTATTTTCTATTTTCCAAAATTAATTTCCTTCAACATAATCATTTAACATTTAAATGGCTTAGGCAATTATTTATTTCCTTCCACAATATATATTAATGCACTTTACACAATGAAATAAGCCATGTAACCATTTAATCTAGCAAATCATTAATTTAATTAAATCAATAATCTCAGAGCATAATAATTAACTATTTATGCAAACATAAGATAGCATCATCCATTTAATTAAATAACCATTCAGATGAAAGAAAGCACACAAAACGAAGAATGATCAAATGATGACTCACAAATGACCAAACCAAAGCACTATGACTCACATACCAGCCAGATGGGAAAGACAACTGACTGACAACACTCACACGAGTGTAATTGCGGGTCAAGTTAGGGTCCAATAGCTATCTCCTCCACTCCCATCGGACATATAAAGCACGCTCAGACTTGTGAAACCAGGTGGAGTCAATACCTCGTACCTACTCGATACTTGTACCTCCAATGTCTTGCGCCAAAGAAACACATGTGTATATATATATATATATACACACACACACACACAGACACAACACGCACACCGATGAAGGAGAATTGTGACGTTCCCTGTCTCACTGGAGTGAGTGAAGGAAAATCATCTCCTCGCACCCCATACACATGCAAACACACAACACATAAATAATGCATTGCACATATAAGGTAAGAGTGTCAGTCCACTATAACGATCCATAAAATAACATCAATCATAAGCACTGAGATACTGCATAAAATCATACACCATAAATCCAGATAAAGCATGAAATAACATCACATAAATTTGAATCAATATACAATAATGTTCCACTGAAGTCAATCAAAAACATACAAAAAGAGTCTGATCAAGGAGGGGTACTACAATATACACTTGTTGACATGTTTCAATTGATTTCACAAATTACAGTAAAAATTCCTTTACAAGAAATGCTTAGAATAGATGAACATAAGGAGAAAGCTATGGCCTAGGTTAAGGGTGTTTCTCCTTCTGCCAAAATGGGATGTACGAGCACCATTTCTAATGTAAAAGAACAAGTGAGTAAAAATAAGACAAAAGATAGAGAGTTAGAGGGAATGGTTTCTCAAATTCCCCAAATTTATCTTGAGGATATAGTGGATGAGTCCTTAGAAGATGTAGATCCCGTCTTTTTGAGTGTGATCATAAATGGAGGGGTATTAAAAAATTGTATGATTGATTCTGGGGCCTCAAATAATGTTATTCCAGTAAGGATAATGGAAGCTATGGGTCTGAATGTAGATACCCCTTGAGTAGATGTTGTGCTATGGACTCAAGAGAGGTACCTATGATAGGTAATATAAGAGCATTGCCTTATAATCTCACAACCTTCCTTGAGAAGGATTTGACTATGAGTGTTATAGTTGTGGATATCCCACCTCACTATGGGATGTTGTTATCCAGAAAATGGAGTGTTTCTATGGGGGGGAGTTTACAATGTGATCTATGATATGCAAATTCTTTTATTGACAGTAAAAGTGTAAAATTATTAAGGGAGTCAAGGGTGCCATATATGATGGTACATGAAAAGGACTCAGATCAAGACATGACATGTTTCATAGACATTGACATCAATACTTTTAGAATTGAAGATACCCCACAAGAAGAAAAGGAACAACCTGCACCAATAGAGACAGAAGCAAAGAACCCATCAGATCATAACAATTTGTGGACTATGTATTTTGATGGGACTAGCTCTAAAGAAGGTTCTGGTGCAAGAGTATTATTCATCTCACCTAATGAAAACACGTTTAAGTTTTCTTTTACTTTGTCTTTTGCATGCACAAATAATGTTGCAGAATATGAGGCATTATTATTAGGATTGAGATTAGCTTAGAAGCATGGGATAAAGAATCTCAAGGTTATTGGAGATTCTGAGTTTGTCATATCCCAGATCATATCAAAATATTCATCAAAGAACAAGAGGTTGAAGTAGTACGGAAATGCTATATGGGATGAGATTGAAAATTTTGATGCATACATTGACTGGAAAGAAAGGAGCCATAATAGGATGGCGGATTTATTGGCTAATATTTCTCTAAGGCCAGAAGATATAACTTTTGCAGGAATCTCAAAGATTGAGGTTCAAACCAAGCCATCAGTTCCTGACAATATTGAAAACTGACAGGTTTTCAATGATGATGATGATATTCTGATATTTTTAACTTGTATAGAGCAGTATGAGGGCCAGGAGATTGACTTTGGTTCCTTTTAATAGATAGAGGATGGAAAAGAAACAGTCTTTGGGAATAAAGTAATCCAATTAAAAACAAATAAGATCCCCAAAGGGCTGAAAGTATTGGAAAGGGTGTTTGACAGTCAAGATAAGGCAAGGACTACCATTGCTAGCTCGTACCCTGAAGATTTGGAGGAAATAAACATTGGGATAGAGGGAGCCCCCAAGAAAGTATACATTAGGAAGAAGATGTCACCAAAGGTGAGAAAATTGTTGATTGACCTATTAAGAAAATATAGGCATGTTTTTGCTTGGTCGTACGATGATTTGAAAGCTTATAGGGAAGACTTGTTCTAGCATGAAATCCCTCCAAAGGAAGGGGTGAAGCCTTTCAGACAAAAGAAAAGGCCAATCAATCCAACCTTGGCACCTAACATACAAGAAGAATTAGTTAAGCTAAGGGATGCTAGAATTATAAAGCTTATTAGACATTCATCATGGGTATCAAACTCGATGCCCGTGAGAAAGAAAAATGGAGATATCAGGTTGTGTGTTGATTTTATGAATTTGAATATATCTTCATTAAAAGATAATTATCTGTTGCCTAATATGGAGGCAATATTGCAAAGGGTCATAGGTTGTGAAATTCTATCCATGATGGATGGATTTTCAGGTTACAATCAGGTAATGGTCAGAGAGTCAGAGCAATTTAAAACAACATTCACTACACCATGGGGAACATATGTTTATGTGAGAATGCCCTTTGGATTGACAAATGTAGGGGCGACATTCCAAACAGATATGGATGTGGCATTTTCTGATATCATAAATATATTGTTAGTTGTCTACCAAGATGACTTAACTACATATTCCAAGAAAGAGGGTGATCATTGTGATCATTTGGAGAAGTTTTTTAACAGAGCTGTTGAATATGGAATATCTTTAAACCCAAAGAAGTGTGTTTTTGGGGTGACTGAGGGTAACCAATTGGGCCACAACATTTCAAAAGATGGTGTGAGAATTGACCCAGAAAGGGTACCTAAAATTGATAAGGCCCCTCAACCCAAAAATGTAAAAGGTATTCAATCATTCTTTGGGAAGATCAATTTTCTCAAAAGGTTTGTTACTAACTTTGCAGAGATTAGTAGACCCATCTCTAAATTTTTTTAAAAGAGTGCAAATTTAGAATGGGAAGATGAGCCAACCAAGGCCTTCTAGGAGATCAAATAGGCTATTAAGAGTGCACTTGTTTTTGAAAACACTAGATTATAGAAAACCTATGCAAATATTTTCATTTTCATCCTTCCATACTGTTGCTGCAGTACTATTACAGAAAAATTCAGAGGGTTTTGAACAACCTATAGCATTTTTTAGCAAGTCTTTGCAAGTTGTAGAACTAAAGTATGATATAAATGAAAAACAAGCCTATGCACTAGTGAAGGTAGTAAAAGCTTTTAGGAGATACTTGATGGGAGAAACAATGGTTGCATATATCCCTAGTGCTACAGTTAAAAAAATAATTACATAACAGGAAGTGTATGGAGGAAGATGTAGATGGATCAACAAGATCCAAGAATTCAACACTGACATCCAAATCACTAAGTTAGTGAGAGGAAAAGGATTGGCCAAATTAATGGCTCAGAGTAACTTGGATGCTAATCAAATAAATGTTATAAAGGAGGAGCAAGGGGATTACCTTTGTGATATGGATAATTATGAATGGTATGCAGATATGATAAGCTACTTGCAGAGGATGAAGTGTCCCGAAGGAATGAGTGATAATAAAAGGAGGAAACTGAAGTTGCATGCCATTAAATATGTCATTGTAAGTGGCAAGATTTGGTGGAAAAATAGTGATGGTGTCATGTTGAAGTGTGTGGACCAAGATCAAGCTCAGAAATTGCTAACATAGATGTGTAGTGGGGTTTGTGGAGGACATTATATGGGAAAAACAACTACACATAAAATTTTAAGAGTTGGATTCTGGTGGCCGACAATTTTTAAAGATGCACATCAATCGGTCAGAAAGTGTGATCCATGCCAGAGGTTTTTTGGAAAGATGATTTTTTTAGGAAATTTTCCTTTGAAGCCTGTGAGTGTGCAAGCCTCATTTCAATAGTGGGGTATTGATTTTATTGGGGAGATAGCATGTAAATCCAATTGTGGTCATTCCTGGATCTTAGTAGCCACAAATTATTTCACTAAGTGGGTTGAGGCTATACCAATCAGGAAGGCAACAAGTAAGGTAGTGATTGATTTCATCACTAATATATTGACTACATTTGGTTGCCTAGAGAGAATAGTCTCTGACAATGCTACAAGTTTTAGGTCAGAAGAATATGAAGATTTTTGCAATAAATATGGTATTCAAATTTCACATTCATCTCCTTACCACCCCCAAGGAAATGGACATGTTGAATCAAGAAATAAAAGCTTGATGAAAATCATCAAAAGAATCCTGGACAAGAACAAGAAGGCCTGGGATTCAAAGCTGAAATTGGCAGTTTGGGCAGACAGGGTAACCATCAAGAAGGCAATAGGATGTGCTCCTTTTGATTTGGTATATGGTATACGAGCTAGGTTGCCCAAGAATAAACTATTGCAGATGTATAAGTTTTTACAAGAATATAATGATGATATAGATGATGATATGCAACTAAGGGTAGAAGCTTTGATAGAACTGGATTAAATTGGGAGAGAAGCTAGTGCTAGAAACATGAAGCTGCAAATGCAAGTAAAAAACTCAAGTATGATAAGAGAATAGTTGCAAGAATTTTTCAAACTGATGACTTGGTCTTGATGTGGAATGCAAGAATAAAGGATAAAGGAAAACATGACATATTTTATGCCATTTGTCTTGGTCTGTATCTCATCCAAAGCAAGTGGGGAGAAGATTCATATTTTCTCCAAAATATAAATGGTGAAATTCTTGAACTACCTATTCATGGATAGTTCTTGAAGCCCTACTTTTCTTAAAGTAGTTCTTTTCCATGAGCATTAGATTAGGCTTTGTACATAAGTAGGTTTGTTTCCTTTCTTGTTTGGGCTACCCTGTCCAGGTAGTTCCCTTTTTGGTCTACTTTATCATTGGTTTGCTCCACCAAAGATTTTGGATCCTTGTATTATCCCAGAGTAATGATCATTTCCAACTAGAGCCACTGATGGTCAGGAAAATGACCTACCAAAAATTTCATGCCTTAGGTGAAATATGGGTCATCTATGTCTTCTCTTTCTCTCTTTCTCTTGTGCTTCAGGCCTGGGGTTTAGGGTTTTATGGATTTTGTCTAAATCTAGATAAATCCTCTAAATTTGTTATAAACTCGCATTACCTTTTCGCTTAAGCCTAAGGGTTTTAGTACGTTGGTGAGGCCTTTTTTTGTGTCCTAGGTGTTTATTTGATGAGCAGGTCTTACTTTTCTTAAAATACTCATTTTATTTTCCTTGGTGGGTGCTTCTTCATATTTTAGCCGATATATTTGTGATAACTGTTATGCTACTAATGTTCCTTATTGTATGCACATGTATTAATGAATGAAGATATTGTTGGAAATGTGCCTCAAATTAACTTTACTTGTGTTCAGACTGATCAGAGTAACCTATCCCGATGGAACCCTCGTCTTGTAATTGGCTATCGGGTGAACAAGTCCGAGATGATCCAATGGTTGTCGCTATACTGTGATGGTAAGATGATCAAAAGTTATTCCCTGTGGCTTGGTGAAAAAGCATGTGCAAAAAGAAGTGAGTCAAAGACCGAGAAGATCAAGGTTGATCCAATGGTGGTCTCTAGGTCACGATGGGAAACTGCCTATTAGAATATCCATCGCGACCCAGCGACAAAGAAGAGCTTCATTTCGGGCGGATAGTGAGGTTGTGCTAAGGTGGTAGGGCAGGGACTCTGAAGCCAATCAGGCTATGACACATGGCATAAGTGAGTGGCCCAAGTGAGATAAGGGTCATGCAAATTGAGAAGATCCAATGGCAGATCCGAGGAAGATCAATGATGGAGTATAATTCTAGGACTATCAGCGGCTGTCGCTATACCGAGGTTGTGAAGTGCCCAAAATGTTATCCCTCGTGACATGGCGACCAGGTGGTGGGACCTGGCAAAAGAGCTACTAAGGCGAGTTAAAGGTTGAGAAGATCGCAGATGATCGGACAATGATCGCAGAAGATCCGACGGTGGTCGCTAGGTTGCGATGGGAAATTGCTTGTTAGACTTTCCATCGTGACCCAATGACAAAGAAGAGTTTCATTCTAGGTAGTGCCACATGGTGGAGCCGCATTAGTGGAGTCGCTAGTTCATCGGGAGATCGGAGCAATGCTTTTGTGGTCTTTTCAATGGCCGATGGAGTAGAGACTGACTACGGGTGTACACTCGAACCGAAGTCCAAAAGGTAAATACTTGGATACTGAAGATGGTCTTGTCGATGTATATGAATATGAACCAACCTAACTTCCTAGTGCACGTGGGATATTTTGTTTCTCATGAATGTAGACCGACGCAGGCGGTTTGACTTCAAACCTTTGGTATAGTTGCTCAGATGAACGGTCAACAATTTGATATATGAAGCCATTAGATAACTATGGTGAATGTAAAACTGATAGCGTGAGTCAATTATAGTGTCCAGTTTGTGAGAATCTGAGAACGAATACCTGTAGTTGCAGATTGAAACTTTTTTGTAAATTCATTTACTGGAAATAAAGTGTTTCAACTGTTGGTGGTGGGTTTTTCCCCGAAAGGGTTTTCCCACATAATTCTTGTTGTTTTGTCTCTGTGTAGATTCTATGTGTTTTGTCTATGTTATTCTTAACGTTTTGTAAAAGTTTTAAACTGCATTCTTGCATGATCTTCCCTGTTAATTGACATTAGCAAGGCGTTTCCGCACTCCTCACGAAACCACTCAAGACAGACAAAATATTTAAGGAGAAATTTTTATGATGATTTTCTGGACCAATTGAAACCATAAACAAATGACAAGTATCAGGGGATAAATCTTATTCAAGGGAAAACCCTAGGAGAAGGGTTAGTTGATAAAGCTTACATAATTTCAAATGCTAGGGTACCTATGACTGGGATAAGCATGTTCAACTTATGGTATGGATAGAGGAATTGGCATTCTTCATTCTCGAGTGCATGGAAGTATGACTTAGGCAAGTTGGTGGTGCCTAATGTCTTCATGGATATTGACCTTCTCAGGGCAGTTGTAGATAGATACGACCCTGTTTCTAGAGTGATAAGGGGAAATGATGGAGAGGTCTTATTGAAAATAGGAAGAGAGGAATTCCAAGAAGTTTTTGAACTATATGAACCCTCTAATGCCATGATTCAAGTAAATTTGGATGAGATAAAGACCAAATATTACACGATAAAGGGTTTTGTCAGATCAAACCTTCTCCCGACCCATTTGGCAAAACTGGGAAACACATCATACCATATTGGCCCAAGTTCAGTGGAACCATTTCCAATTGGTGCCTTTGCCAAATATTTACAAGCTACCCTTTTTTTCTCTATGTCAGGTTCCTATGCCATCAGATTACATGTTTATGGTTGTGTCGACTTGAATTTCATCATCAGAATACTACCTGCAACATGTTAACTTCATGAAATACAAAGGAAATGCTACAGGAAATCCAAAATCAACCAATGAAACTACATGAAATTGATATAAAATAAAAACCATATTATTACCTTCACGATTTAAGTCTCATTGTGTCCTAACTCCACTATTCTTGGTTGCAGATGATTTGCTCTAAGACAAGCATTGATAGCTTCCAAGATGACATATGAAGAATGGATTGATAACTAGTAGTTAATTGATACTATGATATGCAATGCAAATGATTTAAAGCTAAATGATTATGATAAATAAGAAATGCTAAATTGTTAAAATGCTAAATTACTAAATTGTTTCAAGATAAAAATTCATGGATGCATAAGTTTACTCAAATTTTTAACTTGCAGACTAACACTTTCTCAACTCAAACTCCTACTTTTATAGACTTTCGAGAGGATAAGATGATATGTTTTGGATCAACAGTCATGATTAGATCTGCAAATTTGGATGGCTGTGAGAAAATGTGAAGGTTGAGAGAAAGGGGGAAGGAGAAGACAAGTGTCACTCATCTCACCTTGACTGAGTTGCTGACTAAGGGAATCTAGGGATGGTTGGAGAAGATTTAGGCATGAGAGGCAAAGTGGACTCAATTCCTTCCTAAGATATAGGGGTGTTAGAGAGAATATAGAAGAAGGTTAAGAAATATGTGTACGCACACAAAATTTCATTTATTTTGGAAGTTGGAGATAAGTGGCTAATAAATGTTTTATTTATTTTAATTTTGTTGAATTAATTTAGCCACATAATGGATGAGTTGGCAAAGGAAAGATGAAGTGGAGATGGAAGGTGAGTTGGAAAAGGGGTTTAAATAATTTAAGAAATTATTTAATATTTGAGACTATAGGATAGAAGAATAACCATTAAATATTAGATATTTAATTGATTAGAGGAATAATTAAATATTAGATATTTAATTGATTAGCGGAATATTTAAATATTAGATATTTAATTAATTGATTTGAAGAATAATTAAATATTAGATATTTAATTAATTAATTAGAAGAAAAGGATAAATGAATTAATTAATAAAATGTTTCAATTAAATTAATTAATAGAAGTACATGAAATGAATTAAATAAATTAATCTTTTCAAATTAACTATTTAATAGAAGAATAAATATTAAATTTATTTAATCGCTCATAGCCATTTTTATGTGTATACAATGGCTATTCAGATTCAGCATCCTGATTTTTCAGTAATTTTTTATTTTGCACCATATCTTGAAGATAAGATTCATGAGGGATTACTGGATATTAAGAGCAATGTATTAAGCACTAATTTTTATTGGTACTCATTGCTGATGCCTATGTTCTTATTTAAGAACTTGGATTATTTTGAAGATACCATGGATCTTAGAAAGATAATTGATAATGTTGAGATACCGGTGCAGTTATGGAGTATGAACATGTCATGGGACATGCTGGAAGCTAGTTTCATAAAATTTGACAATGGTTTTGCTTCCAAATTAAGGCAGCGATTGACAATTAATCTGCTTAGAATTCCTACACAGTTGCATGACTTTTTGAGACCAAAAGAAAGCCTGCCAATCATGAGAATCGAGCCTAATTGGGGTGATATCATCCCTTACCAGGTCAGCATTGTCATTAAAGTTTATGGTTTCCTAGGGCAACCTCATGTATTACCTTTCAATGTCCCATTGAGACTTAGATTTGTTGAAGTGATTCGGCAAATAGGTTGCATTCAGGATAAGGATTTGAAAGGCAAGGGCAAAGGAACTATCTTCCCTGACTACACTGTCATCCCATACCTTTGGAATTTTGAAAGGAGGGTACGTGCATTTTGACAATATCTTCACACCATATCACTTGGGAGTTAGTGTAGTTAGGCACAACGAACTAGAGGGGTTCTATAATATTTTAGGAAAAGAATAAAAGGAACTACATTGCCCCATGAACACCACTTCCTTGAAGATGTAATCAGAAATGATTTCAATTTTTGTGCTCAAGATTGAAAGAAGGAGAAGTTGATAGCTTTGAAAAATTTATGAGCAATTATATAAAAAATGGATCCAAGATATGATCCATTGAGAGCCTTCAATCCTTTCTCTTCCAAAGTTGATTTTGTTATGAAAAATTTTGATGAGTTAATTCTTTCTTTGATAGAGAAGAGAGAAAAGCTTGAGTAAATTCATGGTAGGCAGATTGAGAAGAAGAGTGTACAAAAGTCTACACCTATTTCACTGACAAATGCAGCTATGATTCAATGAATGATGATGAAACAACCTGGCCCTCCTCCTCCTCCACCTCATAGGACAAATGGATTAGAGGAGACTCGACCTAGTTATGAGCCCCCTCCAAGGGGTGGTTTACAATAAAAAGAGTGAGGGAGGAAGAGAGTAGTGACGAGGATAGAGGTAGTGACAATGGAAATCTAGTGAGGAGGAAAGGAAAGAAAATAATGAGGGAAGAGCCAACCCCAGAGATGAAGGTTAGACCTTTGAGAGGAGTCCAGATCATTGATCTAGAGGAGTCAGATATATGTCCCTCACCACCACATTTAACCTCTTCACCTCTTGGACAATTTGAAGAACAAGGAGGAGATCAACAAGTGGAAGAACCACAAGATATAAACACCATTAAGATTAGAAGTGCACAAATGCAAATTGGTATCCATCATGTGCCACCCACTTTGGAATTTGACTTCACCCCTCTAGATATCCAAGGAAGAGAATTCAAGGATGCTAGAAAAGAGGCATATGAGAAATGTCTTAAAGATGAAGCTTTTGTGAAGAGTCCAGCCTTCCTTCAAATGATGTGGAAAGTAAAAATTGATGAATACAGGAAGAGAAGTGCCGAGAGAATGGCCCAGAGGTCGGATAGGTCTGACTACAAAAATCATGAAGAGGTCAAGACTGAGATGATGGAAGAATTCAAATCATTCATGGCAGATGAGGGCAGAAAGATTGTAAATCAGGCTCGTATCTTAATTCTGCCCGAATGGGACATAGCTGATGCAGTGAAATTTGATAAAATTAGAAAATCAAGAAGCGAACAATACAACTCAAAAGATGAAGCAAGGTTGGAAATCAAAGGATCATATTTTATAGATGATCATGCAACCTTGGCAATATGGTCACTAGAGCAAGGGCCTAGGCGGTCTGATATCAATGATTTAAACCCAAATTTGAAAGGAGGTCTTATTATAAAGAGAGCTTTTGATACATCAAGTGTCAAAGCTACAAAATTGAGTGTTGATATGACCAAATTGGCCCATGAAACCGCGAAGAGAGAAGCTAAGGAGAAACAAGAGTTAGTAAATAAGTTTGAGAAACTTTTTGATGATTTTAATGTAGTTCAAAAAACATATATGGAGCTACAGACAAAAGTTTAGCTTCTTGAGAAGAGACAACTGGGAGCACCTTCTTCAGCCCTTGCCATTACATCAGCCCCATCAACATCCAGGTCTCCACCAGTCTCACGTATGAATACAACAATTCAGTCAGGTAATGAGACAAATGCTCCTATAATGCCACTAGTACCCTATATTGATGATGAACCTAAACCCACTCAATCTACTAACCCAACCTGAGCTCAAATTTTGGAAAATATTGGTGAGTTGGACCAAAAGCTAAAGGAGTAAGAAGATCCATCTGCTAGTAAGCAGAGGGAGATAGTCAGTTCTATTTTAGTTCACTTAAATGAGAAAGTAGATAGTAGACTAAATAGTTTGCATTCTTTATATTCTTTATATTTTAATGCTATTCAGAGTTTTGATAGAGATAAAGAGGTAGCAATCCCTTTGTTCACAAAGTGTTACAAAGGGGAAATAAGCTTAGAATATTGTCCATGGCTTCAAAATACCATGCTGAGAGGCCAACAACACTTCAACCAACTTATCTATTGGTAAAATCAATGCAGGAGGCCCAAATGTTGCCAGATAATATAAAAAGGAAAATAAGAGAGTTGATGATAACCTTCAGTGAAATGAATGAGACACTTCTGCCTAGTATTGAGAATAAATCGAGGAAATTAAACCTTTGCAGTTATGGAAGGAAGAGGCAGAAAGATTCGTCAATACACAAGTGGATATGATCTGTGATGATTTGGATACTGGCATGCTGGAGGACAACATGGATAAAATAATACATACCGAGTCATTTTTTGAAACTTTTTAAAGGGAGGCAAATCAAGTGGCGATCAAGTACGTTCCCTACAGGACAAAGGCTGACGAGGTTATGATTTTCAAGTGGTCATCAGAAAAGGAATATGTCGAGTGGGGAAATATGTATCTGAAAGAATGAATGAGGATATCAACTTGTTGGTTAACTAACTATATGATGTGGAATCCTGGCAAGAGGTTTTGGTTCTATGCGCGATCACTTTTTGGACATGAGCAGTAGAGGAAGTGTGCCCTCCTCAAATCTTCATTGATAGTAGAAAAAGGAAAAGGGAGATGCATAAAGTGCCATGATGAATCAGTTGCAAGATATTTTGGTCCTGGTTATGGTATTCCTTAAATGGAATCTTTTGTAAAAAATTTGTGGGTAACCAGTCATTTTTTGAATGATAGGTGTCTTCTCTGGCTCATAGCTTCTTTTTCTCCCTTGTTTCTATAAAAGGGAATTCAAGGCTAGGAGAAAGGGTTCCGAGTTTGGTCTCTGTACTTAGTAATTTTGAAAATTCTTAGAGTCATAAGGTTCTTGTAGCAAATCTTAGTTGAAAGTGAGCAGATTGTAAGGATTTTGGACAAAAATAGATAAGAGTCACGAGTCTATGTTTTCTTAAAGGTTCTTGAAGGAGTTCTGTGTAAATGGTCTTTATGACAGAGATAGGAAATTGATTTAATAAGAAATATAATTCTGATTTATTTCTCTCCATTGTGCAATTTTATCGTCTTTTGAATGAAATGTTGTGAAGGATTTCTTTCATCCAATGCACTGTTGTGTTGTATGTGTTTTCTATTCCTACTTTGATCTAAGGGGTCAATTAAAATGCTCGAATAGGATTACAAAGTGATGAGACTTGTTCATGGATTTGATAAGTAGTTTAAATTAGGGTTATAGAGGGAAAATGCTGTAATGCAATGTTTTCTCAAGATCCACATGCTATTAAATTAATTCTATTGTAGTTCATTTATGTATATCGAAATCAATTGCCCAAATGGAAGGAGGTACGAGTCATAGTTTGTTATGAGTCCTTACAATCATTTATGTGCCCAGTTCATCTGTATTTTTTGCATAATTGATTACAATCATATATCACATTATCTTATATGTACTATTGTGCATTTCGTCCATCTCAAGCTCCATCTAGGTTGAGGATCATTGAAGGATTATCCATCCTTGAGAATTCTCCCTACTGTTGAGCTCATATCTGAGATGTTTTGGTTAATTTGGTGAAGGTATAAGTATGGCACAAAGATTATAAGTTCATCAAAGGATCACCCTCCTTGGTTTTCCAGAGCCCAAAGTGTAGAAGGATAAGGAGTAATCCTTGTCATATGTTGGTCCAAGTCCTTGGAGATTTCAAATAGTTGGAGTTGGCTTCTCCTCTGATAAAATCTGAAGAATCAACTTGGTTTCTTCTTGATCATAGTGTAAACCCCATTCTAGGGCACCAACAAGGAGATCAAAGCTTATGATAAAGGTCAAAATGTTTTTTTAGCTCCTATTCAGCTTGAAGAACCTAAGTAGAATGATCCAGTAGAGACACAGACTGTTTCCACTGCCGGTGAGGATGTTAATGAGCCCAAGTCTGAAAATCAAAACAATCAAAAGAGTCTAAGGTATGTAAGATTAAATCATTCTAAGAATCAGAACAATTGGTGATAAGAATAAAGGTGTGATGACTAGAAGAAGGTTAGCTGCATAAGAGATATGTTTGATTTCTAAAGTTGAACCTAAAGATTTTGTTGAAGCTTGTACAGATAATAATAGGATTAGAGCCATGGAAGAAGAATTCGATCAAATTGAAAAGAACAATACTTGGGAACTTGTGCCTAGACCTAAGGATAAAATTGTTATTGGTACTAAATGGGTTTTTAGAAACAAATTGAATGAAGCAGGTGAAGTAGTTATAAATAAAGCCAGACTAGTTTGCAAAGGATATTCACAACAAGAAGGGATTGATTATGAAGAAAATTTTTCTCCAGTTGCCATAATTGAAGCTGTTAGATTGTTGTTTTCTTATGCTTCTTATAAAGATTTCAAGGTATATCAAATGGATGCCAAATCTGCATTTTTGAATGGTGATCTGGAAAAAGAAATTTATATTGACAAGCCTAATGGATTCTCACTATCAGATGATGGAGATATGGTATGCAAGTTAAAGAAAGCACTTTATGGATTGAAACAAGTCCCTAAATCTTGATATGCTAGATTAGATAAATACTCTCTAAAATTGGGATTTGTCAAAGGTGTTGCTGATAGTAATTTGTACTTTAAAATTAAAAATGATAACATTTTGATTGTTGAAGTCTTTGTTGATGACATTATTTCTGGTGGTAATGATGATATGAGCATGAAATTTTTCAGTGACATGCAAAAAGAATTTTAGATGTCTATGATTGGTGAGATAAAGTTTTTCCTAGGTTTGCAGAATGCACAAACAAGAAAATGAATCTTTATATCTCAAACTAAGTATGTGAAGGAATTGCTGAGGAAGTTTGAATTAGATGATTCCAAACCAGTTGGAACTCCTATGGTGACTAGTTGTAAATTGTCTAAAAATGATGAATCTCCTAAAGATACTCAAAGTTTGTATAGATCTATGGTTGGTGGACTATTATATCTTACTCAAACTAGACCTAACATTATGCATGTTGTGTGTATGACAGCTAGATATCAAGTTGATCCGAAGGATAGCCATGTTAATGTTGTTAAAAGAATATTTAAATATCTAAAATGAACTGAAGATTATGGTTTATGGTATCCAAAGAATGATGATTTCATGTTATGTATGTTGGCAATTGACACTCTACTGGTTAGGTTTCATTATGTTGTCATTCATGGAAACATGATTTTGGGTTTCGGCTTCATATGGTGTACCGACAAGAACTTCACATACTCTTCATCAACACCGATAGGATAGAAGATTTATTTGGTCACCAGCAATGCAGGCTGACATGGTATGGTAAAGGATATTGGTATTGGAGGCCGACACATCTTGGATCCAGCATTGACAACTTGTTTTAATGCTTATTCATTTATGTTGTAAGACTGACATGTAGTATGTAATTGTATATATCCTTGTAAGCCGACATAAGACATAAATTTGTATAGAATATAGAGGGGAGATTGATTATTTTGAAAAAGAAGATGAATGTAATGTAATGCCAAATATATCAGAGAGACTATGTATGTGAGGAATTCATTGTAAGGGTTATTCCGGTAATGAGGTTTAGGGTTTTCACCGGAACGGATAGAGCTTAAACCAGAACTATATTCTAGCATAAGAGATGCTATACTAAGCAGTTCACACTTCTTTGAATTGTCGTCTGGATTGTTATGTAGTCAGTGAGGCTCCTTTTGTGATGAGCAGTGTGCTCTAGGTTGTAAGCCTTCTTGCAAGTGCAGGCCCATCATATATTGTAATATCTCTTCATATGGCCAGGGAATTGATATTGTCGATCACAAATCCCACTGTGGTTTTTCCTCATTGGGGTTTTCCATGTATAAATCTGTGTGTTATGGTTCTCATTTATTTGTTTGGCTTATTGGTTGCATTACTTCTTTCAATTTTGTTTATACCAGTATACTGGTTAGTGTATGTATGTTTTGTTAAGGCTAAAATCTTCTATTTTGATATAACACTGATTCACCCCCCCCTCTTAGTGTAATTGGTTTCCAACAATTGGTATCAGAGCCTTATGCCTCGGAGGAAGTTTAACTACTTGAGGAAGATCCTACAACCAGAATCATTGAATATGTCTTTGGAGAAGCAACTTGAGATGGCACTTGAAGATTATGATGCTGAAGATTGAAGAACTTAAAGCTACAAGATGAGTTGAATTCTTCTAAAGAATTTATTCTTGTCCTACAAGAAAGACTATCACCAGTTCAAGCTAGGAGGAAGGAACTTTTGCAAAATTAGGATGATGAAGATGCACTTAAGGAACAATTTCAAAAATTGAGTCAGGAGAAGATGGTTATAAAGAATGAAATGAGAACTATGACTATGAGGTTGTCTAAGGATATTGAGGACAGAAAGAAAAAGGAAGAAAATCTTTTTGTATCCCTGAAGAACAAATTTGAAGAATGTGGTAGGTTGACTCATGAAATTGAGATATTAAGGTCTAATTTGGTACAATCCTGGAGCAATGAGCAAGAGATTGAGAGGCAAATGACAATACTAAGAGATGAATTAACTACTGTAAGTGAGTACAAAGAAAAATTCAAGATCAGCTTAGCAAAGCTTGATAAGTTACTAAAGAGATAGAGGCAGATTGGAGATTCTAGTGGACTTGTATTTGAGCAAGGACAAAGTTCCAGTACTGCTAATGAAGATCAAAAGCATAAGGAACCGGTAAGGCAATTCAATTCTTATAAATTCAATGGTAGATATTTTGTTTGCAATAGATTTGGTCACATGGCTAGGTAGTGTAGAAATAGAGCAAATCAGAACCCTGATTCTACTCCTGGTAAATGTTCTAAATTCAATAAAATTGGTCATAAGATAGAAGATTACAAAATGAATGTAAAATGCTATACTTGTGGAAAACTTGGACATATGGCTAATCAGTGCAGGTCAAGCAATTTCACCGGTTTTAGCAAGCCAATTCAAAAGAACAATGTTAAATGTTATGCATGCAATGAAGTTGGCCATATTGCTATGTTATGTAGAAGCAAAAATCCACCAGTTGGTAGTGGAGGATCAAATGATAAAGGAAAAGAGAAGGTAAATGAAATCCTACAAGATCATACTCAGAGATGGGTTAGAAAGACTAAAGAGCAATCATCAGATGGGAAAGTCTTGGTTACCTATCTCGTAGAAGAGGCTACTCCTACATCGTCAGTGAGATCATCCGGTAACTAAGGCAGATGCCTTAGGGGTAGGCAAATTTCATGAAAGATGATGCATATGCCCCTGGCGGAGATTCTGGAAGATGTTCTAGATATTGGAGAGGATTATCCGACATTGATATATTTAGAGTGAGATTCGATATCATTCATTGGCAGTCATTTATGTCAATAGAAAATTAGGACTTTCTCGATGGATAAAAGGTCAATTACACTTCATTATTATTCACCCAGCATTCAGAGCGATTTCGAAGCTATTCAGAGGCGATCGGATTTCATCTTGAATGATCACACTGGCATCTGGAAAGATTTGATAAGAGGTTTTCACCAGCAACGTTCTAAAGGTATTTTTCTTGAATCATGGAATCAGGATCATCTTCTACTCCTATTTTTTTTGTAAATCCAACTATAGTAAAATTTAAGGACTACCCCAGGCCAATTTTCAAATGGTATCCACATGTGGCTACCAAGGAAGATTCATTCGCAACATTTTCTCATGCCCTGGAGGGAGTGGTATATGTAGAAGATGTTAGGGCCTATATTCATTGTCATATAGAGGACTTAGGCACTCCGGAGGTCAAAGGGATGTATATAAATGAACTTATGGGAGAATCTAGTAAAATCAAACCGACATATAAACACATCGAAGATCTAGGGTTCATTGATATTCTAGATATTTTGGAATTCAAGGATGAGATTGACATATATGTACTAAGAAGAGTACATGGGGAATTCATATGGCTGGACCGACCCTAGAAAATCACTAAGGAAGCCATTAAGGAAATTACTGGTTTGTTGTCAATAGGGACACATCCGAATAAGAAAGTATCAAATGACTTCATAAGGAAGATGACCAGTGCTACATCAGACAAGAGATCGATGAAGGTGAGAGATATCACTGACACCGACATCAAATTTGGTAGTATGATCATAGGCTACAATAACTTAGTCTAACCACATTAATTCAGTTTCGAGTTGATGTATTTTGGCCACATATAGGATGATGAGAGAAAATATCAAGTAAAATCTTTGTGACTGGATGCTTGTGGAGTTATTGATCAATTTAGGGAAGATTAAAGGTGAGAAGAAGGGCACCTTCCAGTATGGAAATCTGTTAGTATGCTTAATTTTATACTTTTTGAATGATACCCCTAGTTTTGGAAGGAAGAAATGGGCTTTTGACATCTCGGTAGGAAGACAACTTAAGCAATCAATTGTTGCATTGGGAAGTCTCAGAGATGATAAGGTATGGGGTTACTTCAAGGGTTTTCAAAAATCTATGAGGTTTAGAATAAGGATACCTGAGCAAATAGTAGAGAAATACTGTATCAATATTTGTTTTCATGGTTAAGAAGGATGTGACTCTCATGGAGGCAGCCAAGCCCCAGAAGATAGAGGAAATGGGATATGAGGTGGATGTATATGATAAAATTTGACTTGATGTAGATATAGATGAAATAGAAAAACCTTGTGGAACAACACAACAAAAGGCTTTTGAGGTTGAAACCGAGTTCAACCAGAAGAAGAGGGAAAAACAAGAAGGTGAGGCAAGCAAGTTTGTATAGGAAGTTTATAAGGATATTAAGGCACTCATTGATGCTATCCCCGAGAAAGGGAGAAAGAGGAAGGATCTGGTAGTTCACATTGAACTTGTGGCTACAGATTTTGAGACTGATGATGAGACACCATTAGCTTTCAAAAGGGTTGTGAGGAAGAAACCGGAAGAATCTAAAATGGAACCAAAGAAACATCCAGTTAGGAAGGTTACCATCAAATTACCAACACAGAATCAGGCACCCAAGGCTACACCATCAACTGCATCTGGTACTACTAGAAGGAGGAAGAAGAGTGACACTGATTTGGTACTAGAGACTGGTAATTTTTTTGGAGATCTTAGAGGATTATTCACTTCACCGAAGACAAAATATAGACACTGTAGATAGACCAGTTGAAGGGAACGGTAAAGGAATTATGGGTACTCCCCCCTCAGTTTTAAAGAATATCAAAATAGTGGAAATTGAGCCATCGATTAACACAAATGCACAGACTTAATGATGAGAACATTGTACATGATACTAACATTGAGGATACTTGTTGTTCAGATACCAATGTACAAGTTGACGATATTGTTCCTAGAGAGGAACTGGCAGTTTCACAGACTGCACCAAGTGGGAAGCCATCAGTGCAAGTGAGGAGGTAATAAAGGATAAATCATCAGAGAAAATAGGGGAATCCGGCAGGGAACCAGTTCCTGGCACATCATTATTGATAATTGACACTTCTCTAGTGGAAAAGAAAAACATCACAGAGATGAGTCCCACAAAACTGATGATGATGGCTACTGAGAAACTGATGAAGGAGGGAACCACAGACAAAGGGATTATAGATCAATCCATAACTGTTTTGCACAGATTGGTCCCGAATTGTAAGATTGAGAATGAAGCGAGCCCTTCCGACAAACTTAAGGTAATAACATAACACATCTCTAAATATTTTCAATAATTACAACAGATCTCTAACCAGCTAGCACTTGAAACATTCACTTTGGCTAAGAGAGCCTCTTTTGATCAGAACATTGACAAAGAGAAGAAAAAGATTGAGGAGAAGTTAATTTTGATAGAAAATTCTTTGAAACAAGGTACTAATATATATAGGGTATGTTGCAATACAAAGATTCTTACAACAAAAGTGGATGAAAAGATAAAAGAGGTATAGGACAAAATTACTAGTATTGCTAACTTTTTTGATTGACTAACTTCACTGATCACATCTATTGATGGACAATTTTTGACTTTGGAGAATCAAATTTATGCTCTTGAAAAAGAAAGAGGTAAGATCATTCAGAGAACTAGAAGTCTCAAAGGTTTGTTGAGTCCAAGATTGGATTCACTTGGTGTACATAAGAGGGAATGCATGGATATGCTTGGTAAGCCCACACTGGAAGAGGTTAATAAGAAATAATAACTTGCATATTCACCGAGTGGACTTGTATCTATCTTCGGTACATCCAAAATTGGCTAGGATACTTATGTTGAGTTATTAGAGAAAGCTTACGCGGAAATATTGAAATAGGTCAAGGTTGGGTAAGACATTTTTTTTGGTACTCAGTGTATAGTTATAATTATTTGACATTCTTTTGAAAATTTTTGGGTATTGATGTCAAAGGGGGAGTAGTATACATGTGAAAAATAATGAAGGGTTGCATACATTAGGGGGAGCTACAAAGTTTTTGGAGTTTTGGAGTATTGGAGCATTTTGTATATTCAGCTCAGGGGGAGCAGGGCAGGATGAAACCGACAGTTGATACCATGACCTTTTTTCACATGAGTGTTGCCATCAATGCCAAAGGGGTAGATTATTGGCAATTGACACTCTACTGGTTAGGTTTTATTATGTTTTCATTGATGGCAACATGATTCTGGGTTTTGACTTCATATAGTGTATTGATAGGTCCTTCACAGACTCTTCACCGACACCGGCACCAGCAGGATAGAAGATTTCTTTGGTCACCGACAATGCAGGCTGACAAGGTATGGTAAAGGATATCGGTATTGGAGGCCGACACATCTTGGATTCGACATTGGAAACTTGTTTTAATCCTTATTCATTTATATTATAAGGCCGACATGTAATATGTAATTGTATTTATCCTTGTAACGACATAAGGCATAAATTTGTATAGGGTAGATAGGGGAGATTGATAAGAACATTTTGAAAAGAAGATGGATGTAATGTTATGCAAAATATATCAGAGAGACTATGTATGTGAGGAATTCATTGTAAGGCTTATTTCGGTGCTCAGGTTTAAGGTTTTAATCAGAACAGACAAAGCTTAAACCGGAGTTGTATTCTAGCATAGGAGATGCTATACTAAGCAGTTCAAACTTCTCCAGATTGTTGTCTACATTGTTATGTAGTTAGTGAGGCTCCTTTTGTGATGAGAAGTGTGCTCTAGGTTGTAAGCCTTCTTGCAAGTGCAGGCACATCATATATTGTAATATCTCTTCTTATGGCTAGTGAATTGATATTGTGGGTCACAAATCCTACCGTGGTTTTTCCTCATTGAGGTTTTCCACGTATAAATCTGTGTGTTATGGTTCTCATTTATGTGTTTGGCTTATTGGTTGCATTACTTCTTTCAATTCTATTTATACTGGTATACCGGTTGGTGTATGTGTTAGCACACATTTTTATGCTATTTAAATTATGCATTCTATGTGTATTTTCATCATAAGAGCATTTACTATTGGATTGCATGTGTAGGAGATATGTTGTTGTGTTAGAGAAATCCAATTGTAACCTGAATATGTATGAACAAGTATCACCTGGGGATATTAAGGGATGGAATTAAGTATGGTGACATTTTGATAACCTTCACCATGACAGGTTTTGCATTAGTACATTTTAGGGTTCATCACAAAAGTAGGTTCATGAGTGCATTCAAAGACATTTTTAGTGCCCTATAAGTCCATTATCATGGTTATGGAAAGTTACATTTGTGAAAGAAATCCTTCTCTTTATAAAATATTAAATTATGTTTATCGACGTAAGTCACCCTGATAAGATTGTCTAAGGAGAAAAGGTTACGTGTCGATCGACAAAACTCACACCGATGAGTCTGATGGCATTTTATCAGGGTGCGATCGACATGAAGAAGTTTGGAGAGTTAGTAATCCATTGGCAAGAGCTACACCAATATGATAACAATAAGGCAGAGCTATCGACATAGAGTTCACTATCGGAAGCACGGAGAAAAGGTTGCCTCAATACTCGATGCAATAGGTGGTGAAGGCGGTGTTATTGGCCTGACCTACTTCGATGAGGCGATACCAAAAGGAGGAGAATAATGAGTCATCGGGGTAACTTAAACCATCAGGGAGAGGTGTTTTAGGTTATGCTGATACCCGATGAGGAAGACAAGTCAGACACAAAGAAGGAGACTTGATTGGGATAAGTTACACTGATCGAAGTCGAAGTCATCAAGATATCATCCTCTCATTAGGAGGATACATTTTTCCTTACACTGATACCCGATGAGAAAGTAGAGATGGGTGCGAGCAAGGAGATCTCATTGGGGAAATGTATGTCGATAGACTGGAGAAGTAAAAAGATACACAAATATGAGGTTGATGTCATCGGGTCATCAGAAACATAATATGAGTTGTTCCGATACCCGATAAGGTGACCCGATGTAAAAAATGAGATGCAGACTATGAAGGAGGAATCATCAGAATAACTTCTAACCATCAGAGGAACATATTTGGAGCTATGTCGATACCCGAAGGGCAGAATGCCAGAGAGGAATAGAAGGAGGGTATATCGGAATGGCCTACGCCGATGTGACATAAAGATGAAAGTAAAACCTAGCTAGAAGGCGAAGCCATTGGGGAATGTATAACCATTGGAATGAGGGAAAATGAGTTACGATGATGCCCGATGGAGTGATCGGGGAGACCTATGCCAATCAAAAAGATGAGTGGTGCCAAGTGATTGAATCATCAGGAGGAGTTGTGCCGACTAGCTGTTGTAAAATTTGGTTTTAACGAATTCACCTACCATTATTAAATGCAGGCAACAGATAGGTCTGTGTTTGCACGAGGCAAATCATAGCACGATTTTAATTGAGTAAATGCTCGTGATGTATGAAATCTATATATGAAAGTTTGTAGAAGGAATTTGCATAACAGATTGAAGCGAACAGAGAGATTGAAGTGAAACTAAACTTTGAAAATTGAATTTCAGAAAGATTGAAGGATTCAAATATGGAGGGTTCTAGTTCCAAAGGCAAGAGGAAGGTTCCTAAAGTTTCTGATAGTGCCTCAAAGAAGTCTGATTGACTAGATGAGCTCACTAGGAGCCAAGTCCCGAAGGTCTAAGGCTAATTTGCCTATCCGTGACTAGCTAGATGATGATTGCAAAGAAATTGGTGATGTCTGGACTAGGGTTAGAGGCCACAAATTGTTCTTATATCATTACTCATGAAGGGGCAAGCCGACCCCAGTCTCAAACCCATGGACGACTGGATTGGGTAAGCTAGTGGTCCCTATTGTCTTAGTAAATATTCAATCATTGAAAACCCTAGCTAGGGCTTATAATTCCACGAAAAGATGTATCCAATTACCAACTGACGATGCATTCATCTGTTAGCTACCATTCATGAGGTTTTTGGTCTTGGTTTCAAATCTAATGTGCCTCTATCTTTTTGAGAAGTTCGAAGAAGAATATAAAAATATGGATACTATATAAATTGGGTGGAATTTGGCCATACATAAGGCTGAGAAAGGGAAGTTTACATATGAAGATGGGCCCCTGTTCGACATCAACATTTTCAAACAGTATTTGCAATATACGTACATGGCATGCTATCAAGTAGGAGGAGTTGAGGTTCCAGATGTGGCTCAAGTAGGACCTTTACTACTTGTTGGAGACACACACATGTATGAGCCAAGAAAATTTCATTATGCTGCCTACATTGTGGAAAAAATGCATGAGGGTTTCTTAAATCTTCAGAATAACCCTGATAAATCTTTTAAGTTTTATTCATTATTGATGCATATTATCTTGTTTTACGGTCGAACAAGGGGGTTGTGGCCTGAAGAATTGAAATTAAATGTTCATGGTAAAGATAGGCAAGAGCAGCCAATATAATTGTGGGTATCATTGTGGGATTCTCGGTTCATGAGGTCCCATTATGTCAAATTTGAAGAGTTTTTGGTTCAACCACTATATAGAGGTTTTGGGGTTTCTTGTGATGGATCATTCTCAGAAGAAATTAAAAGATTACT